>NW_005435080.1:437773-458919 GCF_000147415.1 Chlorella variabilis | reverse complement strand
TAGATCCTAGGCCCTGCCCGCTCTCCACCCCCCCCCCGCCCCCACCACCTCCCCCCCCCCCCCCCCCCCCCCCCCTTCCCGGCCTCCGCTGCCTGCCTGCCTGCAGCTACGTGCTGACTCAGTTCCAGAGCCACACTCTGAACAGCCACATCGCGGCCTCCTACCCGCCCATGAAGCTGGGCGCGCCCGACCAGCAGGCGTGGGTGGATGTGCTGGCGGCGCAGCAGACGGTGACGGAGCGCGAGTGGTGAGCTGGCAGCCGCCTAGGGGCAAGGGGCCGGTCTTGTGGGGGCAGGGCCGTCTTGTCGGGTTGGGGCGCGCAGCTGCAAGAGCACAGCTGGCTGGCCAATGCAGGGCAGCTTAGGCTGCCAGGGGCCATCCCAATCCAATGCAGCGGCAAGCAGCATGCCCTCGCAGCCTGCACAGCGGGAAGCTCGGCAGCCCAGGCGCCGACCGCCCCACGCCGTGCCACAGTGATCTGAACCACAAAACACTCCACCGATGCGTCTGTGGTTGTACTGCCATTGTACTGCAGGTACCAGGGGTCCGCTGATGCGGTACGCAAGAACCTGGGGGAGCTCAAGGATGAGGCGAGGGGCATCACTCCCGCTCGCGATTATGTCATCCTGTCCGGATCGGGTGGGTGGGTGGCTGCGCGCGGTGGGGCACTGGGGCTGGCAGCGGCTGTGTTGGAGGGAGGTGGCTGGGGTCGTGGGCGGGCTTGGTGGGTAGCTGGGGGCTGGTGGAGCAGGAGGGAGGTGGCTGAGGCAGGGGTCTCGGGTGGTGGAGGAGGAAGGGGCGGCAGCTAAGTTGGGTGCTGGAGTGAGAGGGCGGTGGCTCGTTTGAAGCAAGAAGGAACCCCATTCCCGGTATTCTGCAATCTCTCACCGTACCGCCTGTACCGCCTCCCCTGCAGCCGTCTACAAGATGGACTTCCAGAAGCTGGTGGCATTCCACCGCGAGAAGAATGCGGACGTGACCATCGCCATGCACACCTGCGGGGAGGCCGACGCCCGCACCAAGGGCATCGCCCAAGTCCACCCCTCCTCCGGTGAGCCGCCTTCTGTTTTGCTAGCGCGTCCCAACGCCAGCTGCTGCTGCTTGCTGGTGCTGCGGGCGGGGCTCGCGCGGCCGGCTGCTTTGCACTGCTTGTGTCGCAGCCGGCGCTGCGGCCGCCGCGCTGGGAAGCTGGGGTGGTGGCTGGCGGCCGGCGTTGCTGCAGCCTGCCTGGCGCGTGTGTACCTGCACCGGCACGGCACACCCCTTCCTCGCCCTGCCCCCAACAATCGCTCCACCCTGCCCTGCTCCCGACTGCGCTCACCCCGCCCCTCCTGCGCTTTCTTCCTCCTGCGCTTTCTTCCTCCTGCGCTTAACCGTCTTCCTCCCCCCGCTGCAGGCAAGGTGATGAAGTTTCTGGAGAAGCCGACGGCAGATGACCTGGGCAGCCTGCGGCGCGAGGACGCCGCCGCCGCGCCCGGCGCAGAGTTCCTGGCTAGCATGGGCATCTATGTGTTCAAGCGGGAGGCGCTGTTCAGGCAGGCTGGGGTGTGGGGGGGGGGGGACCGCGAGGGGTCGGGACGGTGACGGGGCGTTGTTTTAAGGGTGCGGTGGCGAGCACGCTGCCTGTGGGGATTGGGGCAGCTGTACAGCGGGTTGGAGGGCCAGCCTGGGCGCTGTTGCTCCTGCCAGGCCCACCAGCCCGCTCGCCCTCGCTGCCATGCCATGTTTCCTCACTCTTCCGTGTCTGGGCCCGGCGCCTCCCCTGTCCCGCCCACCGCAGGCTGATCGACCGCCCTCAGCTGGTGCACATCGGTCACCACGTGAGTGTGCGCCGGCTGTGGCGCCCGTCGTGCGACGCCTTGCTGCCTTTGCACGTGGGTGTCTGCGCGCCCTCTCCACTCTCTGCCGTGCCCCCGCTCCGGCGCGCAGGTCATCCCCAACGCCCTGGCCCAAGAGATGAAGGTGTATGCGTACCAGCATGACGGGTACTGGCACGTGAGTTGGGGGGCGGTACAGCAGCGGTACCGTCGTGCAGCTGCACTGCCGGCGGGACATCGCTGCGCTGCGCAGGCAGCAGTGGGGTGTGTGGCTCTGCAGCTGCTGTGGAAGGGCTAGGTGTAGTTTGGGGTCACGTGTGCCGGTGCCTTGACCATCCCACGCCGCACTACACTGCAACCCACGCACACATTTCTACACTACAACCCGCGCACACACACCGTGCTGGATGCCCCGCCCTCGCATGCGCTGCAGGATGTCTCCAGCCTCAAGGACTTTTTCGAGACCAACCTGGACCTGGCTGACCCGGATGCGCTGATGGGCACGGTGTGCAGGCGGCCGGCTTCATCCCTTAGGCCGCCATACAGCTGGCGCACCGCTCCTGTGCCTGCACACAGCGCCCTGCCGCCGCGATGCTGCTGGCCTGCCTGCAACCGTACTGCAGCACTGCAGCCGACCCGTCACGCTGCCCCCTGACCCCTGCCCGCAGATTGACGACATGACGGGGCGGCGCGGCGCCAGCCTGCCGCCGGCCATGATGCAGGATGTGGAGCTGGATCGCGTGATCGTGGGAGATGGGTCGGGTGGGTGTGCCTGCCTGCCTGCCTGCCCGCCTGCCCGCCTGCCGGCCTGCCGGCCTGCCTGCCCGCCCGCCTGCCTGCCTGCACAAGAGCCCACCGTGGCGGCCCCATGCGGGCAGATGCGGGCCTACCCAGGGCAGCGCAGCATCAGCTGCACAGCGGCCTGCCCTTGCTGCCTGCCCTAGCGAGCTCTGGCCCTGCCCCCTCCTCACCTCCGCCCTCGCCCTCCAACTCACTCCCCGCAGTGCTGGTGGGCTGCAAGATCAGCAACAGCGTGTTGGGAGAGAGCACGTATGTGGGACGGGGCACCATCGTGGAGAATGCTCTCATCCTGGGCAACGGAGCCTGGATGAGCGACCTCGACCGCAAGCAGGCGCTGGAGCGCGGCGACCGCGTGTACGGCGTGGGTGAGTGGCGCAGGCAGCCGGCTGTGTGGCGGGCCCGGGCCCAGGCTGCCTTTGCTGTGTGCGTGCCTTTGGCTGCACACTTGCATTTCGGCAGCCTCCTCTGAGCTGCAGCGAGGCTTTCTTCCCTGGCCCCCCAACCCTGGCCCCCCCAACCGTGTGTTCTTCTGCGTTCTGGCCCGCGCAGGCGATAACTGCTTCCTGAGGCGTTGCGTGGTGGACGAGAACGCCACCATCGGCAACAACGTGCAGATCATCAACAAGAGCGGCGTGGCGGAGGCAGACCGCAGCGAGAGTGAGCGGCGGGGCGCCTTGGGGCTGGGGCCGGGGCCGGGGACATCATTGCTGCGCAGCGGCATGCAGCAGCAGGGAGGGAGGGAGGGGAGACGTTGTGGATGCAGAGTGAGGCAGGGCAGGGAGACGTGCGTGGCTGCTCACCAGCCTGACGCTATAGTGCTGCGCTGCTGCTGCTGCCGTGGCTTCTGACCGCTGCCATGCTGTGCTTGTGCCCCGCCGCGCTGCCCTGCCTGCAGGCGGCTTCATGGTGCAGGACGGGATCGTGGTGGTGATGCGCAACGCCGTGCTGCCGGACGGCATCGTGATCTGAGGAGGCCAGGCCAGGCCAGGCTCCGCCGCTCCACGCCCCGCCTGCCCCGCTTCCGCGCTGCCAGCGGCTTCCCGTGCGGCGCCGTGCTGCCTACCAATCCCCTGTACCACCACCACCATCGATCCCACCATTCTTGCCCCGCGGTGCTGGCACCGCGGGGGCAGTTTGCGGGGCGTGGGCAGTAGCGGCGGGCCCTTAGTGCGCATGCAAGGGGGCGTTGTGCCCCCTTGAGGCGTGCGCCGCTGGCGCATGCGCTCTTGCCTGCCCTGCCCTCGGACTCCCCCTAGCCCAAACAAATGAGCGGCCTCTTTTACTGCGTCGGCATTTTATACCATCTCTCCATTCTCTGCGTGCTTTGCTGCTCCGGCCCCGCTGGCCGCTATGTACTGCCACCAGAAACTGAACCTTAGCGCGTGAACCCTCGTCGGCACCCTGCCCCATGCACAGCACCCCTGCCGCTTAGCGTCCCTCTGACTCTTTCTCCACATCTCTCTGCTGTCACCTGCCCCATCCTGCCCTGCCCGCCTCCTTTTGCCAGAGCCGCGCAGCCCCAGGCTTGTCAGCAAGCGCATTTCATGTGCGCAGCATGCCCCGCGGCCCCGCCTGCAGCATTTCATGCTACCCTGCATTTAGTCAAAATTTTGCCAAGAGCTGAGAAGCACATACATTGAGTTGCTGTTTTGCCATCCGCCCGCGTCCGCTGCGCCTTTTTGCTCCTGTCCCCGCCCCCCAACCGCTGCGCAACGCTCCAATGCAGCTCCCCGTTTGTACCTGTAACTTCTTACGTTGAGATCTGCCCCTGGGGATGGGCATTGCCAGGCCCAAGTTGGCAACACATGCTGTGCTGCGGGAGCGGGGCGCCAGGTGGATGCGGCGGACCCAAACCTGTAGCGCTCGCTGCAGGTGTCCTGAAATGACATCTGGCATTCGTTGCAGCTGGAGAATGACCATCCGTGGCGACGAGCAGGGTGCTCCGCCGTCTGCTGGCTGGCCTGCAGTGCAGCGTTTTGTGGCCCGCTGCCTTGGCGACCTGCCCCGCGGGCAGCAGGTACACATGGAGCGCCAGCTGTTCACGCCGCCGCTGCGGGCGCTCCGGTGGGGCGCCCCTTCCGCCCCGCCACCGCTGCCCGCCCCGCTCTCAAGTTCCGCCTCCCTCCTCTCGCGTGCGCTCGTGCCCCTGCAGCCGCCGCCCACGCCCACAGTTCTCAAAGAGTGGGAGAACACTGTGCTGCCAGCGGCGGCGGCAGGCCTGATTTACGGCGTGACGACCCAATGGGCGGCCGAGCGGCGGCGCGCGGGTGCGTCGGCATGCCGCGGCGTGCGTGGGAGGCGCAGGCCTGGTGCTGCTGGCGCAGCCTCTCTTTTTCTCCCAGCCTCCTTCGCCTTCTGCCAAACGGCCTTGCCTCCCTTCATCAACCTCTTCCGCTCTTTTCTCAACCCCTCTCCCCACATCGCCAGGCCCCGTGCTGCCGTCGGTCAACCTTCGCATGGACCGCCTGTTCCGCATCAGCGACGCCGCCATCCGCCACTCCCTGCCCATGGCCGGGCTGGCGGTGATCTTCCTGGGCGTGGAGGCTCTGTCGGCAGTACACCGCGGGCGGGACCGCCTGGTCCTGGATTCCATGTACGGCGGCACCACGGTGGCATGCGTGTATGGAGGTGAGCGGCAGAGGCCCGACATGGCAGCGCCGATTATGCATGGGCGGCCGGCGTCTACCGTTGCGCTGGGCGCTTGGCGCAGCGCTCTCGAGCCGTACACAGCCCCTGGCATGCCTGGTGCAGCCAGCGGGGAATGCGCATGCCTCCCAGAGTGTGTGTTCATGTTAAGTTGGGAGCATCAGCCGATCTAGCCAGGGGACGAGCCTGAGGCGATGCTCCCCGCCTGCCTGCCTGCCTGCCTGCCTGCAGCGCACAAGATCATCCAGACGCCCAGCTGGCCCCTTCCCCCGCTCCTGCAGCCCATGCTGTTCATTCTGGGCATGTGCTCCATCCAGGGAGGCCTGCAGTGGCTGCAGGCCAAGGAGAAGGCAAAGGAGGCGGCCGCCGCTGCGGCCGGTGAGGCGCCGCCTGGGCAGGGGGCCGCTTGGGTACACAACAGCCCACACCTAACTCAACATGCGTGCACACACACACACGCATGCACACGCGCATACGCTCATGCGCGTGGCCAGCTCCCCTGCTCACCGCGCTCACTGCTGCCCCGTGCAGAGGAGGAGGGGCGGCAGCGAGCGCAGCGCGCCGCGCGGCGCGGCGACGCCGCCTCGCAGCTGCTGGCGCAGCTGGAGCAGGCGCGGCAAGGCGGCGCCGCCGCACCTCCGCGGCCGCCAGAGAAGGGGGGCGCAGGGCCCCAGCAGCAGCAGCAGCAGCAGCATGGGGAGCAGCAGGCAGGACCGGACGAGCATCAGGCGCCGCTGTCTGACCGCGAGGAGGCGATGCGGATTGTGCAGCAGCTGGCTGCCGGGCCGGGGCGCATAGCAGCAGAGGGGAAGCGGGCGGCGGAAGAGAGGTATGACAGGGCACAAAGCGCAGCAGGAGCGCAGCCGGCGGCGGCTGGGGGCGGCCACGGCTCGGCGGCGGCGCAAGCTGAAGCGGGGCGGCGATGGTGGCAGGTTCTGGGGCGCAGCAGCTAAGTGCCTGTTTGCCTCATGTTGCAAAGAATGCTGAGCAGGATAATTTAAGGCTGGCACGCATCCAATACGTGGAGTGAAGCGTTAGTACATTTCACAGGGCTGGGCTACAGGGCTGGGCTGCCCTGCTGGTGCCGGCAGTCGCGGCAGGACGGCATGCCGATGCGGTCCGCTGGCCGCCACCTGGCACCCGTGCCTGCTGGCTCAGCTATGGTAGGGCGCATCCTATGGTAGGGCCGGCTGCTGCCTGGCTCAGGCGCTGGCCTCCGCCTGCTGGCTGCAGCGCGGTCAGGCGCTTGCCTCCAGCGTGATGGTCAGGTGCTCGGTAGCATCCGCCCGCAGCACCTCCACATCCAGCTGCAGGCAGGCAGGCAGGCAGGCAGGCAACCACAGCAGGCGCAGCATGGAGCGCAACAGCCAGGGGAAGGGGGGGCAGCTGCAGCCAGGACGGCCTCGTGCCCTGCTGCCAACGGGGGGCAGCAGCAGTGCAAAGGCAGCAGCATAGCAATATGTGCAGTACCACGGTACCGTACCTTGTCCCCCACCGAGCACTTGTCCAGGATGCGGTACAGGTCTGAGGCGGTGTTGATGCGCTTGCCGTCGATGGCCAGAATGATGTCGCCCAGCACCAGCCTGCAGTAGCGGGTGTCCCGGGCGGAGGGCGGTTGGGCGGTGTGGCGCTGGGTGGGTGGCTGTGTGAGTAATGTGCAGCATGATGTGTTGTGCGGTGCTATGCTGGTAAGTGCAGATGGCGTGCTTCAGGCACGATGTTACGGACATGCCATCAACATAAAACCATCAACTACAGTGTCGTCCCTCCTTCCAACTCACCGGCCGTACTCATCCCGCGTCGAGCCCCGCACGCCGGCCTTGGCAGCAGGCCCGCCGTCCCGTGCGTTGAGAACCAGCACGCCGTTCACCCCCAGCTGCTCCACTGCACCTTTGCGTGCGCAGCGGCGAGCGGGGAGGCGGCGTCAGGCACACCTCAAGGCTGGGCTGCTGAACAACGGGGGACGGCGCTGGCCGCTCGGCGACTCGGCCGGCCTCCGCGCGTCACACGTGATGCGCCGGCGGCAGAGGCAGAGGCAGGGGGAGAGGCAGAGGCAGCGGCTGGAAAAACAGAACCAAGCTCGCACCCGACTGGTCTGGCGCAAAGCTGATGCCCATGATGGGCCGCACCACCTTGCCGTACTTGATGATCTGCGGGCGGGCAGGCAGGCGGGTAGGAAGCGTCAGGCTGGCGAGCAGACACGTAGGCAGGCAGGAGGGCAGACAAGCAGGCAGGCAGGCGGGCAAGGGAGGAGGCATGCAGGCAGCCACAGAGGCAGGATCGGCAGGCAGCACACCGCGTCCAGCCCGTGGGGCGTGCAAACAGCCAGGGGCCAGCGCAGGCAGCTGCCGCTTGCCTGGTCCACGCTGCTCTTCACCACGTCCACAGGGATGGCAAAGCCCACGCCCGCGCTGTTCCCTGCGCAGCAGTGCATCCTCCCAGGTGCACGGCTGAGCGCCTGGCATGCAGCCTTGCAGGTAGCTGCCAGCCAGCTGGCGGGCATGGCCCCTCACCCCGCAGGCGGACCGCGGGCCCCATCCCGCCTGGCAAAACGCACGCGCACCTGACTGGCTATAGATGGCTGTGTTGATGCCAATCATGCTGCCACTGCTGTCCAGCAACGGCCCACCGCTGTTGCCTGCAGGCCCGCGAGTCAACGGGATGTTAGTCGGCGGCCACAGCCTGCCTTGATGAGCATGCCCTGATGAGCACGCTGCTGACGGCAGCGGGCAATGCGCATACACAAGAGCAGCAGGCCGGTACGGCAGGAAGGCGGGCAGGCCGGCGAGCAGGCTGGCAGGCTGCGTGACTGGCCTGGATTGATGGCTGCATCGGTTTGGATCACATCCTGGATGGGGCGCCCCGTGTTGCCAGAGTTGATTTCCCGCCCCGTGCCGCTGATGACGCCTGCAGGCGCGGCAGCAGAGTAGCGGGCAGGCAGGCAGGCAGTCGGGTGGGAGAAAAGGCCACCCAAGGGGCCTCCCCCGGAAACAGGGGGCCGCGGGCCAGCCCGCGACGCTGCTCAGCTGCCACGGAGGCGCAGGCTTAGGGAGGGCATGCAGCGGTGTGACCGGGGAGCCCCGCAGTGAGAAGATGCTCGCAGCGCCAGCCTGCGCCGGGCCGCCAGGCGCCACCTGCCTGCGGTGAGCGTGTGGTCCAGGCCGAAGGGGTTGCCGATGGCAAAGACCTTCTGCCCCACCTCCAGATCTGCCGAGTCGCCCAGGCGCAGCGGGGTCAGTGGGCCCTGCAGCGCCGGCGGCGCGCCAGGGGCGGGCGCGTGGGCTGCAGCGACGGGCGCAGAGCAGCAGCGACGCGCGCAGAGCAGCAGCGGCAGGCAGGCCCACACCCACAGCCCCACACTTCACAGCCAACGGCCGCTCAGCTCCATCCAGACTGCCACACGAATGTAGCCCCACACAACCGCAGGGCCACACCCTCCCTCCCCCTCCCTCCCTGCTTGCCTCCATCTCTTTAGCCTGTATCTGCAGCACCGCCACATCCTTGTCCTCGTCGAAGCCCACCACCTTGGCAGGCTGCCCCTCGCCGCCTGATAGCGTCACCTGCAGCGCACGCAGTGGGGCCCAGGTGGCGGGAGCGAGCCGCAAGGGCACCGCGCCACGAGCACAGCCGATCGTAGCATTCATGGCGTGCACCCCCGGCTGCCACCAGCGAGCAGACGCCATGCCGGCCCCGGAAACAGTAGCACGGCGGCGGCCCGACTTGGCGGCGCCGTTCCAGGCAGGCGCTGCCATCCACCCACCAGCACATCGGAGGCGCCCCGGATCACGTGATAGTTGGTCACAATGTGGCCTTGCTTGTCCCACACAAACCCTGCAGAGCGTGGCCAGGGGGCAGCGCGGAAGTGTGGGGCCGCCCGTGGTTGCTGAGCCGGCTCCTGTGACGCGGCTGTTGGGGCAGTCCAGCAGGCCACCCTCGGAGGCAAGCTGCTCCCTATGCATCCGACTGCGGCAGCGGGCGAGGCAGCAAGTTCCCCCCTCACCTGAGCCCTCTCCCTGCGGAATCTCCAGCATGTTGAGCGTGAAGGCGTCCCGCCTGCGCTACGGTATCGCCAGGACAGGTGGGCATGGCAGGCACATGACCAACGGAGCCGTTCAGAAGAACGGTTGCAGGCGTGAACCAATACCGACCGGCAGCGCAGCGCCAGCGCAACAGGTGGCGCGCACGGCCGGAAACACCAGCTACCACCGCCTGCGGTGCGGCGGCCTCTCACCGGGTCGTGAGGCTTGTGATGTAGACTACGCTTGGCCTGCTGCGCTGGAACAGGGCTATCGTGTTCTTTTCGTCTTGCGTGAGCACTGGCCTGGCCTTAGCGACGTCTAGAGGAGTGCCCACAAGCAGCGCCGCCGTGGCAGCCACCCCCGCCAGCGCCGCCGCCAGCCGCCGCTGCGGCTGCTGCCAGCGATCAGCGCCGTCGGCAGCGTCTACCGGCTGGTGGGCCCCAGGCCGCTGCTGGCAGCGTGGCTGCACAAGTGTTGCGCGGCGTGGCGCCGGCGGGCAGCGGCGGCAAGCTGCCGAGTCTGCAGTGGCTGCCAGCGGCGGCGGAAGGGCGCAGTGGGCGGTGAGCCCTTGTGCGCGTCCCGGGAGGGTTGCACCTCGTGCTCTACCGATCTTATCACGTAGCAGCAGTAGGGAACGCACCTGTGGTGCACTTGCCAGAGCCCTGCAGACGCTGCGGAATGCTCATATCCTTGAAGTGGGAGCGGTGTGCGCCGGGGCTGTACAATTGGAGCGATCGGTTGCAGGAGATCAAGGCCAAAGGCTAGAGCTTTGCGCTGTTGGGGGTTTGTAGCCAGAGCGCTACGTGTGTGGCGATGCGTGTCTCCAGCGCGTGGCAGCAATCTCAGATTGCGCGGTTGCGTCCTCTGTGGAGGGGCGCGGCCTTCACAGACAAAGCCTCTCTTCTTGCGCCCGCCACCGTGGCGGGATGATTCCTGCTGGGCGAAACCCGGGGCCCAATGCCCGCCTCTCCCTTTCCCTCGGGTGATCAGCGCCGGCCTGAGTCCTTGCCGACAGCAGCCAGCCATGAGCGCAGCGGTTGCCGCACCTCCAGCCCCGGCGGAAGTCATCGTGAGTCCCACCGCACAGATCGCTACCCCGGGTGGACTGCAGTTGCATGATCTAGCTCTAGCAGGCTCCCCGCCCGCATCAACGCTGGGCGGTTGCCTGGCGGCGCCACCTGTCGCCGCTGCCCGCTCACCCGCCTACCAGGCCACCTGCTGGCACTAAAAACAAGCTGCTGGCTGAGCAGCTCAGACAGACTGCCGGTACCGCTGCCGTTCGAACGTGTAGCCCTCTCCCCTTTTGCTGCAGCCATGGGAGCTGTTCAAAACAAAGATGGACAAGGCGGGGCTCAGCGAAGCGGCACAGGGCGCCTTCAAGCTCAACTACGAGCAGCTCGTGCGCGGCGTGACGGGCCTGGTGCGCGGCGGCCGCCTGCTGCAGCACCGGCGCCTCGCCGGCGGCAGTACTGGTGCCTTTGGCCGTGCTGTTGTGGCTGCTGCTGCTACGGTCGCTGCTGTCGCTGCGGTCACTCCAAACATGGGACCGCAAGCTGCGACCTAGCCCAGATCCAGCCTGCCACTTGTTAACCCACGCATCCCTCTTTGCCTGCTGTGCAGGTGCCGGATAGGGACATCGACTCCGTGCAGGAGCTGCCACGGCTGGAGGCCCTCAAAGCGTCGGCAGAGGAGGGGGCAGACATCAAGGCATGCCGCCGCCGCTGCTGCCGCGGCTGCCTGCACCCGGCAGACGTCCCTGGCCTGCTGCCTCCCGCCTGCTGCGCGGTGTGCTGTCTTCCCTGCCTCTTCATCGCTGCCCGCTGCCTGTTGCGCCGTGAGCTCCTCACCAACCCCTCCCCGGGCCGCTCCTCCCGCCTCTGCTGCACCACACCTGCAGGACCTGCTGAAGCAGACGGCGGTGCTGAAGCTCAACGGCGGGCTGGGCACCAGCATGGGGTTGGAGAAGGCCAAGTCGCTGCTGGAGGTGAAGGGCGGGAAGACCTTCCTGGACCTGATCGCAGAGCAGATCAAGTACACTCGGCAGAAGTACGGTGAGGGTGGTTGTTGGGAGGTGCTGAGACTTGGTAGCGAGTGGAGTGATGGTGGTGGTGTTCACTGGTGTGTTGGGTTGGTGTTGGGGGGGGGGGGGGGGGGGGTACTACGTGCGTATGTGTGCACAGTACGGCCTGCGGAGGGCAGGACGCATCCAGTAGGAGCAGGGCAGGGAGGCGGCAGAGCAGCAGGGGCATGCAGGCAGGGACGAGGGCACAGGGCGTGGATGCTGCGCTGCCATGTCGGTCAGCAAGGCTTGCCCACCGCCCTGCCGCCTGCCGCCTGCCGCAGACTCCAAGGTCCGCTTTGTGCTGATGAACAGCTTCAGCACCAGCGCAGACACCAAGGCGTACCTGCGCAAGTCGCACTCAGGTGGGGCGTGGCTGCCGTGGCTACTGTGCGTGAGGCCCTGCTGTGCATCTGGCCGCTGCTACGTGCAGTACGTGGGGCCCTGCTGCTACCACCTACTCCCTCAGCAGCAGTGGCGGCTCTGGCTGCTGCCACGGCCCAGGTGTGCATGCCAGGGCTGGACCGCGGCAGCCAGCGGCCGGCGCAGGCCCGACACCGCGGCAGCCCGTCTCAGCGTCGCACATGCGCCTATGCGCCCCCGCTGCAGACCTGCTGGAGGAGCGGGATGTGGAGTTGATGCAGAACATGAGCTGCAAGGTGGATGCCGCCACGCTGAAGCCGGCTGAGTACTCTGAGCACCCAGACATGGAGTGGTGAGCCTTGTGCTGGGTTGCCAGGGGCTCATGGGAGGTGGGGGTGTTGGGGTGGGCAGCATGCTATGCTATGCTGGGGATTCAGTGTGTTTGTGGAAGCCATGTGGGTAGGATAGCCAGGTGGTGTGCCAGGGAGCAGTGCAGCCTCCTGCCTCCTGTTCTGCCAGCCACCCTCCCATGCTGGGCCTGGGCCCGCGGCGCAGGTGCCCACCCGGCCACGGCGACATCTATCCTTCCCTGCTGGGCAGCGGCATGCTGGACCGTCTGATCGACGGTGGGCACGCTGCGCCGCTGCTGCCGCTGCTGCTGCTGCTGCTTGTGCGCCCCGCATTGGGTGCTGCAAGCAGGCTCCATCTGGTGTCCGCACGTATTCCTGTCTCTGCATCCATTCTGTTCCCCAGGCACACACACACACACACACACACAATGCGGCCTGCCCTCGCAGACGGCATCACCTACCTGTTTGTGAGCAACAGTGACAACCTGGGGGCCACGCTGGACCTGGACCTGCTGGCGTACTTTGCGGGCAGCGACAAGGGGTTCATGATGGAGGCGAGTGGGGTGGCGGGTGCATAGGGGTGCTGTGGAGGTGGGTGTGGTGGTGGGTGTGGTGGTGGGTGCATTCGGGTGCACTGGTGGTGTAGTGTGTATGTTGATTGGGGGGAGGGGGGTGCGGCGCGGACTTCTGCCAGCGGGACCCAGCGGACCGCACCACCCTGCCGCGCAGGTGTGCGAGCGGGAGGTGAGCGACAAGAAGGGCGGGCACCTGGCGCGGCGCAAGAAGGACGGGCGGCTGATGTGAGGCGGGGAGGGGCGCCGCCGTCGGCATGAAGATTCGCAATGCCTTGCCTGCCCGCCACCCCCTGCCTGGCGGCTTTCCTCTGCCTGCTGCTGCTGCCAGCATTCCCTGTGGAACCCTCACCTGCGCCAGCACGGTTGCCGGCGGCGTGAGAGCTTGGCAGGGCCCTCACACCCGCCGCATGCCTCCCAAGTACCTGTGCAGGCTGCGTGAAAGTGCAATGTGTCCAGACGAGGACAAGTCGCTGTTTGAGGACATCACGCTGTGAGCGCTGTGATGGCACAGCTGGTGCCAGCGAGGCACCAGCTGGATGCCTTTCATGACCAGCGCCCAGCCCGGCTGGTGCAGGCTGCCTGAGTGCTGACCCTCTCCCTGCTTTCCTGTCGCTCTCCTGCCTGCCTGCCCTGCCCACAGCCACAAGTTCTTCAACACCAACAACCTGTGGGTCAACCTGCGCAAGCTCAAGGCAACCTTGGACGCCAGCGGTGCGCCCCTGCAGCGGCAGCTGGCGGTTACTCACTTTCCCCGGTGATGTCCCCATGCTTTGCTTTCCTCCTTGAACCTTACCTTCCAGTGGCCCTGCCTGCTGCCCGCCGGGTGCAGACGGCGTGCTGCAGCTGCCGCTGATCAAGAACAAGAAGACGGTCAACCCGCGCGACTCCTCCACCCCACCCGTCTTCCAGCTGGTGGGTTTCGCTCCCCGCATGCTGCAGTGGCAAAGCTGGCTGGCTGTCGACAGCGGCAGCTGGCGACGGCGGCAGCAGCGCTACCGCGGCGCGCAGGACGTGGCCTCGTGTTGTGGGTGGCTCCCGGTTTGTGGCGCGCTAGTGTGCAAGGCGTGGGTGCATCACGCGCGCTCCCCACCCAGCTGGCAGGCCCAGCCCCTGGGTCTCTGGCACCACAGCCGACGTCCCTCCCAACGCCTCCCGGCCCCGCCTGGCTCCCCCGGCTGCCGCCTGCAGGAAACGGCCATGGGATCTGCCATCGAGTGCTTCGACGACGCGGGCGCGGTGGTGGTGCCCCGCTCCCGCTTCGCGCCTGTCAAGACCTGCAACGACCTGTTTGCGCTGCGCTCGGGTGCGGATGGTGGCGGCGCTTGTGGCGCGTGCATGTGCATGCGTACCTCTCTGACTGTGTGTGTGTGCGCGTTCACGCCTGGTCCTATGCCAGCAGCTTGCGGCTGGCCTGCCTGCCTATACAGCTGTCCCAGCAACACATCCCAGTGCGCGTTGCTGTGTTCCCCACTTCCTCTCTGGTCTGCCATATGCTGCCACACGTACTGCCACGTGTACCGCCACCCATACTCTTTGCAGATGCATACAAGGTGACTGAGGAAAGCACGGTGGTGCTGGCGGCACCTTCCCCGCCGCTCATTAAGCTGGACGACAAGCACTACAAGTGAGTTGGGTACTGTCGTACCGCATCTGGCACCGCCTCGAATACCTTGGCGCTTTCTTACCTTTGGACGCCTCACGGCTGCCTCTGGCGGACATTGCGTTTCCGACGGCCAGTGCCGCGTGCGCTCCTTTGCTCCTCCATCGAAAGATCCACCCACCCTTCCGTCCCCCCACCCCCAGCACCCACCCACTCGGCCTTGGGACCCACCCAACCCTCCCTCCCTCCCTCCCTCCTTCTGTACTGCAGGCTGGTGGACCAGCTGGAGGCTCTGGCGCCCGAGGTGCCCTCCCTGTACCATTGCAAGTCTCTGACAGTCAAGGGTCCCGTCAGGTTCCTGGCAGGGGTGGCCATCCGCGGGGATGTCACCCTCACAAACAGTGAGCCCAGCCGGCCAGGCTGGAGCCAGCCGGCTTGCATGCCTGTCGCCTGGCCATGCTCGGAGGGATTGGCCTTGGCTCGGCGGGCTTTCACCTGCCGGCCCCGCTCTCCCTGCCCGCCCACACGCCCTGCAGTCACCGAGACGCCTGTGGAGCTGCGCGGCCGCACCTTTGAGGACGTGTCTCTGGAGGTGTGAAGCGCAGGAGCTGCCGTTCAAAGTGGCTGGTGCCGCTCTGTGGCACCCGGGTCGTGCTCTCATGGTTGGGACCCTCTCACACACCTAGCGGTGGGAACCCTTGGATGTCAAACCTAGCGCTCACACCGCCCCTTGATAGACCTGTGCTGTTGCATCGCCCATTCCCCTCCCCGTTGATTCTTGGCCAAAACTAATTCGCGCCCTGATCTGTTCCATCCACTGTGACGCATGCATGCGTTGGGCAAAGGGATTCGAGGCTGGGAGGCTAGCAATGTGACAGCGGTTCCCAGGGGGACGGCAGACAGGAAAACGCGAGGCAGGTGGTCCCCGCAAATAAGACGCGTTGTGCCCTGCCGCTAGGCCAGCGCAACAACCAGCTGGAGGCTGTCTCTCGTTTCCTGCTCTCTGCTGCCCTCCCCGCCCTCACGCCGTCTCGATGTTGGAGGGCGCGTCCCCGTCCAGCAGGTGCTTCAGGTGCATGTTGGTGACCTTGGTGAGGCGCCGCACCTTGCGCGCCTTGCGCTTTTTCTCCCGCGCCTCGCGCTTCTCCAGAACCTGCCGCGGCGCGGGCTTGAGGCCTGCCGGGGGCAGAGGCCGCACATGGCGGCATGAGCGGCTCTCCCTTGCCCACAACCTGGGGCCCTGGACTGCCCCTCAGGCCAGGCTGGCTTGCTGGGCCCGAACCAAGGCACGCGCTGCCGATGCCGCCACCCACCTATCTGCTGCAGTGCCTCCTGCAGCTCATCCTCCTCATCCGGCAGCTGCACCCCAATCGACAGCCACAGCTCCTGCGGGACGGGGGAAGGACAGGCTGAGGGCTGGGCGGCGCTGCCGTGGGCACGCTCCGCTGTGCTGCCAGCTGTGCTGACGTCCACGCATGCGCAGCGCCGCCCTTCTGCGCGCCGCCATGCGCATGCCACCGCCACCAACAGCAGCAGTAGCAATCCCGTCGCCGCAGCAGCAGCGCAGCAGCAGCAGCACAGCGGCGGCAGAGCAGCAGCGGAGCAGTGGCAGAGCAGCAGCGGCAGAGCAGCAGCGGCGGCAGCATCGCGAGAGCAGAGCGCCCAGCGGCGTGCCTGCAGGTCTGGATCCACCCGCAGCTTGATGCGCTGGTCCACAGGGTAATAGACCTCCTTGCGGGTCACATCCGCCGCACGAATTATGAATGCTGAGCAGGATAATTTAAGGCTGGCACGCATCCAATACGTGGAGTGAAGCGTTAGTACATTTCACAGGGCTGGGCTACAGGGCTGGGCTGCCCTGCTGGTGCCGGCAGTCGCGGCAGGACGGCATGCCGATGCGGTCCGCTGGCCGCCACCTGGCACCCGTGCCTGCTGGCTCAGCTATGGTAGGGCGCATCCTATGGTAGGGCCGGCTGCTGCCTGGCTCAGGCGCTGGCCTCCGCCTGCTGGCTGCAGCGCGGTCAGGCGCTTGCCTCCAGCGTGATGGTCAGGTGCTCGGTAGCATCCGCCCGCAGCACCTCCACATCCAGCTGCAGGCAGGCAGGCAGGCAGGCAGGCAACCACAGCAGGCGCAGCATGGAGCGCAACAGCCAGGGGAAGGGGGGGCAGCTGCAGCCAGGACGGCCTCGTGCCCTGCTGCCAACGGGGGGCAGCAGCAGTGCAAAGGCAGCAGCATAGCAATATGTGCAGTACCACGGTACCGTACCTTGTCCCCCACCGAGCACTTGTCCAGGATGCGGTACAGGTCTGAGGCGGTGTTGATGCGCTTGCCGTCGATGGCCAGAATGATGTCGCCCAGCACCAGCCTGCAGTAGCGGGTGTCCCGGGCGGAGGGCGGTTGGGCGGTGTGGCGCTGGGTGGGTGGCTGTGTGAGTAATGTGCAGCATGATGTGTTGTGCGGTGCTATGCTGGTAAGTGCAGATGGCGTGCTTCAGGCACGATGTTACGGACATGCCATCAACATAAAACCATCAACTACAGTGTCGTCCCTCCTTCCAACTCACCGGCCGTACTCATCCCGCGTCGAGCCCCGCACGCCGGCCTTGGCAGCAGGCCCGCCGTCCCGTGCGTTGAGAACCAGCACGCCGTTCACCCCCAGCTGCTCCACTGCACCTTTGCGTGCGCAGCGGCGAGCGGGGAGGCGGCGTCAGGCACACCTCAAGGCTGGGCTGCTGAACAACGGGGGACGGCGCTGGCCGCTCGGCGACTCGGCCGGCCTCCGCGCGTCACACGTGATGCGCCGGCGGCAGAGGCAGAGGCAGGGGGAGAGGCAGAGGCAGCGGCTGGAAAAACAGAACCAAGCTCGCACCCGACTGGTCTGGCGCAAAGCTGATGCCCATGATGGGCCGCACCACCTTGCCGTACTTGATGATCTGCGGGCGGGCAGGCAGGCGGGTAGGAAGCGTCAGGCTGGCGAGCAGACACGTAGGCAGGCAGGAGGGCAGACAAGCAGGCAGGCAGGCGGGCAAGGGAGGAGGCATGCAGGCAGCCACAGAGGCAGGATCGGCAGGCAGCACACCGCGTCCAGCCCGTGGGGCGTGCAAACAGCCAGGGGCCAGCGCAGGCAGCTGCCGCTTGCCTGGTCCACGCTGCTCTTCACCACGTCCACAGGGATGGCAAAGCCCACGCCCGCGCTGTTCCCTGCGCAGCAGTGCATCCTCCCAGGTGCACGGCTGAGCGCCTGGCATGCAGCCTTGCAGGTAGCTGCCAGCCAGCTGGCGGGCATGGCCCCTCACCCCGCAGGCGGACCGCGGGCCCCATCCCGCCTGGCAAAACGCACGCGCACCTGACTGGCTATAGATGGCTGTGTTGATGCCAATCATGCTGCCACTGCTGTCCAGCAACGGCCCACCGCTGTTGCCTGCAGGCCCGCGAGTCAACGGGATGTTAGTCGGCGGCCACAGCCTGCCTTGATGAGCATGCCCTGATGAGCACGCTGCTGACGGCAGCGGGCAATGCGCATACACAAGAGCAGCAGGCCGGTACGGCAGGAAGGCGGGCAGGCCGGCGAGCAGGCTGGCAGGCTGCGTGACTGGCCTGGATTGATGGCTGCATCGGTTTGGATCACATCCTGGATGGGGCGCCCCGTGTTGCCAGAGTTGATTTCCCGCCCCGTGCCGCTGATGACGCCTGCAGGCGCGGCAGCAGAGTAGCGGGCAGGCAGGCAGGCAGTCGGGTGGGAGAAAAGGCCACCCAAGGGGCCTCCCCCGGAAACAGGGGGCCGCGGGCCAGCCCGCGACGCTGCTCAGCTGCCACGGAGGCGCAGGCTTAGGGAGGGCATGCAGCGGTGTGACCGGGGAGCCCCGCAGTGAGAAGATGCTCGCAGCGCCAGCCTGCGCCGGGCCGCCAGGCGCCACCTGCCTGCGGTGAGCGTGTGGTCCAGGCCGAAGGGGTTGCCGATGGCAAAGACCTTCTGCCCCACCTCCAGATCTGCCGAGTCGCCCAGGCGCAGCGGGGTCAGTGGGCCCTGCAGCGCCGGCGGCGCGCCAGGGGCGGGCGCGTGGGCTGCAGCGACGGGCGCAGAGCAGCAGCGACGCGCGCAGAGCAGCAGCGGCAGGCAGGCCCACACCCACAGCCCCACACTTCACAGCCAACGGCCGCTCAGCTCCATCCAGACTGCCACACGAATGTAGCCCCACACAACCGCAGGGCCACACCCTCCCTCCCCCTCCCTCCCTGCTTGCCTCCATCTCTTTAGCCTGTATCTGCAGCACCGCCACATCCTTGTCCTCGTCGAAGCCCACCACCTTGGCAGGCTGCCCCTCGCCGCCTGATAGCGTCACCTGCAGCGCACGCAGTGGGGCCCAGGTGGCGGGAGCGAGCCGCAAGGGCACCGCGCCACGAGCACAGCCGATCGTAGCATTCATGGCGTGCACCCCCGGCTGCCACCAGCGAGCAGACGCCATGCCGGCCCCGGAAACAGTAGCACGGCGGCGGCCCGACTTGGCGGCGCCGTTCCAGGCAGGCGCTGCCATCCACCCACCAGCACATCGGAGGCGCCCCGGATCACGTGATAGTTGGTCACAATGTGGCCTTGCTTGTCCCACACAAACCCTGCAGAGCGTGGCCAGGGGGCAGCGCGGAAGTGTGGGGCCGCCCGTGGTTGCTGAGCCGGCTCCTGTGACGCGGCTGTTGGGGCAGTCCAGCAGGCCACCCTCGGAGGCAAGCTGCTCCCTATGCATCCGACTGCGGCAGCGGGCGAGGCAGCAAGTTCCCCCCTCACCTGAGCCCTCTCCCTGCGGAATCTCCAGCATGTTGAGCGTGAAGGCGTCCCGCCTGCGCTACGGTATCGCCAGGACAGGTGGGCATGGCAGGCACATGACCAACGGAGCCGTTCAGAAGAACGGTTGCAGGCGTGAACCAATACCGACCGGCAGCGCAGCGCCAGCGCAACAGGTGGCGCGCACGGCCGGAAACACCAGCTACCACCGCCTGCGGTGCGGCGGCCTCTCACCGGGTCGTGAGGCTTGTGATGTAGACTACGCTTGGCCTGCTGCGCTGGAACAGGGCTATCGTGTTCTTTTCGTCTTGCGTGAGCACTGGCCTGGCCTTAGCGACGTCTAGAGGAGTGCCCACAAGCAGCGCCGCCGTGGCAGCCACCCCCGCCAGCGCCGCCGCCAGCCGCCGCTGCGGCTGCTGCCAGCGATCAGCGCCGTCGGCAGCGTCTACCGGCTGGTGGGCCCCAGGCCGCTGCTGGCAGCGTGGCTGCACAAGTGTTGCGCGGCGTGGCGCCGGCGGGCAGCGGCGGCAAGCTGCCGAGTCTGCAGTGGCTGCCAGCGGCGGCGGAAGGGCGCAGTGGGCGGTGAGCCCTTGTGCGCGTCCCGGGAGGGTTGCACCTCGTGCTCTACCGATCTTATCACGTAGCAGCAGTAGGGAACGCACCTGTGGTGCACTTGCCAGAGCCCTGCAGACGCTGCGGAATGCTCATATCCTTGAAGTGGGAGCGGTGTGCGCCGGGGCTGTACAATTGGAGCGATCGGTTGCAGGAGATCAAGGCCAAAGGCTAGAGCTTTGCGCTGTTGGGGGTTTGTAGCCAGAGCGCTACGTGTGTGGCGATGCGTGTCTCCAGCGCGTGGCAGCAATCTCAGATTGCGCGGTTGCGTCCTCTGTGGAGGGGCGCGGCCTTCACAGACAAAGCCTCTCTTCTTGCGCCCGCCACCGTGGCGGGATGATTCCTGCTGGGCGAAACCCGGGGCCCAATGCCCGCCTCTCCCTTTCCCTCGGGTGATCAGCGCCGGCCTGAGTCCTTGCCGACAGCAGCCAGCCATGAGCGCAGCGGTTGCCGCACCTCCAGCCCCGGCGGAAGTCGTCGTGAGTCCCACCGCACAGATCGCTACCCCGGGTGGACTGCAGTTGCATGATCTAGCTCTAGCAGGCTCCCCGCCCGCATCAACGCTGGGCGGTTGCCTGGCGGCGCCACCTGTCGCCGCTGCCCGCTCACCCGCCTACCAGGCCACCTGCTGGCACTAAAAACAAGCTGCTGGCTGAGCAGCTCAGACAGACTGCCGGTACCGCTGCCGTTCGAACGTGTAGCCCTCTCCCCTTTTGCTGCAGCCATGGGAGCTGTTCAAAACAAAGATGGACAAGGCGGGGCTCAGCGAAGCGGCACAGGGCGCCTTCAAGCTCAACTACGAGCAGCTCGTGCGCGGCGTGACGGGCCTGGTGCGCGGCGGCCGCCTGCTGCAGCACCGGCGCCTCGCCGGCGGCAGTACTGGTGCCTTTGGCCGTGCTGTTGTGGCTGCTGCTGCTACGGTCGCTGCTGTCGCTGCGGTCACTCCAAACATGGGACCGCAAGCTGCGACCTAGCCCAGATCCAGCCTGCCACTTGTTAACCCACGCATCCCTCTTTGCCTGCTGTGCAGGTGCCGGATAGGGACATCGACTCCGTGCAGGAGCTGCCACGGCTGGAGGCCCTCAAAGCGTCGGCAGAGGAGGGGGCAGACATCAAGGCATGCCGCCGCCGCTGCTGCCGCGGCTGCCTGCACCCGGCAGACGTCCCTGGCCTGCTGCCTCCCGCCTGCTGCGCGGTGTGCTGTCTTCCCT
Source organism: Chlorella variabilis (assembly GCF_000147415.1). NCBI lineage: Eukaryota > Viridiplantae > Chlorophyta > Trebouxiophyceae > Chlorellales > Chlorellaceae > Chlorella > Chlorella variabilis. The sequence continues at coordinate 438,086 of NW_005435080.1, read as the reverse complement.
GCCTCTTCATCGCTGCCCGCTGCCTGTTGCGCCGTGAGCTCCTCACCAACCCCTCCCCGGGCCGCTCCTCCCGCCTCTGCTGCACCACACCTGCAGGACCTGCTGAAGCAGACGGCGGTGCTGAAGCTCAACGGCGGGCTGGGCACCAGCATGGGGTTGGAGAAGGCCAAGTCGCTGCTGGAGGTGAAGGGCGGGAAGACCTTCCTGGACCTGATCGCAGAGCAGATCAAGTACACTCGGCAGAAGTACGGTGAGGGTGGTTGTTGGGAGGTGCTGAGACTTGGTAGCGAGTGGAGTGATGGTGGTGGTGTTC
>NW_005435080.1:412747-424177 GCF_000147415.1 Chlorella variabilis | reverse complement strand
CCTGCTCGGAGGGATTGGCCTTGGCTCGGCGGGCTTTCACCTGCCGGCCCCGCTCTCCCTGCCCGCCCACACGCCCTGCAGTCACCGAGACGCCTGTGGAGCTGCGCGGCCGCACCTTTGAGGACGTGTCTCTGGAGGTGTGAAGCGCAGGAGCTGCCGTTCAAAGTGGCTGGTGCCGCTCTGTGGCACCCGGGTCGTGCTCTCATGGTTGGGACCCTCTCACACACCTAGCGGTGGGAACCCTTGGATGTCAAACCTAGCGCTCACACCGCCCCTTGATAGACCTGTGCTGTTGCATCGCCCATTCCCCTCCCCGTTGATTCTTGGCCAAAACTAATTCGCGCCCTGATCTGTTCCATCCACTGTGACGCATGCATGCGTTGGGCAAAGGGATTCGAGGCTGGGAGGCTAGCAATGTGACAGCGGTTCCCAGGGGGACGGCAGACAGGAAAACGCGAGGCAGGTGGTCCCCGCAAATAAGACGCGTTGTGCCCTGCCGCTAGGCCAGCGCAACAACCAGCTGGAGGCTGTCTCTCGTTTCCTGCTCTCTGCTGCCCTCCCCGCCCTCACGCCGTCTCGATGTTGGAGGGCGCGTCCCCGTCCAGCAGGTGCTTCAGGTGCATGTTGGTGACCTTGGTGAGGCGCCGCACCTTGCGCGCCTTGCGCTTTTTCTCCCGCGCCTCGCGCTTCTCCAGAACCTGCCGCGGCGCGGGCTTGAGGCCTGCCGGGGGCAGAGGCCGCACATGGCGGCATGAGCGGCTCTCCCTTGCCCACAACCTGGGGCCCTGGACTGCCCCTCAGGCCAGGCTGGCTTGCTGGGCCCGAACCAAGGCACGCGCTGCCGATGCCGCCACCCACCTATCTGCTGCAGTGCCTCCTGCAGCTCATCCTCCTCATCCGGCAGCTGCTCCCCAATCGACAGCCACAGCTCCTGCGGGACGGGGGAAGGACAGGCTGAGGGCTGGGCGGCGCTGCCGTGGGCACGCTCCGCTGTGCTGCCAGCTGTGCTGACGTCCACGCATGCGCAGCGCCGCCCTTCTGCGCGCCGCCATGCGCATGCCACCGCCACCAACAGCAGCAGTAGCAATCCCGTCGCCGCAGCAGCAGCGCAGCAGCAGCAGCACAGCGGCGGCAGAGCAGCAGCGGAGCAGTGGCAGAGCAGCAGCGGCAGAGCAGCAGCGGCGGCAGCATCGCGAGAGCAGAGCGCCCAGCGGCGTGCCTGCAGGTCTGGATCCACCCGCAGCTTGATGCGCTGGTCCACAGGGTAATAGACCTCCTTGCGGGTCACATCCGCCGCAGGCAGGCTCAGCAGCAGGCCTTCCTTCTTCAGCTCCTGCGCAGCCAGGCGCGGGAGCGGGACGCGCCGGGCGCAGCGCCGCATGTCGGCAGCCGGGGCGGCAGCAGGGGGTGGCTGGGTGGAGAGGCGAGGCGGCAGGCGCAGCGATGCCGCTGCGCGGCGTGCGCGGCAACCCAGCTCTGCCTCGGAGCCGCTGCCAGCTGAGCTGCCAGCTCAGCCCGCTGCCTCCATTAGGCAGCAGCAGCAGCAGGTGAAGCAGCGGCGTGCCGGACAGGGAGCAGCAGAGCGAGGGCAGGCAGGGCCGAGCACAGCATCCAGCCAGCCCCCACCTCTAGGTCTCGCTGCACCCCAGGGTATGCGTCCTGCAGCTCCCCCAGGGCCGCATACCCCTCGCTCTGCCGCTCCCGCCGCCGCATGTACTCCAGCACTTCCTGCTTGCTGTGCACGTTAGCCACCTCTGCAGGCAGGCGCGGGGGTTTGGGTTGGGAGATTGGTTGGCGGGGCGGGGCAGCGCGGGGGTGGGGGTGAGCGGGCGTTTCAGGGAGGAAAGGGTCTCGGGGAGCGGCGGCGGCGTTAGGAGCGCGGGACAAGCGTGGGGCACGCGAGGCGGCCGTGGCAGTACAGAAGTACAGGGAAGGGTGGGGATGCGATGCATCTCGGGCGCAGCTGGGCACCGCCCCGCCGCCGCCGCGCCGCACCTGGGCGGTACGCGTACAGCCCGTCGTCCCGCGCCACCACCTTGCTGTTCACCGCCAGAGCCTCGGCCAGCTTCCTGTCTGCCTGCGGGTCGCTGCATGGCGGGGCGGGCAGGGCGGGACAGGGCCTGGGGATGAGCAGCCTGTGTCATAGGCTGCAGCTGGGAAGATTCTCGATGAAGCGACCACTCGCCAACTACGAATGAAGCTGGCGGGCGGGCGGGTCGCGTCGGCGGGCGAAGCTGGCAGCGGCGGCCTGGCGTGCATAGCACAGGGGTGCTCTGCCTGCTGCAGGGACAGCACTTGAAAGAGGCTCGACCGTGCAGCCCCCAACTCACTAGCCGGTGGCGGCGGCGATGGCCTGCGGCCGCTGCGGCTCGGCGGCGGTCCTTAGGAAGTCGACGATCGACTTGAGCTTGGCTCCCAGAGGCATGGCCTGCTGCGCCTGGCGCTGCCGCCAGTCGGACGCGGCGCCGGCGCCGGCAGCAGAGGCAACTGAGGCGGAGGCCTCGCCAGATTGTGCCGAAGCGGCCTTGCCGCCGCGCCCCCGCCCGCCGCCCGCTCTGCCGCCGCGCCCCCGCCCTGCACCCACGGAAGCGGAGGAAGCCAGGGGTGGGGTGCTGGCGCCTGGCAAGGGACGCGGGCGAACTCTGCGGCGGCGCGGCAGCGGCGGGACGGTTGCGGCTCGCGGCGGCTCGGCGCCCACCTGCCCCACCGCCCGCAGCAGCCTTGGCGAGCTTGTCCTCCCGCTCCTGCCGCGCCTCGGCCTGCACGTGCAGGGCCTTCTTCTGGCCCTGCTTGAAGGACGCCAGCAGCGCGTTCACCCTGGACATCCTGGCTGCCTGCCCTGCGCTTCGCTTAGCCACAGGCTGCGCGCCGGGCGCGGCGTCAAGTCCCGGCGCAGGAGGCCCCCAGGGGTGCCGCTGCGCCCGTTTACACGCTGGTGATTATCAGGGGGTCCTCAGCAAGTGGCGGCGGCCACGAGGGCCTGCACAGAGAGCGCCTAGCCTGATCGACGCAAGTCCTGAGGGCTTTGCAGGCCTGCAAGGGGCCTCAAAAGCTGTGGATATGTGCTGTGAGGCAGGGGGATGAGACAGAAGCCAGTAAAACAGCCACCAGTCGCCGCTTTGGGAAATGCAGGTCGAGGGAGGAAAGGTGGCGGGGTAAGGTGGTGGAGAAGAGGAATTGGCTGCCCCACGCACACCAGTGATCGCTGCCAGGCCCGGCGGGACTGGAGCTGGGCGCCGCTGGCTTGCAGCACCTCTCCTCTCACCCACGCCCCACTCTTCCCGGGGTGCAGCCCGCCCCTCAGCCACAGTATCGGGCGCAGGGTGCATCCAGCATGGCTGCAGCCCAGCTGAGCAGCTGCCGGGTGGCCACCTTGGTTGGCAGCAGGCGGCATGGCCCTTACCGGGCGGCCAGGCAGCAGCGGCAGCACATAGTGGCGGCGGTGCACGGTGAGCAGGCTGGGGCGCCCAGCGCGCTGGCTGGTGCGGGCCGCACACGACCATCAGCAGCGGCGGCGGTCACGCTGCGCCGGGTTGGCGCTCGCGGTTCGGGGCTGATTGCAAGTAGTGCTGCAGCCGCTGGACCTCTGGCAGCGCGGCCGCCGCTGGTGCTGCTTACCTCCACCTCACTGCTCAATGTACCGCGAGGCTCTCCTTCTAACCGGCCCTGCCGTGCGCCGCTGCTTCTCCCGCGCAGGCACGCCCGCGGCGGCCGACGTGGGCGACCTCCAGCGCTTCCAGCAGCTCTGGACGCCCCCCGCGGCGCAGCTGGTGGATGTGCAGGCGCGCGGCGGCGCCCCCGCGGCCGCAGCCTCCGCCTACGACGACCACAAGCCGCGCACGCCGCCCCCGGACCTGCCCTCCCTCCTCCTCGACTCGCGCATCGTCTACCTGGGCATGCCGCTGGTGCCGGCCGTGACGGAGCTGATCATAGCAGAGATGCTGTACCTGCAGTACAAGGACCGCACCAAGCCCATGTACCTGTACATCAACTCCACAGGTGGGCAGGGGCGGTACAGGCGGAGGTACGGGCGCGCGGTCCAGGCGCGCCAGCACCTCGCCAGCCCGCCAGACCGCGCAGCCCCGCGGCGGCCTGCTGCCGACGCCTGCCCGCCAGGCGACGGGTGCAGCGGGTGGGGGTGGAGGTGGCCAGGGCCTGCGCTCATCTCCCGCCGCCGCCTCTGCCATTGTCTACACGCAGGCACCACCCGCGCCGACGGCGAGACGGTGGGCTTCGAGACTGAGGGAACCGCCATCTACGACACCATGTGCTTCGTCAAGAACGAGGTGCGCGTGACAGATGGGCCTGGGGGCCCTCCCGGGGCGCAGAGAGCGTCAGGCCGGCGCCGCGCCGCGGCACGGCACACTTGGTGTGGGGGCAGCATCGCGGGCGGAGCGCCTCCGCCGACCGCCTGCCCCGGCTGCACGCTGCTTCTTGGGACGCGCCGTTGGGGCAGCCGCGGGCCGCCCGACGCGGCCCTGACGCCGCCTGGCGCCCCCGCTGCCCTGCCCGCCGCGCCCGCAGGTGCACACTGTGGGCGTGGGGGTGGCCATCGGCCAGTCGTGCATGCTGCTGTCGGCCGGGGAGAAGGGCAAGCGGTTCATGCTGGAGCACGCCACCGCCATGCTGCACCAGCCGCGCGTGCCGCCCACGGGGCAGCGCCAGGCGATCGAGATCCAGATCAAGTGGCGCGAGGTGCTGGCGCAGAAGCAGAACATGCTGGCCATCCTGTCCCGCACCACCGGCCACAGCCCGGACAAGCTGGACAAGGCGAGTGCGGCCGGTGGTGGCTGGTGGCCTGGCCTGGCCCTTGGCGCTGGCGTGTGTCAAGCCGGGGCCGAGGGACGGATGGCTGCGGCGTGCGGCACCGGTGGCGGCAGCAGCCAATGCCTGCGCCCGGCTTGGTGGGGCGTCCCGGCAGCCGCGCTCGCTGTGCTGGCGCCTCTGCTGACCTGCCTGCTCTTCCGCCTCCCCTCCTCCGCCCCCGCGCCGACCCGCCTGCAGGACATGCAGCGGCCGCTGTATATGCAGCCCGCCGATGCGCTCGCATATGGCGTGATCGACGGCGTGGTGACCCCTGAGAAGAAGATCATCGATGATGTGAAGAGCGCAGACCAGTGGGACAAGGAGGCGGGCCTGGTGGCGCGGTGAAGCTCGCCCTCGAGGCACGCCAGGATGGCGCCTGGGTGTCTGGGTGCGCTGCCGGGCGGCCCTGGGTCGCGAGTCCTCTAGTATATATCCTCCAGCAGCCTGGGGTTAGCGGGCGCCCCCGCCATGCCCGCAGTGCATCGCCTCGGAAGTGCTGTGGCTATGCCGAGCCTGTAAGCAAGCATTGCCTGCCAGTTGCTTGGGCTGCAATGAGGATGGCGGGTGCCCTACGTTTGGTGGAGGGGACTGGGGCAGCAGGAGCGCGCCTGCCGCCCGCAGGCGCAGCATGGCTCAGCATGCCCAACTGCCGGTTTTGCGACTGCCGCAATTGGCCGTCCCTCGCCGAACGCCGTTCGCCCCACCTCTTGATTCGGCCTTGTCAGCTGTTTTGGACACGGGACCGAGCTGGAGCCACGGCCGATCGAGACATGGCGATCTCGTTAACCGGCGTTGCCATCCTGCTGTTGGCTCTGTTGTATGGCGCCGCTGGTGAGTAGCATCGACTGTAGCAGTGCACCGCACACGCAACACGCAGGGCGCCGCCTCCCCTGAGCCTCCCGCCCGCCCGCCTCCATGCGCATGTGCAGCCGCCACTCAGCCAGGGTACAGCTGCGACTGCTCCTCGCGCAACAACTGCATGTGCCCCAGCAATGAGGCGCCCGGCGGGATGGAGCTCAAGGACGTGCCACAGTTCATCCTGTGGACGGTGAGTAGCCCACCCTGCCTGCGAGCAGTCTGCTGGCCTCTTAATCGGGCGGAGACGTCAATGCCGTGTCAGGCTTTACGACCCCATCCCGATAGCTGAAGCGATGCTCAATTGTGTTGCACCTGGTGCCCTACTGTCGCAGCATGACGACGGCATCACGCCGCTGACGGAGCGGTCGTTCCGGGAGGTGGCTGATGAGCGTCAGAACCCCAACGGCTGCCCCGTGCGCACAACCATGTTCACCACCGCTCAAGCCACAGGTGCGGCAGCTTGCGGGGGCCACCAGGCAGCAGCACCGGGCGGCAGCACCCAGGACAATTTCTGCTATGGCCGCCACCTGTCTGTGCGGGCCGTGCGGCCCTGCCCTGGGTGCCAGCAGCCGCTGCGGTCTCCCACTCCCACCCCTGTGCTCACCTCCTGCCTGCCCATGAGCAGACTGCGAGCTGGCCTACGGCATGTGGAAGGACGGGTACGAGATTGCCACCCACACCGCCGACCACACCTCGCTGCCAGACGGCACGCCGCTCAACGAGACAGTGGATGCCATCCTGGGCGCCAAGCGCTTCCTCAGCCAGGAGTGCGGCATCCCGGCCTCCGACATCCGCGGCTTCCGTAACCCATACCTCGTCACCAACCCGCTCGTGCGCCAGGTGGGCTGGGGCTGGGAGGTATCCAGGGGGGGATAGCGGGAGGCAGCTTCCCTGCAGCCCCTCCTGCTGTACAGTGCGTACCATTGCTGGGCGAGCCAGTCCCCCCTTTAGCAATAACTTGGCATCGTGCTTGGCTCAATGGGCTGCGCAGGTGCTGTTCGAGAATGGGTTCCTCTACGACAGGTGAGGCCTGCTGGGGTGGTCAACATGCCAGCTGAGGCCCTCCATGGCGCCGCGGCAGCCGATGCCGCCATGCAGCGCGCCGGCGCCTCACCAGACCTGCTGCCTCTGCTGAGCCAGGCCTGCACCCGGCGCTTGCCGCTGCCCCTGCAGCACGCTGCTTGAGGCCACCAACAGCGAGTCGCTTTCCACCTCGATGGAGGACCGGACCTGGCCCTGTGAGTCGTTGGGGAGCGCCGCCGAGCTCTGCTTGCTTACCCTGCAGGGAGGTGGCACCTGCGGCATCCTCCCTTTCGTACACCGAGGCATCAATCCAGCAAGGAGGAGGGGCGGCGGCACGCTGGCATCTTGGGGTCTGTGTGTGTGCTGCCCATAAGCTGCTTGCTGACCCACGCCCTTTGCCCCGTGCCTGGGGCCCTCCCGCCTCGCTCCCGCCCGTCCCTCTCCCCTGCAGACACAATGGACTATGGCATCGCCCAGAACTGCGCCTGGTGAGAGCCCCAGGCTGGCTTGCAGCCTGCTGGCACATTGCATGCTGGCTGGTGGCGGTGTACGGGGCAGCGGGTGTGGCATGGGCCTTCGGGCCGGGCAGGCGTGTGCCCTGTGTGGTGGGCCCTGTGGTGGGAACAGAGGTGTGGGTGGGCCGGAGCAGCACCCCCATGACCTGGGCATCCACCCTCCCACTGCATTTCGAGTGCCCCGCATCCACCTCATCACCGAGGTGTGCCCCCTGGCCTCCCTCATTGGGCGCCGCAGGTTTGCGGACACCCAGGCCTGCGATAAGTCGGAGCGCTGGCCAGGGCTGTGGGAGGTCCCACGTGAGCCGCTGCTGCTGCTGGCTGCCGCTGCAGCCCAGTGCCCTGCTGCCGCACAGAACGGCGTCAAGCGGCGGCGCTGGCCGGCTGGCTTTGGCTAGTACCACCCCTTGTGGCCTCGCCGCTCAGCCTGATCAGCTTTTCCTGTCCTGCCTGCCTGCCTGCCTGCCCCGGGGCGTGCAGTGTGGGTGCTGCAGGTGCTGGGCCTGGAGTTCACGATGGATCCGGGCTACTATGGCGGCCGGGGCGTGTATGAGCCTCTGAAGGAGGCCTTTGACGCCGCCTACGCCGGCAACCGCGCCCCCGTGCCCATCTACATCCACACCACATGGGTGGAGAAGCAGCCCGAGCGGCTGGAGGAGCTGAAGCGGTTTGCAGGTGGGCGGCTGTGGGGCTGGATGGGCGCTGGCGGGTGTTTCCGCACAGCAGAGGGGGCACAGGGGGAGGCGCATGCGATGGTCTGGCGATGTGCATGGGTGGCTGGTCCGATGTGCCTCCTCATCTCCCCAACCGTTCCAAGCCATCCACCCGCCCCTCCGCCTCCTCACCTGCCCCCGCAGACTACACTCTTGACAAGGGCGACGTGTTCTGGGTGACCATGAGCCAACTGATCGAGTGGATGAGGAACCCTGTGCCCGCCTCGCAGCTGAGCAAGGCCATGTGCGCACGGCCGGCGGCGGCGGCGGCGCCGCCGGCCATGCCGGCCGATGGTGCCAACGTCACGCTTACCTTGAACGGTGGGTGGGTGCCAGAGACGGCTCGCGTGGGAGGGAGGGCTCCCAAGGGATGGGTGACGGGGGTGCTGCTGCCGCCAGCCAGCTCGCCGCATACATGCGGACAGCGCTCATCCTGCCTGCACGCCAAGCTGGCAGCCTGTCCGCTCCTGAGAGCCAGCTGCCCCCTGCTGCCGCAGGCGCCACGGCGACGCAAGTGGCTGACCAGTCCGACCGTCTGGTGGCGGCGGTGGCGCAGCTGCTGGGCGCAGAATCAGACGACACGTTTGTGGCGGCTACAAGCGGCGGGCCCGGTGCGAGCAAGGCTGCTGGCGCCCAGCGCAGGCTGCTGGCCCAGGCGGGCAGCCCCCTGCAGGTCACTGTGGTGGCTGCCGGCGCCGACCCTCTCGCCCTCTACTGGCACGCCAGTGCTGCCAACACGTGAGCGGGCTGGCCTCTGCGCTCAGTGAGGGTGCCTGCCTGGCACAGCAGGATGCTTCTGCTGCCGCTGCCGCGGCCGCGACCAGCCTGTTCTGCGGATCCCATCAGCCCTGCTACCTGCGGCGCTGCTGGTTATGCAGGCAGGCAGCTCTGGATGGGGAGCTGTCTGTCATGGGTCTGCAGACGGAGGGCAAGCCTGTGGTGGTGCCTTTCAAGGTGTGTGCGGTACCATGGGAGTGCCGGTACTGTCTCTTCCCCACCTTCACCCGCGCGCTGGAAGGTGGCTGCGCGCTGCATGCTGTGGGGCTTGTGGCTCCAGCTGCCGATCCCTTCTTCTCCTCTGCGCTGCTGCAGGGCGGCGTGGCGCTGTCGGTTGCGTCCGCTCCGGCCCCGGCTCCTGTGCCGGTACCCAAGCCCGCCGCCGTGCCTCTGCCCAGGGCAGCCCCTGCCGCAACCCCCGCCGCAGCCTCGGGCACGGCAGCGGCTGCTGGCGGTGCTGACGATGCCACCACCAGCACTCCCACCGCCGCCAGCGACCTACCGCCCAGCAGCAGCAGCAGCAGCACCCCCGCTGCTCCCACCGCCAGCAGCACCCCGGCTCCCGCCACCATGGAAGCGGTGGACACCAGCGGCTCTGGGGGCCTGAGCACGGGGGTGATTGTGGGCATTGCGGTGGGCGCCGTGGCGATGGCCCTCCTGCTGGCCGCCATCGCCGCGTTCCTGCTCACCTCGCGGCCGCGCCGCTCGCACAGCGCCAAGATGTCTGCCGCCTCGAGCATCGTGGACGAGACCCCCCAGGGCTCCCCCACCAAGGGCTCACCCATCAAGGGCTCTCCCATCAAGGGCTCCCCCACCAAGCAGGTGTGTGGCATGCCCGCACTTGAGCTCCCGAGTGGGCAGCGGTTTCACGGTGCACGCTCCACCGCCGTGTGCGTGCATCCCATGGATGGTGCCACACTGCCCAGCTGCAGCGTCCTGCTCATAAACCGCTCTCTGCGATCCCGTCCGCTGATCATCTCCCCTTCCCTTCATCGCCTGGCGCCAAGCAGGACACCCCCCGCCAGCTCAACATCATCGTCACCTCTGCTTAGGCAGGGCAACAGGATACTGGCGCCGGGCCTGCAACCCTCCCCTTGCCATCCCCATGTGCTTGTCGGTGCCTGGATGAGTATCCAGGCACACAGGTTGTATTTTGTACTGATTCTCTTACTTGTTAGGTAGTTCGCTATGCTATGCTGGAAAGCTCCCCCCAACTCCTTTCAGTGTGGTGTCCCCATGCACAAATTTTCAACGCTATCCTCGACCTGCTACTCCCTTTCTCCGCCCCTGACTGGGCGCTCACAGCTGCGGGTGTTCATTGATTCAATGCCTGCATGCACTCTGCAGACGTGTACACATGTAAACGCGGGTGGTTGCCTGACCGTCGGTTGAGCGGGTTGGCTGGTGGCTACCTGTGATGGCATGAGCACGGGCTGAAATCACACTCAGGCAGTATAGGAGCTTTCCTGGGATACAGGGAGGGGAGAGGACTGATAGATAATCAGTTGCACGGATGACGCTCTGCCCTGAGGGCGGTGCAGGTACAGTCTCGCCGCCAGCTCCCATGCGGACCTGTACAACGGGCCGCATAATGGCGCATTGTTGCTCCCCCTCGACATTCCTCTTACCTGGCGCAGGCCTGTAACAGCGTCGCAGTCCACCCCGACAGCTAGGGCTCCCGATTCGCGTCATCCCCGCCATGCGGCGCCCAGCCCTCCTGCTGGCGCTGCTGTTGCTGGCGGCGGTGTGCAAGGGCGATGATGACTCCACCGAGGTCTCAAAGGTAAGAATGGGGCGTGTGCCTGCAGGGCGCTGCGAGACTCGCGGCCAGCTACGCCGCACCCTGCCCCGCCAGCCCTCTGCCCTTGACAGCGGCTGCAGCCGCACCGAATGTCGTTGCCGGCAGAGGCCAGGGCAACACGGATTGGCCAGCTTCTTGGGCCGCCGTCGCGGCGACACTTGGCGGGCGCGTGGGGCTGTAGGGGGCGCAGCAGCTTACACCAGTTGACCCACCTTCCTCCCTCCCTTCCTGCCTGCCCTGCAGGTCTCCGAGCCGCTGCCCCCCTGCAAGCCGGGCGAGCACCACCACCACTGGTGGCACCACCACGATCGCTGCGAGGAGGAGGGCGAAAAGCACCACCACTGGTGGCGCAAGCACGGCGCATGGGACGAGGGCGAGGGCGAGGAGCACCACCACCACCACCACGAGCACGGGCACGGCTGCAAGGGCTGGTGGCGCGGCGGGAGGCACGGCGTCAGCAAGATGGGGCACGAGTGGAAGGAGGCGGGGCAGCAGCTGAGCAGCTGGGGCAAGGCCCACCCTGCCTGGGCCACGGTGCTTCTGTCGCTGGGCGTGGCGAGCCTGGCCGCCGCCGCCGCCGCGCTGGCCGCGTGGCTGGGCCACCGCAGGTGCGTGTGTGTGAAGGGAGGGCTGGCGCGAGCCTTGCTCGCCTGTGCCGTGCTGCTGCGTCCTGCCCTTTGGGGCCAAAAGGAAGAGCCACTGCATGGGAGGATGCGACTTCATGCCGAGCACGGTCCTACTTTCCAGTTCTGCCGACAGCTGTCCTACCCGCCGCTTCCTGCCCCGTCCCCTGCCGCTGCCCTGCAGGCGCATGCGTGCTGCCCGCGCCGCCGCCAAGGCCAAGCCCGCTGGTACCTCGGTCGACGGGGAGGGTGAGCCGCTGCTTTCAGAAGCAGCACGGCAAGCCCCCGCATCCGCCGCCTGGGTCCTCCCCTGC
>NW_005435080.1:379768-412117 GCF_000147415.1 Chlorella variabilis | reverse complement strand
GCCTTCCCTGCACCGCCGGGACCCCCTCCTCCCATGCCGCCGCCTCCCCACCCACCTCACCACGGCAAGCACGATCGCAGTGAGGAGGAGGAGGAGGAGGAGGCCCCCCCGCTGCTGCACGAGTGCAGCGATGAGGAGTGAAGCAGGTGGGGCGCTGCTGTGCGTGTGTTGCCTGGGCGCAGGGGCGGCAGCTGCTGTGCCTGTTGAAAGAGGCAGAGCACGCACCTGCACACTCGGCCTGCTGCCTGCCAAGCTTGTTTTGCACAGCTGGCATGCAGCACTGATCTGGCATGCCGCCTGGTGCCGCTGCAGGCGTGCTGCCCCTGCTGGAGCCCTCTCCCGCAGCTTGCGCCGCCGAGGTGCAGGCAAGCCAGCGCGGCATCGACCACCTCGTTCTGCTGCGCAGCGGCAGCCGCTTCCTTCACAGCCGCACGCACGCGGCTGTCAGCTGTACGATGCAAGCGTAGCAGCCCCAGCGCTGCCGCTGATTCCAAGCCACCCATGATGTAGCTAGCCTCCCTGCCCTTCAATTCCCACCCCATGAGCTGTTTGTCTCCCCATTTGTTACCCCCACCCGCAATTCACTGCTTGTAGCCCCCCGTTTTTGCCCGGCGTCTCAGCCGCAAGGCCAACCCCCGCCGGGTGCAGGAATTCTGTACGAGTACGAGCACCGCCCCTGAGGTTGTCAAGTCTGCCTTGTATGAGCTGAATCCTTAACCTGTACATGGTCCGACTACCCAGCAGCAGGAGCTGGTGTGCCACCACGCCGAATGCCCAACTGCCAAGGCTGGTGTTACAGGCGCTGTGCACAGGGAGGGCTCTGTCCAGCCCCTCGCAGAGGACATGCATTCTATACACGTAACCACAGCATGCATCGACAGATTGTTCATCTTCATCCTGCGGCTTCGTCGCAAAAACTTGCAAACTACTGGGCAGCTGCCCTCACTGGTCAGCATCATCCCGAAGCAGCAGCTGGAACCGTTTGGTGGTGCACCTCCAACGGGTGAGGCTAGGACTGTGCAGCAGCCGCAGCGGCACTCAGGTGCCGGCACTCTGGCTTGTGGGCTCGCCAGTGCGCATGGCAGCAGGCCTCGCTGCAGTACCTCACAGCCCGGCACCTGCATGCGAAAGGCAGGCGGGGCAGGGCACGAGAGCATGAGTCATGGCAGGCAAGCCTCACACCATCCCATGGGCAGAGCTGAGGCTGCCTGACAGCCTCTGCGCCTCTGCAGCCAGGGCCACCGCTCACCCGCCACAGCGGCGCAGGCCTCGCGTGTTGCCACACCCAGGAGACGCGCACACCCTGGGACCAGCTGCACTTGGGCCAGCAGGTGCAGCGGGCTCTGCCGCAGCTTCGGCATCCACTGCCGCCACCCCCGCTGCAGGTGGTGCGCATGCTGACGACGGCGCTGCACTCGCTCCCGCTGCGCTCTCAGGATTGAGCAGCACAGCCGCAGCCTGGCCGCTGTCAAGCATGCTTCGCAGTGTGGAAGCTGTAGCGGTGCGTACCGCCTCGCTCGGGTGGCTGCACAGAAGCTGCTGCAGGACAGGGACCCCGCCAGCAGCTGCGACGGCTGCGCTGTCATCACGGTTGTCAATGGCTAGGAATAGCAGCCCCGTGGCTACTGCCTCAGTGAAAGCCTCGTTACGCTGGCGACTTTGCAGGCACTGCACCAGGGCCGGGATTCCACCAGCGGCTACAATGGCTGGGCGGCTGTCAGGGCAGAAGGCCAAATTGCGCAGTGTCCCAGCTAAGTACTCCTGCACTTCCTCACAGGCGCTGCTGCTGAGGTGCTGAACAATCATTGGGATGGCGCCAGCAGCTGTGATGGCCGCAGAACTGGCGGGGCTGCTGTCAGTGAGAGTGCGCAACAACTCTGCTGCTGCCGCCTGCATATCCTTGCTGTTGTCGCTATCCAGGAGTTGGATCAGCACAGGAACGGCGCCCGCCGCTGCAATCGCTGCCTTTCTTTCAGGGCTGCCCTTGGCCACGCTGCAGAGCACCGCAAATGCCGCTGCTTGCCCGATCCTGCGCCTGGTGCTGCGCAGGTATTGCACCAGCACGGGGATGGTGCCCGCTGCTGCAATGGCTGCGTTGCTGTCAGGCGAGGCAAGGCCGGACAAAATTATCACTGCCATCTCTCGCAAATACGCGCTGCTGTGGCTGCTGGTGAGGTGCTGCAGCAGCACCGGAAGGCCGCCCGCATCAATGATGGCTGAACTGTCGGCGGCGCTGGTGTATGAGCGGCCCGCCAGCTCCTTGGCTGCCTCCACCGCCCTGACTCCTGCACTGCTGCGCAGACGACGGACCAGCACAGGGATGCTGGTTGTTGCCATCGGGGGGTTCCGGGAGCCCAGTAAGCTCATGATCAAAGCCCTGCGCCGCAGGTGGGCGGGCGGGGCGGCGAGTAAAGCAGCTGCAGGCGGCCACCAGCCGCCCGCGGAGGTCGCTGCTCCCTCACCAGGCGTCCACCTCTGCCACAAGCGAGCGCTCTCAGTGGTTCCGAGGCCCGCTCGAGCTATGGCCACGAGCAGATGGCCGGCTCGCCCGCACTGCCCGCAAGCTCCTGATGCCTGAGAGCATATGCGGATTGTCTGCAATGTGATGTGTCGATCGGCCGTGGTTCATGCGCACCAGCAGGCAGATCGGCCCAGCAGGCGCGCCGTGCGCGCCCCGCCTCAGGTGGTCCCAAGAGGTGTGCCTCCTGTTCCGGCAGGCCTCATCAGCCAGACCAGACAGCTGCCGATCAGTGCTGATTACATAGGCATGCCAGTGATACAGGGGAGAACGGGAGTACAAGCAGCACACAGTGGTCGCAACGGGAGCGCCCCCAGCGCACGACGGCGGTGCCTGAAAACAGCTTGGCGCCTCAGAACAGCTTGGCGGCCGCCGCGCTGGCCAGCAGCGCCTCGGCCTCCCCCGCCGGCCGCTGCTCGATCACCTCATCCACGATGCCAAACTCCCGGGCCTCTGGCGCCGACATGAAAAAGTCACGTTCCAGCACCTCCTCTGCAGCACAGGGGCACGGGTGGAAGAGGGACTGCGCATGAGCGTTGTCACAAGAGGGCGTGCGAGCATGTAGCAAAGGGAGCAGAGAGAAGACGGGCTGGAGAAATGGGGCAGGGCGCACGTCGGTGCGTCTGCTTGTGTCTGGCAAAGCCGGGGGCACGAGTGGTGAGGGGCTGGGCGCCGCAGGGGCCCCAGCCAGAGCCACAGGACGAGCATGCTCCCGCACCGTGACAAACCCCTCTCCAACCGCAGCCGCTCGACAGCCCGTCGAGCCCCGCGCAGCCCGTGCGGCTGGCGGCAACTTCGTGCCTTAAAATAAACTCACCCACGCGCTGCGCGGTCTGCCCCGTGTGCTTCACGTACAGGCCGTTGAGCAGCTCCCGCATCTTGAGGATCTCCTTGGCGGCGATGGCAATGTCGGTGGCCTGGCCCCGGGCGCCGCCAGAGGGCTGGTGCACCATGACGCGGCTGCAGCGGGGTGCGGCGCGGGAGGGAGGGGCACAGGTGCCCGGGGAGTGTGCTGGCAGCAAGGTGGGTGGGAGCGAGGTGGGTGGGAAGTGGGTGGGGCGGCGGGCCTCGCGGGGAGATGACGAGGGGTGGGAGCGGAGTTGCAGGCAGCATGAGATGCTCGTGCGAACTTGCCGGCTGCTCCGGGGTGGGAGGTCGTGTGCCCTGGCCCTGCGGCTGCGGCCAGCACCGCGCCTCCCGCCCCAGCAGCCGCAGCGCCCGGCCCGGCGGCGCCCCGCGCACCTGTGCGGCAGCGAGCGCCGCTGCCCCGCCTCGCCCGCCGCCAGCAGCAGGGAGGCCATGGAGGCGGCCTGCCCCACCGCCAGCGTGCCCACGGGGCAGCGGATGTACTGCATGGTATCGTAGATGGCCAGCCCAGCAGTCACCACGCCCCCTGGGGAATTGATGTACAGGCTGATCTGCAGAGGAAAGAGGGGGCGGCGGCTTGCTCAGCGGCAAAGGAAAAGGGGGGAAGGGAAAGGGGTGCATGGCAGGAGGCGGGCACGGACCTGGCACCGGCTCGGCCATGGCAGTATGGTGGTGAGGAGTGCATAGTGCAGCACAGCACTGAAGATACCAGGCATGGACGGGCGCAGCCTTCACTGCAGCCGCCCGGAGCAGCGGCCACCACCCGCCCACCCACCGCCCACCCACCGGCTTCTCGGGGTTCTCGCTCTCCAGGTACAGCAGCTGGGCCACAATCAGGTTGCTGAGGTGGTCGTCAATGGGGCCGTTCACGCAAACTATGCGTTCCCGCAGGAGGCGGGAGTAGATGTCGAAGGCGCGCTCCCCCCGGCTGGTGCTCTCAATCACCACCTGCATGGCAGGTGCATACCAACAGTTTCAGCAGCTCGCTGCGACGCGGGGAGGGCCGGCCTGCGAGGGCAGACAACAGGGCACCTCTCACCGGGACCATGTTGCCCCTGGCCTGCTGCAACTGCGCCGCGGCAGCCACTTCAATGTTGTAGAGACCCAGAGCGGCCCCACGGAGGGCCATCCGCTGTGCTGCCAACATGGTTCGCCGCTGGAATGCACCAGGTGTGCCGTGAAACGGTGGATCGCAACAGAATAACCGATCGTAAGAGTGTGGCAGGCCGGGAGCGCAGTGGGGCTGCTGCCAATGGCGGGGCATTCTCAGCGCCCTCCAGCTCAGCCCTCATGCACATCCTCAGGGCGAGGTCTCCAGGGGGCTCATCAATCTCGGTTGCACTTGACGCCTGCCGGGCGGGCCCCAGCTGCCCCTTAGGGCGAAGGGCAAAGCTTGTTTTGAGTGTTTCTCGCTCCCGGCTGCCTCGGCGGGGCCCAGAAGCCGCCCACGTCTTGCTTGGGCGGCAACAGCGAGACGGCGGGCATGCACGGGGCGCAAGGCGCGCCTGGCCGCCGCGGCGATGGCCGATCGGCGCCGCCGCCAGCCGACGCTGTGCAGCAGGCAGAGGACATGCTGCGGCAGGCAAGGGCTGGATCACAGCCTGTGATCTCTTGATGCAGTGCAGCTGGCTGGCCTGCCTGGTACCTGCCCTGCTCTCTGGTACCACACAACCCAGCTTCACTCTCAACCTGCCCCCCCTGCCTATGCGTGCACACACTGCAGCTCTACTCTGTTAAAGACAGCCTGACCGTGGCCGAGGCCGCAGCCGTGGCAGCCAAGACGGACGGATGCACCACAGACCAGGCCTTGGAGTTCTTTCAGCAGCTGGATCGCGGCGCCAAGAAGGTCTGGCGGCGGGCTTCAAAGCGGGCTGCCGCCGCCGCCGCAGCTGCCGCCGCCGCAGCAGCCTCGGCCAACCCAGGCGCAGGGCCAGCGCCACCCCAGGACGTGACCGCCGCACACGCAGCAGCGCGAGCGGCGATGGCGGCGGCCGAAGCGGCGCGGACCGCGGCCAGCAGCAGGCTGCAGGGGATGCTGGATGCTGGCGGCGGGCTGCGAGACGCGACCGTCATAGGCAAGCACCCAGGCTGCAGTGCCGTTCAAGCTGTGCAACAACGCAGCGCGCACGCCTGCCGCCGCTTTCCCGTGCTTGGATGGCTGGCCAGCCATCGTCGGTCTGCCGCTGGCTTCGCGATCAATCGTTTGCTTGGCTGCTTGGCTGCCGCCGCCCTGTGCTGCTCCAGGCCAGTTTGTGTCGTTTATGTCGGGGCTGGTCAGCAATGTGGTGCGCTGCGAGGCGGCACTGGCTGTGGCCGCCAGCCGGCCCACGATCCGGGCAAAGCTTGTGGCCACGGGTGAGTGCGCGGGCAGGCGCCTGGGGTTGGCAGCTGGGCTGCCGCCGCTGCGTCGCCATGCACCCCGGCCGCTTGGCGCCGCTTTTACCAGTGGTGGTTGCACGGGAGCGCGGCCCGACCGCCGTCCCTGCTGTTCCATGTCCTTTCTGCGCCTGCAGGCGGTTTCCTGACCACTCTGGAGGAGTGGCTGGAAGCTGCCAGGCAGCAGGGGCAGTACACGATGCTGCGGGACGTACTGCTGGCGCTGGCCGGCCTCCCGCTGCAGGCGCCGCTGCTCCGCGGCAGCCTCAGCCTGCAGCGTGCCGTGCGCCAGCTGCAGCAGCACAAGCACCCTGCAGCGGCAGAGGCAGCGGCCAGCCTGCACCACGCCTGGCAGCAGCTGCTTGGCCACCGCGGCGGCGAGGCGACGGCTGTGGCTGCGGCTGGCGCCGCGCAATCGGGCGTGCCGCCGCCACCGCCACCGCCGCCACCCCAGCAGCAGACGCAGGCCCCATCCGGGCAGCCGGCAGCCAGCAGCCCTGCAGGGCAGCCTCCGGCCGGGGCAGAGCTGGTAGCCGTGGGAAAGAATGGCGGCGGCGGCGCTGCCCCGCAAGCGCCCGCTCCCGGCGCCGGCATGCAGCAGCCTGCGGTGCGCGGCTTCTGGTCGCTGCCGGCGGCAGCCAACGGCCCGCGTGCAGCGCAGCGCCCGCTGTCGGCCGACGACATCAGGCGGCAGCAGGAGCGGCAGCGCCAGGCCGCGCAGCTGGAGGCGCTGCGACGCCGGGAGGCGGCGGCGGCGGCACGCGCGCCGCCGCAGCCTGCGGCCTCGCAGCAGACGCAGCAGACGGCGCGCACGGGTCAGGTGCGCGGCACGCGGGCGCTGCGGGACTCTCCGATGTTCAAGAAGCTGCGCATGTCGATAGCGGCGGTGAAGGCCGGATCCACCATAGCCCCCAGCCGCAACAGCGACGCCGTGGGCCACGCCTCGGCGGGAGCGGAGGTGGCGCAGCCTGCAGGCCAGGCGGACGCGCCTGCTGCGCTCCCCGCCGCCGGCGACGTCGCGCCAGCCGCGGCCGCAGCGGTGCCAGCCCCCAGCGCCAGCCACGAGGGCAGCGTGCTGCAGCGCCAGGAGTCGGTGAGGAGCGCCCACGCCGGCCCCACCGCCATTAGCACGCCCGCCGAGCAGCGGCAGCAGGAGTGGGAGCGTGCGGCAGCAGGGGACAAGGATGCCCAGCATGAGACCGCCAGCACGTACCTGGCGCAGCTCAAGGCCACGCTGACGCAGGTGGGGCGCAGGCAGGCCAGGCGGGGCGCCAGGCCAGGGCGGACAGCCTGCCAGGCTGCCCGCCAACCGCTTGGCTGCTGCCGCTTCCCGCTGCAAGCGTGAGCACTGATCCATCGAGCGGGCGGCGGTCCCGCTGCTGGTCCCGCTGCTGTCCTGCGCAGGACCAGTTCCAGGCTGTGCGCGGAGAGCTCAGGGCCTACAAAGAGAGCAGGGACGTGGGGCGGCTGCTGGCGCAGGCGCTGCCGCTGCTGCAGCCGCACCCGGCCCTGCTGGATGCCTTTGCCGCCTTCCTGCCCAAGGCAGAGCGCCCGTTGATGCAGCAGCTGCTGCAGCAGCTGCAGGAGGCGGCCGATGCCAGCACAGCAGCGACGGCAGCAGCGGCTGGGCCGGCAGCGAGGCCTGGCGCAGGAAAGGCGGTGGCGGCGCTGAATGTAGGCGCGCAGCAGCCGCAGCCCGCAGAGGGCCTCACTGGCAGTGCGGCGGCATTGCAGCAGCAGCAGCAGCAGCAGCAGGGACGGCAGAATGCAGCAGCAGGGGAGCCAGTCACGCAGCCGATCCAAGATCCAACGGCTTTGGTGAGGGTGAAGCAGGAGGAGGAGGAGGCCCCGCCGCCGCCGCCGCCACCTGTGGTGTCTGCCGCAGCTGCGGTGCCGGCAGCACCTCAGTCGCCCACAGCATCACAGGCTGCACCAATAGCACCGACGCCGCCATCGGCAGCAGCCCAGGCAGCAGCAGCGCAGGCAGCAGCAGCAGCGGCAGCGGCGGCGGCGGAGCGCTTACCAGCAGAGGCGGCGCTGCCGCCTGCATCGCCGCCTGCGGCCGCGGCGTCGATGGCTCCTGCTCGCATGGCGGCAAGCAGCCCACCAGAGGCGGCTGGCAGGAAGCGGAGGTCTCGCTGGGGAGATCCTTCTGAGACCAGTGCAGCAGCAAACTCTCAGCCCGCGGCGCAGCCCGCCGCGCAGCAGCGGCAGGCGCTGCCGCAGCAGCACAGGCCGCCGCCGCGGCGCCGGGAGGCGGGCCAGGAGCGGGACGCGAAGCGCTCGCGGCAGGGCGGGGCGCGGGGGAGCAGCCAGCCCAAGAGCTTGGATCGGCAGGCGCCCAGGGGGTCGCCGCCGCAGCCGGCACAGCAGGCTCAGCAGGCGGCGGCGCCACCCTGGAGGCGCGACAGGGAGCAGGTGCCCACAGGTGCCGTGGCAGGCGCCTCCCTGGCCGCGCCGCCTCCCTGGCATCGGCGGCAGCCGGCTGAGCAGCCGCGTGCCCCGCTTTGCATGGTGGAGCAGCTGCCGTGGCAGGAGCCGCCGGTGTGTGAGGTGGAAGAGCTCCCGCACATCGCTGCGCCCGGGCATGGGGAGGAGAGCACCGAGGCCTCGAGCCTGGTAGAAGCGCGGCGGCGTGAGGCGCCCCGTGGGCCGCACAACCCGCTGCCGCCAGAGCCGCTGCCGGCGCCGTATGAGGGGCAGCGCGAGAAGCGGCGGCCGGCAGCGATACCCTACGTTCCGGTGAATGCTGAGGAGGAGGCGCAGCAGGAGGAGATGCTGAGCGCGCGAGGCTGGCGCCCGCTGCACTCCTCGCGCTCTGGCCGCCGCTGAGCGTGCCCGAGTGTGTACACCGCCTTCGTGGCTGGCGCAGCGCAAGACATGTGCAGGCAGCTCCCTGAATGCTGTAAAGAGCAGCTCAGGATGTGCTGCAAGGGCAACTGTGCCTGGTAGCTGAGGGAATGCGAGAGAGGCGCCGCCAGCCTGGCGCCGAGGTGGCAGGAGACACACGTCCAGATCTCCCAGACACCCTCGTATGACTTCTGTTGATCGGTATGCAGCAGCAGGGGCCCGATCCGCGATCGGGCTTGGGAGCCTTTGCCGCGTTTCCCGATGAGCTCGTCTGCTACCTGCTGCACTCGCTGGATGTGCGGGAGCTACTTGTGCTGGCTCAGACCTCCAAGCTGATGCGCATCCTGGTCTGTGAGGAGCCGCTCTGGCTGCAAAAGCACCTAGACCGCTGCTCCCGGCCCTTTGCCTACCGGGTGAGGGCTGTGCTGATGACCGATCAGTGCGAAATGCAGCCGCAATGATCCGCCTGCTCCAACTTGGGTTGGTTGCCAGGTGCTCGCCGGCGCCGCCGCCGAGGTGGCTGCCTCCGCTTCCTGCCGCCAGCTTCGCTGAGCAGCCCTTGCCAAGTGCCCACCCCTGTCAGGGCTCCTGGCGTGCCACCTACATGGCCTACCACCCCGCCTGCAAGCGCTCTGAGCTGACTGCGGCGGAGCTGGTGCCGCTGGCTCAGGTGCCAGGCTTCACATCGGCGGTGCTGTACAGGTGAGCCTCGGGCAGCGGCAGGCAGGCACACCTGCTCCTGCCTGGGCGACGGGCGAGGCCACGGTGCTGGCGCGCGTGCTGCTCACATTGAACCGCTTCTGTACCGCAGACGATGGTACCGCTGCCACGTCGACCTCAGCACCTTCCTGCCGGTGCCGCAGCCCGCCGGCGACAGCACCGCTGCAGTGCAGGCTGCTGCCGCTGGCAGCGCTGCGCCCAACGGAGCAGCAGCACCCACCATTGGCGTGTCAGCAGCAGCGCCGCTGCCAGGCAGCATTCCATACATCCCTGACGCCGGCGGCATGGCGCCAGCAGAGTTTGAAGCGCGGTTCGAGCGGCCAGCCCAGCCGGTCATGCTGGCAGGGCTGGCAGCCAGCTGGGCCGGTGAGAGCCGGCAGGAGCGGGGCAGCATTGCGGGCCGAGGGAGTGGGAGCGCTGCAGCGCACGCGCTGCGACAACGACGCCCTTGCTGCATCTGGCGCCGGGATCCTGCCGGCCTGCCTGGCCAGCTGTGGTCGCCTGCCGCCCCGCTCCGCATCCCACGTCTGCCGGCCCGCCGGCCCCTCTGTGCAGGCGGCAGCTTGGAGGCCTGGCAGCCTGCCCGCCTGGCGAAGGTCTATGGAGACCGCCTGGTCAAAGTCTCCAAGCCCTTCCTCACCGGGGGTGCGCTGGGTGGTGGCTTCAGAATTGCTTGCTTGCCAGTATGGCTGGCTTAGGATGCAGGATGCAGGACGATGGCCTGCCGCTGTGGAGGGCCGGGGCAGCAGGCCCAGCCGCTGGACGCAACACCTGCATGCAGCATCTGCGCCTCGCTCAGCAGCACAGCCTCGCCGCTCCGGCGGCTCCTCCCGGCGCCGCAGGCCGCACCCGCATGCGCCTGGCGGACTACCTTGCTTATGCGGCGCAGCAGGCAGACGAGGAGCCTCTGTATGTTTTCGACCCGTGAGCCCCTGCAGCACCCATGCTGACATCAGCTAGCCCAGTCGCCCGCTAGCCTCGCCCCCGCCGCCTGCCTGCCTCCATGAGCGGCCTGGCTGGCAGGCGCCTCGCTCGCCCGGGCCGCTGCAGCAGGCTGCCGCGCCCGAGGTGCACCTCACAGGGATGTGCGTTGTCAGGACCCCACAAACCACACACACATACACAGCTCCTGCCTGCTGCAGGTCGTTTGGGGAGGCGGTACCTGAGCTGCTGCTGCAGTACCATGTGCCCCACATCTTTCGCCACGACCTCTTTGCCTGCCTGGGCCCGCGGCGCGAGGCCTGGCGGTGCGGCGTTTTGGGGTTGCTAGAGCTGGCTGGGTCCCGGGAGACGCAGCTGGCCGCTCTGGTTTCGGGCCGCAATGATGGTCTTGATGCTCTTCATCGCTCCCGCCCTTCGCACGCTTGCAGGTGGCTGGTGGCGGGCCCCGCGCGCAGCGGTGCCAGCTGGCACGTGGACCCCTCCGCCACCTCAGCATGGAACACGCTGCTGGCAGGTGGGGGCCTGTGGAGTCACTGCGCTGCGCGTCGGGGATTCTGTGGTTGACCTGCTGCCAGCTGAATGGAGCTGGACCGCTCCGCCTCGTCGCAGCTTGCCCCTCCAGTGTCTCCTGCCTTCCAATTCACGCGTCACTCCACCCACCCCCTTGCTCTCAGGCCGCAAGCGGTGGGCGCTGTACCCGCCTGGCCGTGTACCGCCCGGTGTGGAGGTCAGCATCGACGCAGACGGGTCCCCAGCCTTCGAGGTGGGGCGGGTTTTGGGAGATGGGCAGCAAGGTTGCTGCTGGCAGGGTGGGCGGGTGGCTGGAGGGTTGACGATGCAGCTGTGACGCTCGGCTGGCACGATGGCTGCTCGAAGGCCGGCTGGCACTGCCACGCTTTGGGCATTGAGCGATGCGCGGGCTGCCGACAGCAGCTACCGTGCGCCTTTCCCTCCCTCTTTGATGCACTGGATCCCTCCCTGCCTTCTCCCCGTGCTGCCTGCAGGCGCCCACCTCGCTGCAGTGGTACCTCGAGGTGTACCCTCAGCTGGCAGCTGAGCAGAAGCCGCTGGAGGTACTGCAGAACCCAGGCGATACCATCTTCCTCCCCGCAGGTGAACCCCTGAGGCGGCCCTGGCCATGTGCTGTGCTGGTCGTGCCATGCAGCTGGCAGCTGCGCGGTGCACGCCTACCCACCACACCAGCTCCCCTTCACCCTGAGCCTTCAAAGCCAGCTACCCCCCGCTGCACGCCTCTCCCCTGCTGCAGGCTGGTGGCACTGCGTTCTCAACCTGGAGATGACAGTGGCTGTGACCCAGAATTTTGTGAGCCCCGCCAACCTGGCGGCGGCGGTGCAGTGGCAGGCGCTGGGCGCGGGTGCGTGCGCGGTTTAGCTGGCGCGTGGGGCGCTGCCTGCTGCGCTGTGCTGCCTTACGTCGGATGGATGGTCCAGCTTGCTGTGGTGATCACGGTGGCCGGCTGACACCCTGGCACGCTGCTCTTCCCGATCGTGGAGAGCATCAAGGTGCACTGCCCCTGTGCTCCGCTGCGCGCTGCCTGTCCCGCAGGCTCCATGTTTGATCCCCACCTTGTGCCCGCCTACCTGGCCCACCTGGAACACGGCCAGAAACTGGGGGTCGGCAAGCAGCAGGTCATGGCGGCAGCAGAGCCAGCAGAGCAGCAGCAGCCAGGGCCAGGCATGAATGGCAGGATCCCAGCCAAGCGTCGCTTGGCAGGTGGCAAGCAGGGGCGGCGGCAGAAGCGGCGGCGCGGTGCCGGCGAGCAGCGGGCGGCTGAGAGGGAGCGGCAGGCGGAGGCAGAGGAGGCAGAGGCGGCAGAGGCAGCCGTGGCGCACCTGGCCGAGCTGGAGCTAGGTTTCTGCAAGGACAGCCTGCTAGGGCCCTGGCTGCGCCTGCTGCTGCAGCAGGAGGCAGAGCAGGGGCCGCCGCCAGGGCAGCAGCCAGACTCTCAAGTGTGGCAGCTGGCGCAGCAGTGGACGGACGTGCCAGCCTGGCGGCTGAGCCTGGAGGCGGCGTGCCACGCGGCGGGGCTGCCGCCGCCGCAGCACCGGCACGAGTTGCTGCCACTGGCCACGGGCTGGTGCCTTGTGTTTGAGGCAAGGCTGCTGCTGGCTTTTGCTCACCTTCTTTGTCCCACGGTCTGTCTGCCTGCCACAGAATGACACACACTCGCTTGTTGTTTGATTCAGGCGCAGAGCTGCTTCACAGGCATGGCTCTCACGCTGCTGCCTGCCGCCGCTGGCTGTCGCCGCTGCAGGTGGCCGGTGCCATCCTCAAGTTCTTTCCACCCACCATGCCGCATGCCACAGCCATGGGCTGCATGGAGATTGCGGCCTACCTGAGCCTGGCAGGCGTCAGCGGTGGGGCCAGCGCTGCCAGCCAGCTGTTGTATGCGGGGCTGCTGGACACCAGCATTGGTGACATGGAACAGAAGGCGCCCCCAGAAGCAGCAGCAGCAGCAGCAGCAGCAGGGCAGCAGCCCACGCCGTTCCTGGCCATCAGGAAGGCGCAGGGAGTGACCCTGAGCAGCTGCATGGACGCGCTGACGGATGATCAGTGGATGGAGGTGGCGGCGGCAGCCTGGCAGCCTTCCACAGCCTGCCCCTGCCTCCTGCGACGGACACAAGTGCAGCTGCCAATGAGCCAGCTGCGGCTGCCCACACCACAGCTGCTCTTAGCTGTGCATGCACTACTCAACATGCGCTGGCAGGCACCGGCGGCACTAGCGGCTGCTGCAGCGCCAGCGGTACTACCAGCAGTACACCCAGCTGTACCGCCTGGGTAGCACGGGATGGCATTGTGTACTCCACGTCAGCCGGAACCGTGGACATGCGGCGGAAGGAGGCTGAGGAAGGGCGGCAGCAGGAGCAGGAGCAGCTGGCGCAGCGCCAGCACCTGCTGCTGCGGCAGCTGTTTCCGCGAGTGGGAGCCGCGCTGCTAGGCAGCAATTGGAAAGCAGTCCAGCAGAGCCCAGGCGCTGACCGAATCTCGGCAGCAGCAGGAGCGGACGCGGCAGCAGCAGGAGGAGGGTCGGCCAGTGCCTGCCACCGGTGCCGTGCCTGGCAGCCGTTTGTGGACTTTGTGCGGCGGCAGCGGCGGCATGCCGCCAAGGTGCATCGCAAGGAGGGCTCGCTCCCGCCCCAGCTGCTGGCACAGGTGGATGCCTACCTGCCCGCAGACCCGGCCGTGCTGGTGGGCTGCCTCTGTCTCAGCGCCAGCAGAGGAAGCAGCAAAAGCGCCGCGGCAGGAGCCGCCTCAGCAGATGGCCCCTGCTGCGG
This sequence comes from Chlorella variabilis, assembly GCF_000147415.1. Lineage (NCBI taxonomy): Eukaryota > Viridiplantae > Chlorophyta > Trebouxiophyceae > Chlorellales > Chlorellaceae > Chlorella > Chlorella variabilis. The sequence goes on along the minus strand of NW_005435080.1, from coordinate 398,548 downwards.
CAGCAGCGGTGGCGGCACTTGCGCCTGCGCCGGCGGCGGCATGCCCGCCTGGGTGCATGGCGATCTTACCGCAGGCAACATGCTTCTTGGCGGCGGGCTGCTGGCGGAGCAGGGCTGCACATCGCCGCTGGACGCACAGCAGCAGCAGCAGCAGGGGTGGCAGGGCCAGGGTGCTGGCCAGCCTGGCGAGCCGCCGCCGCCGCCGCATGGCTCCAGCCTGCCGGCCGGCAGCGCGCAGGCGGCCGCCGCCGTGCTCATCGACTTTGCAGATAGCGGGCAGGGGGACCCGCTTTGGGACTTTGTGGTGCTGCTGCTGCGCACGCTCAGGTGAGCCCGCCCACCCGCCTGCCTGCCTGCCTGCCCTGGGGTGACAGTCCGCGGGCACCTGCAGCGCACCGGGGATGGGCCAGCCTGGCAGTGGGGCCGTCCCCGCGGCGGGCACTGGCACCAGAGCTGGCAGCCTGTCTGTCTTGAGCCCCACCTCTGCCCTCGCTGCTCTCGCAGGTGCGATATCAAGGCAGCCCGGGCCTGCCTGGCAGCCTATCGCGCAGCGCTGCCGCAGCCAACTGAGGCAGCAGCTGGCGCTGTCGCGCCGCCGCGAGCCAGTGGCGTGACTGCAGCAGCAGCAGCAGCAGCGTCGACGCAGCTGCCGGCCTGCTGGCCTCGGCGGAGCCCAGACCTATGCGTCAGCCTGAGCTACGCCGCGATGTGTTACACGCTGCTGCACGAGCTGGGGCCGTCGCACGACGTGTTCAGGCGGCAGCCGCAGCTGTGGGAGGCGGGCAGCCTGGAGGAGGTGCAGCGGGAGGTGTGGGGCTGGCTTGACCGTGCCGTTGGCTAGCCCCCATTACTGCGTCCCGTCCGCAGTTCAGTTGCCCCTCCTTGCCCTGCCCTGCCTGCCCTGCATGAGGTTGCCACGTCCTTCCACTCTGGAATTCCTTGCAAGACTTGGCCTCTGCACCTAGCCACCAAATGACCGTCAGAACCTTCCTTTTCCACTCGCAGTAGTCCTCGACGGCCAAAATGTCCGGCGCTCTGCGCGCGCCAGCCCTGGCGCACAGAGCGCCGACCACGCACACGTCTGATAGGGGGTACAACAACAGCAGTATCATTGCGGTGCCTGCGAGCGCCCGCACGCTCTCAGGTGCGCAGTTTGAGGTCGGGCACGCTGCGCTACTCGGCCCTCCAAATCGAAGGATTGCGAAGGCAGGCCTGCGTGAGGCCTCGGAGAAGCAGGAAGGGCCACGCAGGCAACATGCACAAATTGGCCGCCTCTGACGCCTCCTTTGGCGGCGGCGCCGCCGCCGCTCGCTCCCCTGCTGCTGCTGCACTTAGCCATCTTGCTGCTGCGCACTGATATGATGGCTGGCTTGCCGCTTGAGTGCAGGAGGCTACCAGATGCCATGCAGTCGCGGAGTGATGGTGCCTCACAGTGGCCCCAACCTCGCAGGTGGCTTCGGTTTTGGCTGCCTGATTGTATTGTGGGCCATGAAGGAGGAATGCCGCGCAGTTGTGGGCGCCGCCTGGCAGCGTTGTGTACGCAGCCGCAAGTCAGGCCGCGCTCAGGCAGGACGCGCAGAGCGCGCGTGTCTGACTGCCTTCAGGCTTCAAAACTGCCTCTCCTGCCCATCTGCTAAGTTCTCACACAATGAATGGAATGCTTGCAGGAGCCTCGCTGCCCAGCCGCCGCCTGACTGTTACTGCCGCCCGAGCAGGCATCACCAGCCCCATGCAGCCCCGCCCCGCCCCGCCCGCGGTGAAGGTGTACAAGCGGCCGCCACCAGATCTGACGACGAGGAGCGTCCAGGCTGTGTTCCTGTTCCTCGGCCTGCCCGGTACATTGTCGCTGTGCTTCTTAGGCGCGCCAGTGTTTGCACTGCTCTACGTGTCCACTTGGGTGGGCATGGCCCGTGTCGTGGCACCTCTTGGCCCTGTGTGAGAGGCGCAGGAGGGGGCTTGTGAGCTTGCTACCTCTCGTCCCGCCCTGTGCCACGGTCGTCTTCCCTTGGCCTGGCAAGCCTCTCGCTCAATGCCGCCCCTGTACATTTCCCAGCATACATGTGTCTAGCCCCATTGCCACCGCCGACTTCCAACCCTGGCTGCCGCTTCGCCGGTGCCTTGTGCTTCCCATCGCCGCCACCAGTCTCCTTGACCTGCGCTGCTTTCTATCACATCTGCTCCGGCTGTGCCTAGCGTCAATGCATGATTTGATCAACCACAGTCTGTAGAAACCTTACACACAGCCGCTGTCCCATCCGCGCCGCTTGGCAGCTTGGGGTTGGTCCGCCTCCTGCCACTGTCGCGCCGCCGCGAAGTTCGTCCGGTCTGCAGTTCAGTTGCCCCGCCTTGCCCTGCCCTGCCTACCCCGCAAAAGGTTGCCACAGTTGACGCGTTGGTGTTTCCTGGAGCATGTAACCATGGTCCTGCCATCACTTTGTTAACGTGCATGCAGTGGGTGTAATACAGCAGGCGTGCCATCAAGGTCCACAGGTGTCCCCTGCAGGGGTCAAAGCCGTCAGCAGCTGCCGGTGCCATTGGTGGTCGGGGCAGTAGCGCCTGCAGGGGTCAAAGCACCACCTATGGTCGACATGACTACGCTTCACAGGTGCAGGGCCCTTGCATCCAAAATGCAGTGGTCGGTTTGACAAACCCAGCTCCCTCCGGACCCGGAGGGAGTCTCCCACGACCCGGGGCCCGGGAGGAATTATTCGCAGCGGCAGTCCTGATGGGAATTCATTGCAGTGGTTACTGCCGCTGCGCAACTGCTCTGAACGGCAAGGAGGATGCCGGCCGAGCTCCTTGCCGTTGTTGAAAATGCGGCTGAACGAAACGCGCTGGACGTGGAGAAGAGCGCAAAGGATATGGATGTGCCAGAGCAGCTAGAGTCCATGCTCACCATGCGCTTCCTGGGCCAGAGCCAGCTTGCGGAACCTGACGGTGAGCAAGCCGCTGCGCTCACTGGCTTGCAAGCAGCTCAATGGTTGCACAAGAAGAGCGCTGCAAAGGGGCCTCACAACACAGCGGTCAGGGCCGCGCGCCGCTGCCACCGCCGCTGCCGCCGCTTCCCTCTCGCCCGTGCCCCAGCTAACCTAATTCCCTTACCTTGTCGCCATCATCATGGCAGTCATCCATGTCCATTAGAACGCCATTTCCTGTCCGCCGTGATGCAGGCACCTGGAAGCGAGGCACCTGGCTGCTGGCCACGTCCACAGCGCAGCCTACCCTGCTGGGCCTGCCCTTTGCCATGGCGGCCCTGGGCTGGGCTGGCGGCCTTGTGGTGCTGCTCGTGTCGGCAGTGGCCACCATTTACTGCAACCTGCTGCTGGCGAAGCTGCACGAGCACGGCGGCAAGCGCAATGGGCTGTACCGCACTCTGGCCAAGCAGATCATGGGTGAGGTATGGCTGCGGTAACATGCACCGTGAAGGCCCCTTGCCTGCCCTCCTCTGGCGCCCGTCAGGGCAGGGAGGATACATACTCACATAGGTGCCGGGTGGAGTTCTCGCATTTGGGACTCAGCACCTGGGGAAACTGTGCGGGTACGTTGCTGGGTGGGTGGTAGCTGCCGGGAATGCGAGCTGTGCTGGTCCGCGCCACCCGTGCGCTCACCCCCCCCCCCCACCCCCCCGCACACACACACATTCAACCCGCAGGCAGCCGCCACCCGTACACATACCACACCGTGCTGCTACTGCAGTTCACTGTCATCATTGGGGTGCGGGAACGCGTGCCCAGCATGTTGCATGATCGGGTGGCATGGCGCTGCACAGCAGGCCACGCCACGCCGGGCACGCCACCCAGGCTGGCGCCAACCGGGCCTGCCCTCAGCCCGCCCGCTGCCTTGCATGCGGCCCCGCAGGTGGGCATCGCTAACCTCATCCTGGCAGCCCAGTGCCTCCAGGCAATCTACCTACTGTTCTGCACCGGAGGCAAGCCGCCGCCCGGCTGGCGGCGCGGCAGGCACCCGCCAGCACTGCCTTACATTTGCGGCTCGCCCGCTCTCGCCGCTTCGGGCCTGCCCCCAACATGCCTTCCGCCTGGCCGCACCCATGTGCCCAGCCTCCCATTGCATGGCGTCGCTGCCACCCCCGCCCCTTGCGCCGCGCAGGCGACTGCCCCGTCGGCAACGCGCTGTGGACGGTGGTGGCGGGGGTGGCGCTCATGGTGCTGACGCAGTGCCCCGACATGGCGAGGGCAGAGGTGCTGACTGCGGTCACCACAGCCTTCATGGTCACCTACTCGCTGGCGGCGGTCATCCTGGCAGGGGTGCAGGGTGAGGCGGGGAGAGGGAAGAGCCGTGTGGGCGCTCGCCGACCTGGCTGCCCGTCACGTTGTGTTGCCGTCACGGCTAGGAGGCGGTCACTTGGCGCCAGAGCCTGCCAGCACCTGCCAGCCTGGTTGGCTGCGTCGGTTGCCGCCCCGATGCGCCCGCCTGCCACCCACCTGGCCGCTCACAGCTTGGTCGCGCCCCGCCGCCGCTCTGCCCCTGCCTGCCGCAGGGGGCGGCGAGGGCGCCGACTATTCCATCCCCGGCAGCACCATCAACCGTGTGATGAACGGCTTCAACGCCATCGGCATCGCCGTCTTCGTTTATGCCAATAACATAATTCCAGAGATTCAGGTGTGTGGTGTCTGTGTGTGTGCGCATCCAGGCGGTGCGCCTGCGGTGCGCCTGCTCGCCAGCCTGCGGCTGGTCAGCGCGCGGGCCTCACGGCGGGCCTGCAGGCCTGACCGCTGTCCTTGCCGCCTCTTCCGCGCCGCTGCCTCGCCGCAGGCGACCCTGAAGGCCGACCCCAAGACGGGCTCCGCCTACCCGCCCATGCGGCGCAGCATCCTGGCTGCCTACTCGCTCGTCACGCCCATCTACCTGACGGTGGCTGTCGTGGGGTACTGGTGCGCCGCCTGGCCCACGGCACCCTCCTGCCGCCGCCGCCACCGCATGACGCCCCGCGCCCCACCGCCGGCGGCGGCGCTGCGGCTGGTGCGGTGCCTCGCTCCGGGCCGTGCTCAGGCCGTGCCACCCACCTGCCACCCACCCGCTGCCGAGCGTAACACGGCGCTGCTGGTGCGTGCCGCCCCGCCTGCAGGGCGTACGGCAATGCCGTGTCGGGCTTCCTGCTCAGCATGAACACCCACCCCAAGTGGTTGATCACCATCCTGAACCTGATGTGCATCTTCCAGCTGCTGGTGGGCGAGCAGGCAAGTTACGCCAGCGTGGGGGGGGGGGGGCTTGGGGGGTGGGGGGGGGGGTGCCGAGGGGCCTAAACGGGGGGATGGGCTGGGTGTGGGGGGGGTGGAGCGCAGGCCATGATGGCCAGCACCGCGCCACCTTCACTCCTCTGTGCGTCTTCGCAAGCGGCGTGCTGCCTGGCGTGTGCTGCCGGCAGGTGTTTGAGTTTGTGCTGTACGATTCCTGGGAGCCCAAGCTGGTGCACCGCTACCCGGCCGCCACCTGGCTCCACACCGAGCACCGAAATGCCGAGGGGCGGCGCCTGCTGGTGCCGTCCCGGCTGTGCATGGTCCTGGTCAGGTGAGGGCGTGCAGCCCTGCCGGCTCACGCAGCTATGACCGTACACATGGGTTTTGTAAGCTGCAAGTGTAGGCGCGAGGCTCTAGTGAGGGTGCCTTGAGCTACCCACAGCGACGCTGCTGCTGCTGCCCGCCCGCGGCATGTTGGATGGATTGTGTAAACTTGCTGTTGGGGCTGGCGCAGGGTCCCTTACGTCATCATCATCACGCTCATCGCCGCCACCTTCCCTTTCTTCGCCCAGTTGATGGGGCTAATAGGTTGGCTAGCGTTTTGGACCCTATTGAGTTTGTCCAATTGCTGTTTGTGGGGTTGTTGCGTATCGGCTGATCAGAACATTGAAGACAGTTTACCAACTGGCGCAGTAACTTTTCCTTATTTTTTTCTGCAGGCGCTGTGAGCGACGCTGCCGTGCATACATCTGGGAAGGGCAGGAGAGGACGGCCTGGCGCTGCCCGGCCAGCCATGGCAGCGCATGCACCGGGTGGCAGCGCTGCCATGCTGACCCGCGCCTACCTGGCCCACACCGATCCCCCTGCCCCGTCTATGCGAACGCAGGTGGGCCTGACCCCGCTGGTATTCGTCGTCCCCCCCATACTCTACCTGATGGCGCGCGGCGGCGAGGTGTCGGCGGCAGCCTACTGGGCGCATGTCGGCCTTGCGGTGCTGTTCGCGGCCGTGGGCCTGCTGGCATCCATCGGGGCGGTGAGGGGCATCGTGCTGGCCATCCAGCAGCACGACTTCTACTCCTGATGCACTGCGTATTTGAACATCCACTGTACGGCAAGAATCCCCTGCACTTGATTGACGGAAACCTACCCTCGCATCTGGTACCGAGACCCGCCCGTACCGAGGCCCTTTCCCTAACGCCCGTATGCTACCGAGCTTCTACTTGAGACCATGCTACTACCCCCACCCAGCTTCCTATGACACTGCCCCTCATGCCAATCAGATAGCGCTCACAGTCAGCATCACAGGTCGAGTTTAGCTGTAGCGCTTGGCGGGAAGCGTGCATGACAGCATCACTATTGCCCACTGGTCGGTTGGTTGGGACAGGGCGGGTCAGATGGGAACTCAAGGATGGGCATTGCAGGGTACGGGTCAGCGTGCCGTGGCAAGGAAGAGGCAGGGGCATGCGTGAAGTCACTCTCTCATCTCAGTCGTAGTGGGGATGTGGCAGCGGGCACTGGCATCACTAGGCTCCCAACAGGGCTCCCTAGTATCTGGGCTGCTTTCGGCAGTACCGTCCGGCCCAGTGCCATCTGTGCCGGCTGCTCATCACACCGCAGAGCAGCGTGCCGCCCGGCGGCGGCTATGCCTGGGCCCCAGCCACGGGCTGCTGCCGCTGGCGGGTGGGGGCGGCCAGGCGGCCCGCGGCGGCGCTGTACAGCGTGCCGCCATCCTGGAGCACCCGGCACATCAGCTGCAGCGGGTCCTCGCCTGCAGCGAGGGATGGGGCAGCCAGGCAGGCATGGGCTGCCAGCACAGCAGCAGAGATGGAGGTAGGGAGCAGGCACCACACACACCGGCATGGCCTGCCCGGCCACGACAAGCGGGCATGCGTGCCGGCGCCGCTCACCACTGTCTGCGCCGCAGCCGCTACCGGGCCTTGACGTCAGCGCATGCTGCACAAAGTCTGCTATGCTGGCATCTCCCCTGGGAGACGTGTGCATGTCCCAGACGACGGCCTGAGAGGGGTCTGCCTGAGGCGGTTCCAGCCTGCAAGCGGCAGGGCAGGACGGGGCTGACTGGCAAGCGGGATCGACAGCCGGGCACAGCCGGGCAGGTTGGGTTGAGGAGCGGCCTGCCGGCCACAGCCCCAGCAAGCATCCCCGGCATGCAGGAGGCTGGAGGCCGCCGCTGCCAGCAGGCACCGCTCAGGCTGATACTGGCAAGCTCCCTGCCCGCACTCACCGGTACTGCCCATGAGGCCAAGCCTCCTGCAGTGCCTCCAGCTCTGGCAGCAGCGAGGGACCCTGGTGTGAGAGTCCCTCCCCAGGCAGCGGCAGCGGCAGCGGAATCGGCGGCGGCGGACCCGCCGCCGCCGCCAGCAGCGGCGCCAGCAGCGCGGCCGCGCCGCCGCCGCTGCCCTGCTGCGGCGACTGCTGCGCGAGGCGAAGGATGGCGGCGCGCAGCTCAGGGGCTGTGCGGGGAGACCTGCGGGAGGGGGCTGCCACGGTACCGGGCCCGCCCTGAGCTTGGCCACCTGCCGGGCTGCTGCCAGCCGCCGGCTGATCCTCCAAAGGCTTAAAGAGCTCAGTAAGCTTGCTGCTGCTGGGGCGGAAGTGCTGGAGCAGCAGCCGGTCGGCCTCGTCGTCCGCCACAGCGGCTGCAGCTGCTGCCGCCGACTCCCCTGCGCCTGCCGCCGACGCGCGGCTCCCGCCCCTGCCGCCGCCGGCCAGGCTGAGGGGCGGCAGCGGCAGCAGGCTGCTGGGAGGCATGCTGACGGGCGGGGACAGCAGCAGCAGCGGCAGGCCGCCGCCAGAGTCGGAGCGGTGCAGCTCACCACCCCCGCCGCTGCCGGCCGCGGCGGCGCTGCTGCCGACAGGCGGCACCGGGCTGGCACCCTCCGCGGCACCATCGGCCTCAGCCCGCTCTGCTGTCGGTGCACCTGCCTCTGCCGTCGCTGCCGCCGCGGCCGGGCCGGGTTTGCCGCTGGCAGCAGCTGCAGAGGCAGGCCGCCCTGCTGCCGGCGCCGCTATGGCGGCTGCCATGGCGGCGGCGGCGGCCGCCAGCCTGCCGCTGGAGGGCGCAGGGGCCGCCGCCGGGGCGTCTGCCGGCGTCTGGGATGGCGCCACGGGCAAGGCATTCAGCACGCCGTGCCCGGCAGCCACCTCTTGGAGGATGGAGAGCTCTGGAGGCCGCCGCTGGCCGCCTCTGCAGGAAGGATGGCGGATGGAGGAGGAGCGATGGGGGCGATGGCGTAAGGAGCAGCAGCCGGGGAGGGCGGGAAGGCCGATCATGTGCTGCTGAGGTGCGACCACAGCATGCCCAGCGCCCTCACGACTGGCACGACATGCACGGCACAACAGCACAGCTCGAGCTGGCCGCGGCAGCACCCACCGCCGCAGGCCGCTGCCTGTGCGCAGGCCGCTGCCGGGCCCCTTGATCGATGTCCCAAACAGCAGCATGGCGGGGGTAGCCACGGTGCCGCTGGGCTGGGAGCCCATGTGCAGCGGGGTGCCAACCACAGTGGTATGGGTGGTGTGGCCTGCAGAGGAGCGCAGGAGGCGAGGCAGGGAGGCAGGTGAGGCGACAGAGGCGGGAGGGTGGCCCCGGGTGGCGCACGGCGGCAGGTGGGGAGCTGGCTGGCAGCAACATAATAAGAAGCACACATGCGGCGGGTGGCCAGCCGGAGGAGGTGGTGCGGGGCATGCGGCGGTGTGCAGGCTGTCACTCCGCCGGCAGGCAAGGGCGCTGTTGTTTGCCTGTGGGGGGGCTGGTGATTCCCAGGTCAACCAAGCTCCTCCAGGTGTCTGCGTGGATGGTGCTGGGTGGCGGCTGCGCGGTGCCCGGGGCGCCCGACCCTCCGGCCGCCGCCGCCGCCGCCGCCGCTGCCAGCGTGGGCGCCACGGGCTCCACTGCTGCGTCAGGCATCTTTGGTGTGGCGCCCTGGCCTGCCGCTGTGGCTGCCACCTCGGCCTGGCTGCCGCGGGGGGCATCCTCGGTGCCCGGCCCTCCCAGCCAGCCGGCAAAGGAGGGCTGGGTGGAGAGGCGCCGCTCCGCCTGCTGCAGCTGCAGCATACGGCTGCGAGGCCGGGAGGCGGGTGCGGTGAGCTGCAACTGGTCGGCAGGCCCCGCAGCTGCTGCCGCCGCGGCCCCCTGCGAGCCTGCAGGCTGGATTGCGGCTGCAAGGCCGGGCTGCGGCGCTGGCCCTGCCCCTGCTGCCTGTGCCATCGCACCAGGCATGCCATGGGGAACAGCCGCTGCTAGAAGGTATGCATCCATCTCTGCTGGTGCAGGCAGCGACGGCATGCCACCTGCCGCCCGGGCAGGCTTTGCTGCTGCAGCAGCTGGCGCGGGCGTTGCGGCGGTGGAAGCAAAGTGCCCCGCCGCGGCGGACGCCACCACCGCCTTGGCTGCTGCTGCGGCAGCGGCAGCCGCCTTCTGCTGCTCTGCTGCATCGTGGTGTCTAAGCAGGTTGCTGGTCAGCCGCAGAGCCCCGGCTGCCTCCTGCTGCTGCTGCTGGTGCACAGACTGCAGCTGCGGCTGCTGCGGCACCGCCAGCGCAAATGCTGCCGCCGCAGCGGCAGAGGGGTGCGCCACCGCAGGCTGCCGCTGCTGCTGCCGCTGCTGCGGGGCTGGCTGGCTCATCATAGGAATGGGCAGCAGCCCAGGCGCAGCCAGCTCCTCCACTGTACCATACTCTGCAGCAAGCGGAGCCGCCGCCACGCATTCAGGAAGAACCGAATCGAAGGGCAAGGAGGGGCAAAGTGGCGCGCAGGCGGCAGCTGGCCAGCAGGGCGCACAGCAAAGGCCTGCGCACCTGCTGCCGCCACGGGCGAGCCGGGTCTGCTGCCGCCGCCGGCGGCCCGCTTGGCCACGCGCCGCGAGCGACGTGTGGCGCCGTCAGCCGGGCCCTGCAGGGCCGCGCCCGGCCGGGGACAGCGGGAGAGCGTGAGAGGGTGGCGCGAGGGTTTGGCCGGGAAGCAAAGCAGGCAGCTTCCTCGGGCCAGTTCCCACGCCCAGCTTCCCCGCTGCCCACACAGGCACCAAGGGGTGAAACCTCACCCACCTGTGCCAGGGCATAGTCCCTCAGCCCTGAGGGGCTCCCAGACGGCGACCGGCTGGCCCTGATGCGCCTGCAGCACAGGATGGGGGGGCGAGGCACGCGCCACGCCAGCCAACGATGCGTCAGCATGTTCGACAAATGCGCCGCCACAAAGCGCCGCCAGGCTGGCAGCTGCTCGGCAAGCGACCAGCGGCAGGGCAGCGGGGCACAGCTCAAAGCTCTGCCTCCCAGCGAACCGACACCCACGCCCAGCCGCTGTATACACACAAGCACACGCGCACCTGCCGCCTGCCGCGGCCGCGGGCTGGCTGCCGCCGCCGCTGCCGCCGCCGGGCGGGGTGGCGGAGCGCTGGCGGTCGCCAGACGGGGAGAAGGTGAGGGAGCGGGACCAGGAGGAGGGGTCCTGGCTGGAGGCGCCGCAGTGGCTGCTGCCGCCGCCGCCGCTCTCCCCCTCCTCAAACTCTGCTTGGGGCAAAGGCAGGCAAGGGGCGGGGGTAAGGGCAGGCAAGGGGCGGAGCAAGGAGAGGCAGGACTGCTGTCTGCATGCATGCGTGCGAGTGTTCGTGCTGGTGATGTGGCACATGTGAAGGTGGTGGGCTTTTGTGGTTGGAAGGGAAATCCAACAGGGTGGCAGGCAGCGGCAGATGGAGGGCAGCGGGCGCCTGCCTGCATCCGAGTCCTCGTCCTTCCACTCTGGCAGCCCCACAAACTCCCCCTGCTCCACCTGCAAGCAGCGCAGCAGCGGCAGCGGGTGGCGTCAGGCAGGCTGCGAAGTGGGGCGTCGGCAGGCGGCAGCCGGCCGTGCCGCGCTGCTGTGCCGCAGGCCTCCATCGGCCCGCTGAGGAGCCGCAGCAGGCACACACATGCGCGCCCATCATGTCCCACCTTGCGCCGCAGCGTGGAGTTCCAATGGTTCTTGATGGCGTTGTCGGTGCGACCCTTGAGGTGCTGCGCCATGCGGGCCCACTGCAAAAGGGCAGAGGCCAGTGAAAGCATGTGCATGCGTGAGCGCGCGGAGGCGGGTGGGATTTCCGCCTCCGGGGGCGTGGCCCAGGCGCAGGAGGCGGGCAGAGGCAAGCAGGCTGGCTGGCAAGCACCCACCCAACCCCCTCCGCAAACATCCCAGCCCAGACTGCGCCGAGCCGCCGCCGCCGCAATCCAGCGCCCTTACCTGGTTTCCGAATCGGCGGTGGAAGCGCACGATGACTTCATCCTCGTGCCGGGTCCACTGGCCCCGCTTGATGGCGGGGTTCAGGTGGTTGTGCCAGCTGCGGGGGCGGGTGGAAAGAGCAGATGAGATGGAGCGGAGGGGTGGCGGTCGGCGGCCCCTTGAAGTTGCATTCCGAGGGCCCAGCAGCTGGCGGGCTGCTGCATCCAGGCTGAGACACGGCATGGGAGGTGGCCGGCGCGGCCTGGCGGCGGCTGTCGGACGCAGCCAGTGCCAGCAGCCAGCGGCAGCTGCCAGCGCCAGCGAGCATGCTGCGCTCACCGCTCCCGGCACTGCTTGCCGATGCGGCCCGGAAGGTACTCCGCAATCATTGTCCACTTCTGCGGGCCGTGCAGCGCCACCAGCCTGCAAGCGGGAGCAGGCGGGCAGGCGCGGGCGGGAGAGCGGTCGAGAGCAGCGGCAGGCGAGCGGAGCGGCAGGCGTGGCAGCTGCTCCCCAGGCCACGCCTCTCCCACCGCCGGTTGCTCGCTGTTGACAGCCCCACCCAGCAGCGCAGCTGTGGGTAGGAACAGGCAAGCCAAGCAGCTGCTGGCAGACCAAAGCAGACAGCTTGCGTTCCACTCTGCCCCACCTACCGGATGATCGCCTCATCCTCATCAGGGGTCCAGGGCCCCTTGTGCACCTCGGGGTTCAGCACCTTCTGCCACCGGTGAAGGCACTGCACGTCGGTGCGGTCCGCAAAGTGCTCGGCTGCAGCAGGGGCGCAGGCATCGCAGCGCGGCGCGTGGGCTGGGGGGCGCGGCGGCGGTACGGTGGCGGCGCCTGCTGCGGTACGGGCGGCAGCTGTCGAGAGGCGACGTCGCCGGCGGCCGGGAAAGGCTGGCCGTGGCCCCCGTGCCCTCCAGCTGCCCCAGCTGTCGCATGCCTCGATCATCCAGCCCCGGGACCAGCAGGCAGCTGCACAGTCGGCACCAGACGGCTCTGCTGGCCCGAGGGGTCCCCGCCAGCGCCCGCTGACGCGCACGCCCGCCCCCTTTGCCGCACCTATCTTTTTCCAGTTCTTGGCGCCATACTGCGCCACCATGCGGCGCAGCAGCTCGTCCTGCAGGGCAGAGCCGCGCAGCGCGCGCCCTGGACGTCAGCTGTCGTTGCAACCAGGAGGCGGCGGTGTTGACACCGCCGCCGCCATGCAGCCCGCCGCGCGACAGCTGCCTGGCGCCTGGCGCAAATTCGGGCCGCCCGATACGAACCTCTTGCTTGCTCCATCCTCCCCTCCCATTGCGTCGCACCTTGGCCTGCACGTTGCTGCTGCAGCACGAAGGAGGGGCCGGGCGTGCTTGGCAGCCCGCAGCAGCTGGCCAGGCAGCCCGATTGGGGCGATGGCCGGCAGCATTCGCTGCATCTGCTCGTCCACTCACCCATCCAGCGGCGGGGCCTCGGCTACATAGTCGGGGTCGTCATTTCGGGCGCGGACAGAGCGCCCAAAGCTGCTGGTGGATGGCCGCTTCCGGCCAGACATTGAAGTTAGCAAGTAGAGCGTGGTGGCATTGCCGGAGGGCTGCCAAGTGGTGACAGCCCACGCTGCTGCTACGCGCGCTGTGACCGGTCTGGCGTCTCGAAACTATGAAGTGTGCTGCCGTGCCTGTGGGCTCCACTGGAGCCCCAGGCGGTGAGAAAACAATCGAGACGCCGCTAACGCGATTGAATTGGCGCATCTAGGCCCCCTGACAACAGCTGTTGTCGCCTGGCGGTGTCACAGCAGTACGGCAGTGCCCTGCCAGCACGACGGCGCAGCCGCCGACTGGGAGCCAGTTCAGCCATCCAGCCTGGGATCGCAGTCTAGTTTACAACGCGCGCCAAGAGAGGGACGTTGACAGGGGGGGAGAATGTACACAAGGGCGCCGACTGGCACAAGCGATCGCGAGCCTTGTGCCGAGGCATTGGGGGTGCAGCCGGCAGGCAGCTGCTTCCACAAGCAGCCAACGAGCGGCCGCCTCAGGCCGCCAGCATGGCCGGCTCCTTCTCCGGCTCCACCGGCTCCCCCTCTGCCAGCTGTACCGGCGTCTTGGGCACGCTGGGCAGCTGCGCCAGCAGCACCTCCTCCGGGCTGGTGACCGCCGCTGCCACCGCGCCCCCGGGCTGCTCCTGGGCCGCCGCCGCTGCCGCTTCCGCACGCGCCACCGCGGTGGGAGCCTTGGGCATCTCCATCCCCTGCTCATCCAGCAGCTGTGCCTCCAGCTGCTGCAGCTCTGCCGCCGCCGCCTCCTCCTCGGCGGGATTAAGCGACTCGCCTGCACAGAGGGGTGCAGCGTGAGGCGCAGGCACGCGAGGCGGGCCGGCAAGGCAAGCACACCACGCAGCACACCGCCCGGCAGGCGAGGTGGGCACGTGCGCTAGGCACGCGCGCGCACCACGCGGCAGGCATGCATGCCAGCCAGTCGCCTCACCCAGCAGCTGGCGCAGGCTGTCTTCGTAGGCCTTGGCATCCGCGCTGTCCTGCATCAGCTGCTCCACATCCTCCAGCGGCAGCGCCTGTGGAGGAAAGGGAGGAGGGAGGGAGGTCGCATCCTCAGAAGTCACCCGCGAGGAGCATCGCCAGCCGGGGAGCGCAAGGCAGCCAGGGAGGACAATGCTAGCAGCGGCGCCGCGCGAGTCGGCCCAAGTGGACAAGGAAGCGCGGCACGCGGCGCTGCGGCAAAGCAAACAACGCCGCGGGCGCCCACCTGCTGCATCTGCTTGACCGCGGTGTTGGCCTCCTTGAGCGCGCCAAAGATGCGCTGCTGCGACTGCGTGGTCTCGATGTTGCCCAGCTGCAGGCGGCGCGCGTGATGGGGGCCGCGGCGCGTGAGGCAGCCAGCAGGGGGGGGACAGGGGGCAGGCTGGGCCCAGCGTGCAGCCGCCGGCTGCCGCAAGTTGGGGGGTTACCATGCGCCGCAGGAGGCCAGGCCCCACGGCGTCTGCCCAGCTCAGCCTAGCACACAGAGCCACGCCCCCAGCATGCGCTACGGCGGCGGCCCCGCCAGCGCGCCGCGCGGCAGCTCCCTCCACGCTCAGCAGGCAGCCCACCCACCGCCTCCTCCACATTCAGCAGCAGCCCGTCCAGCTTGGCGGCCTGCCCCTCCTGCAGCTTGCGCTTCTTCAGCGCCAGCAGGGCGCGGTCCTTTCTTCCCGCGGCCACCAGCTCCCGCGCCATCTGCTGCTCCCGGTCGATGGCAGCCTGGATCTGCAGGGCGGGTGCAAGGCGGGCGGGTGGGGGGAGGGTTCACATTCAGCAGACAAGGGAAATGACCCAGGGAGAGGGCGCAGCCCGCAAGTGCACCTCTGGGGTGCAATCTGGCAGAGGGCCAAAGGCTGGGAGCTGGAAGCGGCGGGCGGCGGCTGCATGGCCGCCGCCAGCCTCACCCGCGTGCGTTGCTGCTCCAGCTTGCGGACTTGCGACTTGAGGGTCAGCACCGCCCGGTCAACATCATTGATCTCCAGCCTGGAGTGCAGGGCAGGGCGCAGGAGAGGCAGGTATGAGTCCGCTGTTGGCGGCAAAGGAGGCGGCAGAGGTGCGCCGGTGGGGGAACAGACAGCCCACAAACGACGGCTGCCTCGGCTTTTGGCAAAGTGCTGGATGAGTCCTGGGGCTTGCAAACAGACTGTGCCTGCGGCGATCGCGTCCAGAGATGCCAAGCGCTGGCTAAGGCTGTGAACTCACTTTGGCTTCTTGCTCACGAGCTGCCCCATGGCCGCTGAACACGCAGATCGCCGCGCGTGGAAGAGCCGCTGCTGAATGGGGTGGGTGTTGCCCGGCGGACCCTGAGAGCGCGTGCTGCCAATTCAGGCAATGCAATTGAGCTGAAAGAGTAGTCAAGAGTGCCTTCCCGGCGCCACCAGCTCTTCTGGGCAGACAGCGGTGCCATGTCAGCGGAGCGGAGGCGGCGCACATGAAAGTTTGAACATAAATCAAGTCATGAAGTGAATAGAAGGAGAATTTCAAGCAATGTATAACAACGGATACAGAAGGCAGGCTAGCAGGGGTGCCATATGCATGCCTCGGCCGCCGCACCGCCAGCGGCCTCACAGCGCTTCCGCCTGGCACACGATGTAGTAGAAGGTCTGGCACTGCTGCAGCGCAGACTTGCACAGCTCGCCGCTCTCCACGCTGATGGTGAACTCCTGGGAGGCTGCCAGCGCCACCGGCCCGCTCCAGTCTGCCACGCTGTCGTACCCGCTGGCCGCACAGAACTGGGCCGCCGCCGCCGCGCCGCAGCCCTGGTTGGCGCCCAGGCAGAAGCTGAGCGGGACGCCCTCCCACTGTGGCGCGTCAAACTGCAGCCGGCCTGCAGGCGGGAAGGCAGGGGAGGCAGGTACAGGGTGGTGTTTTGAGTAGGGCATTCACAGTATGACATGGGGCAGCAGGGAGTGGAGTGGGATGCATCCTCGGCGCATGTGGACTGCCGCTTGGACCCACCTGTGGTGCCGCCGCCGCCGCCGCCGCTCTCTGCACCACACGCGCCAGGCAGCAGCTGCAGGCTGTGGTCGGGCCCGCTGCCAAACAGGGCCCTGCCGCTGCCACTGACATCGCTCCACGACAGCCACACATTGGCTGGGCCGCGGGGCAGGCACGCCTGCCCGCCACAGCACTCGTCGTCGCCGGCGCATGAGATGGCGAGGTCGGCGCCGCTGTCAACGTCGCAACCTGTGCGGGGTTCAAGATGCACGAGGTTCAGGCAACCCAGCAAGCCAGGCGGTGTGGAGAGCAGCTGGCTGGCTTCGCAGGCGGGCCAGCGGTTTGGAGGAGGGGCACTCACCCGCATGGCCAGCCACCCACCCACGCTCACCTGGGACCGTGCCGTTGCAGGGGCTCAGGTCCGCCGCCGGGTAGCGCCACAGAGAGCTGCTGGCCGGATAGAACACCACAGCCCAGTCGCTTCCGTTGCCATCAGCCACCCTCAGGCCAGTATAGTAAAGCTGCACGGGGGCGGTGGGGTGCGTGTCGCGGCTTTGCAATGGGTCTGGATGCATGTTCTGAGGCATGCGCCGCCTGGCAGACCGCAGCACAGCGCCGCTGCTGCCTCCAACCGTGCCGCTCCTTGCAGGCGGGCTCACCTGCTGGCCGGC
Organism: Chlorella variabilis; assembly: GCF_000147415.1. Lineage (NCBI taxonomy): Eukaryota > Viridiplantae > Chlorophyta > Trebouxiophyceae > Chlorellales > Chlorellaceae > Chlorella > Chlorella variabilis. The sequence goes on along the minus strand of NW_005435080.1, from coordinate 382,016 downwards.
TTCAATGGCTGGCCCCGGCGCCGTGCTGGCAGCATCCAGGCTGGACAGCTGCAGCCAGAGCAGGCAGGGACAGGCACCCGGTGACGACTGGAGCGATCAGCATCAGCATGCGTGCACCTGTGCTCCACATACCAGAGACAGCAAGCTGCGCCACCTGGTCAGCCCACCTGCAGCGTCCCTCCCACCACCGTCAGGCAGAACATCTTGTCGCTGCTGCCAAAGTCGAAACGCCCCACATCCTCTGCAGGCAGGCAGGCAGGCAGGCAGTGTCAGCAGGCAGGGCCAGGAAGGGTGGCGGCGGCAGGCATCGGCGATAGCCTCCAGCGAGGCAGGACAGGAGCCTCCATCGCTCACCTTCACTGTTGACCCGGGCACACTCATTTGGCAGGAGCTGCAGGCCGCTGCTGTGCTGGGCGCCGCCAAACACCACCTTGCCCGTGCTGTTGGCGTCAGACCAGGACACCCACACATTCTCTGTGCCTGCCAGCGAGGACAAGGAGGACAGGTATGGAGCGGTGGAAGTGAGGGAGGGGCAGGAGAGGCGGAGTGTCCCATCAGCAGCAGCACAGTTGCGCTCGAACAGCACCAGGGACCCAGCTGTTGATGCAACAGGGCACGACTGCTCACCGCGAGGCAGGCACACCAGGCCGCCACAGCACTCGTCGTCGCCGGCGCACGAGGCTCCCTCCTCGGTGCTGCCGCCGCTGGCGCTGGCCGCACAGCCTGCACCGGCGGGCAAATCATGCACCGAGTGTCATGGCTATTAGACTCTGCTGCGGCCTGGATGGGGCAGGTGCACACCCAACCTCACATCCCACATGCCCTTGTGCCCCACCTGGGCTGGTGCCGTTGCAATACCCCAGGTCTGCCGCCGGGTAGCGCCAGAGAGAGCCACTGTCTGCAGAGAACACCACCGCCCAGTCGGCGCCGCTGGCATCTGCCAGACGCACTCCCGTGAAGCGCAGCTCCTGCCCCTGCTCCACGGCTGGCCCAGGCGCCGAGGATTGGGCATCCAGAGGGGCCAGCTGCGGGTGGCGAAACTCAGAGCGGGTGCATCAGGAGGCATCTTGGGTGCAGGGATGTAAATCAGGCATGTGGCACACACGGGCGAGCGCAAAGCGGCCCAGGGGATACAGCAGTTAGTGTGTGCGCTCATGTGCAACACACCTGCAGCGGCCCCCCTTCCACCACTCGGCAGAACATCTCGTCGCTCGTGTCAAACTTAATGCGCTCGATGCTCTCTGCACAGCCAGCAGCAGCAGCAGCCATCCTGTTCAGCCACCCACAGGCTCAGTGCATCGACCGATCCTCCTCCTGCAAAAACAACTGCACTGCAAAACCGAAAGATCAACCCCCCATCTCCCCAACTCTTCTGCCCCACCCACCTGCCGCCTCGTCGGCCGTCTCCACAATGTTCGCCTCTGAGGCGTTGCCCGCCACCTCCCCAGACACCCAGGCCACCCCCGGCTGCGCCAGGCTCCACGTCATCCAGGTGCGCCGGTCGGCCGCCAGACTGCTGCTCAGCAGGCAGGTGCCCGCCTCAAAGGCGGTGTTGGCCCAGGGGCCCACCGGCGCCACGCAGCTGCGGCCAGGGATGCGGCGGGCAGGATGGGGACACGCATTGGAGGGCGGCAGGAGGGTCAAAGGTCGCCCCCACGTGCCGTTGAGGCCGCCTGGGCTGTGCAGCTGCCTTCTCCAGCCACCAGCTCACCCTCCCTCCACGTTCATGTGGCAGTAGGCCCACTTGGAGCAACCGTCGGTGTCGCTGCACAGCGAGCAGCAGCCCGCCAGGGTGGCCGTGGTGGTACGCTCCAACAGCGAAGCGCCCAGGTAGAAGTTCTCTCCGTACAGCGAGTGCTGGGGGCAGGTCGCCCGGATCACAGAGGCCTCCGCGCCAAAGCCGCGGATGGCATCCAGGGCATCCTGCGGGCGGGCAGGGCGAGGCAGCGGCGGGATGCGTGGCGGCGGCGGCGGCGCAAGGTGGCGGCAGGAGCGGCGGCGGCAGTGTTTCTGAAAGCTGGCGAAATCGCCAAATGCTGGCGAAATCGGGCAAAAAACGGCTCTGGCTGGCGATTGGCCGAAGGCCATCGCCAGCCAGAGCTGGCGAAATGAGGGCAGGCGGCAGGGCATGGTCGCCAGCCCGTCGCCATCCCCCATGACTGGCATCGCCAATATATTGAGGGAAAATGGCCAAATTTCCTCAGGAACTTCATTCCATAGTGTTAAAAAAGCGCCAGCTTTCTGGGGG
>NW_005435080.1:340517-379718 GCF_000147415.1 Chlorella variabilis | reverse complement strand
CGCATGCGTCCGCTGCGCCGCGCCAGGCGCAAGGGTGGTTCCCCCGCATTTCGCCAACCCCCACTGTGCCATCGCCAGTTGATTGGCGAAATTTGGATGCGACAGCGGTCCTCATCGCCAGCCCATCGCCAACGCTGCCACGAGGGCCAGAAACACTGGGCGGCGGGCCTCCAGCGTGCGGGTGCGCCCCGCTGCTGCCTGGCACCCTACTCTGCACTGCTGCGAGATGCAAGCCAGCACCAATGCGGCGGCTGCAAGTGCCCCAGGCGGGAGTGCCGACAGGTAGTGCCCCGCGCAGTTCGGCCTGCGCAGTTCCATGCTGTCATCTGGCCCTCACCTGCGCCTGCATTGCACAACCAAGAGGATCCCCCACAGAAGAGACGCAAGGAACGGACGCATGGGCAGCATGGCAGCCCAGCGTTGCTGCAGCGACCCAGAAATGGATTGGATGTCCGTTCAGATGCCTCGGGGCGGCTATCACCCACTCCCCACTGAAAAAATTGCCGTGTTTCTCCTTATACCCCCTGCCACGCGAGACTGATGTGCCTGTCCCTTTCCAGACTTGTTGCCTTTCGGTCAAATGATTCATTTCAGTTTGATGCGATCTGAAGAGGGCCATGCCGCTGCCGCCTGGACACCCCGGCAGCCCAGCCATGCTTTCGGTCCCAGGTTCCCGCCTTGGCGCCAGCGCCATTCACGCCGACGGCGCCCTGGCACACAGCGGGGCGCGGAGCGGAGCCCGGCGGGAGCCTTGCTGGCTGCAAACTGTCTGCATCAGGGGTGCTCGCTCCATTCTGGAGCGGCCGCTGCGCTGAGAAAGCAGCATCCCGCCCACGTGTGGTCTCGGAGTCGTCTGACTGCTCTGTTCATGCAAATCTTTATTCTCGATCCATCTTCCCAACACCCACCGGCCCGTCCCTGCATTGTTCACTGGCAACCAGCCACCAGGCGACTGGGGGAGAGCCGGCCCGCAACGAAACATGGTCGCCTCGCACACAGCCAGCCGCCCGGCCCCTGCTTTATGCACACACGGTGCCGGGCGCCGGACCAGCCAGTGCAGGGCGCGCCAGGTGCGTGTGGGCCGACTCCGTCCTGGTCAGGCAGTTGCAGATGGGGGGCGTTGGCTGGGGTCCTGGCGCTCTCCTGAACGCCGCCGCCTATTCCTCCTGTCGCCCCTGATACCGCAGGCATCAACGGTATGCGTGCTGGCGTCGCCGATGCCGCTTCCTGTCCGCCGCACCACCGTCACGCCCCGCCCCGCCACCACTCTGGTGCCCGCCTCTGAGCAGTTTGACCTCCCACTCACCACGCCCCAGCGCCTGCACCTGATGCCGCATGGCCCCTGGGATGCGGCAGACGGCGGCGTGTGCGCACCGCTGGGCTTTGCCGCCCAAGGTGTGGCGCCGCGCAAGGCGGCGGCGGGAACCCTCGACCAGCCTGCGCAATGCCTGCACACCTCGAATCCTCCCCCTCTGTCCTTGACTCCTTTCCAATGCTCTGCCCCGACCCATGCCTGCAGGCCTGTATGCCGGCCTGCGCCAGGACAGCCGCCGCGCAGATGTGGCGCTGCTGGCCTCCGACCGCCCCTCCGCCGCCGCCGGCTGCATGGGCGACACCGCCGCCGCCGTGCTCATGGTGGTGGCAGAGGCAGGCAAGCAGGGGGCCCCGGCTGGTGCTTGCGGGGATGTCACCAGCCAGCCAGCCTGCCGGCCAGCCTGCCTGCCAGCCCAGGCAGGCACGCACCTCCTCTCCTCCATCCTGCGGTACGCCGGTCCGCCCCTGCTGGCTGCAGGCGGCGCCGAGGCGATGCGTGCCTGCCGTGACGAGGTGGGCGCTGCGCTGGGCGTGGACCCGGCTCTGGTGGAGGTGCAGGCCTGCGGCGGCGGCGGCGGCGGCGGTGGCAGTACAAGCGGCCTGGACCGCGTGCTGGCGGCGGTGCCGCTGCTGGCGGAGCGGCTGGATGGCGGGGCGGAGGCCTCGCACCACGCGGCGTGCGCGGCGTGCGGGGAGGGGTCTTGGGACACAGCCACTAAGGAGGCTGCGCTGGAGGTGGGTGGCGGGCGGTACAGGGGGTGCAGTACAGGGGGTGCAGTACAGGCGGTGCAGTACAGGCGGGGCAGCACAGGACGTGCACCTTGTATGCGGAGGAGTGCCGCCACGCCGGGCCTGGCCGGGCTGCAGGGCGCGCGAGCGGTGTTGGCGGCGGGAGCGCGGCGCTCACCTTCGCGGCGCCTCTTGCCCGCTGCCGGCGCCGCGCAGGTGCCGCTGGGGCGCGGCGGCAGCGCGGTGCGCCTGGGGGGCATGGCCCACGCCTCGCCTGGGGGCATCCAGGTGCGGTGGGTGCACACCTGGGCTGGTGGGGCGGACGGGGTTATGGTAGCACCGATGGTGTGCAGGGTGGTGGGCTCCCGCCGCTTCCCCTGCCAGTCAGCCAGCGCTGCGCATCATGCAGCCGACGACCTTGCCCTTCCTCGCCTGCCGCTGCTGTGTCGCCGCTGCCTCCCCGCATGTCCCGCAGGGCACGGTGACCTGCGACGCGCAGGTGGACCCCGCCACCTGGCGCGCCATGTTTGACCGCGCGGCGGCCGCCACCTTTGGCCAGGTGGCGCTGGCGGCGGCCCCCGGCGCTGCCAGCCCTCATGGTGCGCCGCTCCGCCTGGCCCGCCCCCGCTCCTGCCTCTGTGCTTGCGCATGGGCACTGAAGCTGTGCTTGCGCATTGGCACAGCTGTTTGCCTTCAGCTGCAGGGGCAGCCGGGGTTGCCGCTCTTGCGTCTGCTCGGCCGCTGCTGGGGCTGCTTGTTGGCCCTCCACTTTCTAGCAGCAACTGGCTGCACAGCTTTCCAGCCCCCACACTGCTATCCATGGCTGCTGCCCCTCGCGCAGGCGGCCTGGTGGGGCTGGCGAGCGGCGCCGCCCACAACACGCCGCTCATCCGCGACGGCGGCAGCCCGGCGGGGCAGAGGCTGGAGGGCGCCCTGACCGCGCTCATGGAGGGGCTGGCCAAGGCGGGTGAGCGTGGTTGGGCCGGCACCCAGGGCTCCGCTGCTGGGGTGTGCCAGCCGCCGGCGCGGCGCGGGACGAGGGCGAAGGAGGGCGGGCCGGCAGCGGCTCTGTGTCTCCCTCGCTGGCCTCCGCTGCTCCTGGCACACCCTGCCGCTACGTGCACCTTGACTTGAATCATCAGGTCCTGCTGGGGTCCCTGCTGACTGATGCCGTCCTGCCGGCCGGCTCCCCTGCCGACCCCGCAGTGGCCAGCGACGCGCGCGGCACCCGCTGCCTGATCGAGGTGGAGGTGTCTGGCGCCGACAGCGAGGCAGCGGCCCGGCGCGCGGCGCTGGCGGTGGCCTCCAGCGGCGGCATGCGCGCCGCGGTGGGGCGCTGCAGCCCCGAGGTGTCGCAGCCCATCGTCGCAGCCCTGGGGTGCGGCCGGCCGGCGCCGCTGCTGCCGCCGCTGCCGCTGCCGCTGCTGCTGCTGGCGGTGGTGGGTTGCTGGCTGCGTGATCGCCTGATCGCAGGACAGGCAGGGCCCTGCTTCCACCTGGCCTGCCCCGCTGCCATCTGCTGCTTTGCCCCTGGCCTTGCCCCACTCCACGTCTGCTCCCTCGCTGCAGCGCTTCCGGCGTGCTGCTCGACCCAGCCGGGCTGCGCATCTGCCTGGGCGGCATGCCGCTGCTGCACCACGGCAAGCCCACCCCCAGCCTGCCCAGCGCCGCTGGGTACTGTGCTGAGTACCTGCACCTGGCAGCCGGCAGGCAAAGGTGGGCTGCCTGACTGGTGCGGGGTGGCTGGGCCGCGCATCTCTGCCCTCCGGCAACACCCTCTGCTGCCAAGCCTGGGCCGCCGCCACGTGCCAAGCTGGCTGGCTGGTGGCCCTGCCTTCCCCCCCTCCGCTGCAGCCAAGTGCGGATTGATGTGAAGCTGGGCAGGGGAGTGCACACCGCGCGCGCCTGGGCCCCCGACCGCTCCTGACCTCCTCGCTCGATGTCGCCGCTGCGCCGCGTGATCCCCACAGTTTCTTCCCGCATGCTGCAATGCACAACACATCGATCCATGGAATTGCGATACATGCCCATGCCTTTTGAACTTCCACCTGGACCCTCTCCGGATGTGTGCGCCCGCTTCCACCTAGTAGTTCTTGTATGTGTACAGTGAGTGATCCTGCTTTCATTCAACGTTCTTGTTGCCTGACGGCACTGCGCCAGCTTGTAACCGAAAAAGTGGACGTTGCACTTTGCGGCAGGGCATGATCAGGCGCCCGCTGGCGGCTGCAGCCGGTGCCGCCGGCACGGCCAATGCTCAGGGCATGGGGTTGGCCGCGATGAAGGTCAGCAGCCCATCCAGCTTGGGCGCCTGGCTGCGCGGCTGGGTGGGGTACTCCTTGGCCCCCCACCGCCCCCACGAGCTCCACCTGTCGCAGTGCACAAAGTGCACGAACCGTTGGCGGGTGCGGCGGCGCCAGGCGGCTAGGTACTGCAGGTACAGCCCCTTCATGAGAGGGTGCCGGTTCACGCCGTCCAGCAGTGCCTCCAGCCGGGCGTCGCCGTGCAGCGCCCCTGCCACGAGCAGGTGCTGCCCGCCCTCGTAGGCGGCCAGCGGGATGCCCAGCTGGCGCAGCACGGCCGCCTGCGCCGCCACCGCGGCGTCGACGTCGGGCAGCGCGCCGTACGGCAGCCCCGACCGCTCCTCGGCAGACGCGTTGCCGGCCAGCCAGCGCAGCACGCCGTGCAGGCCCAGCCGCTGCAGCGCCGCCGCCTCGCCTGGCTGAGTGAAGGTGGCCCCAAAGTAGGGCGCGACGGCAAAGAGGTCAGTCAGGTTCCGGGCCTGCTCAAACCCCAGGATCTGCTCCGTAAAGTAGGGCACCACTGCCTGTGTGGCCATCACGCACCGCAGCCGGGACCGGCCGCCCATGGCCGCCGCCGCCAGCAGGAAGACTTGCTGGCTGCGGCGCGAGTAGAAGCGCATGAGGCCTGTGTAGCGGTCTGTGGGGTGCAGGCGCAGCGCGTCCGCCTGCGCCAGCGCCCACCGCGTCTGCTCAAACATGCCTGCAGCGGGCGCGGCAGGCAAGGCCTGGTTGGCGCGTGTGCAGGGAGGTGCGGCGGGCGAGGGTGTGAGTGAGTGTGGTGGCTTGGCGGGCAGCAAGGCAGCCGCGCATGCCGGCAGCTCCCTCCTCCCTCGCCCGCTCGTGGGCTGTTACCGGGCCAAGAGACCTCTGCCCGCCCCAACACGCCGTCCGGGCGAGTCGCCCCCGGCCTGCCCGGCACACCGGCGCGCCGCCCAGGCACCCACCATTCCACACTTCGTTGCTATATTCAAGGTGCGCCAGGCGGCCCGGCGCCAGCTGCTCCTTCACCAGCTGCAGTGGCAGCGGGAGCGCAGGATGGATTGGGGTCGGGGGGCAGCCAGCTGAGTGGCGGGCTGGCCGGTGGAGGGCAGGGAGGCAGTGGCAGCCACCGGCAGCGCACTTACACTTACACACACACTTGCACACACACACTTGCACACACACACACACACACACACACCACCACCACACTATTACACACCAAACCTCCCCCAGGCACCTGGGCGAAGGCGGTGACGTAGGCGTCGTCTGCGCGGTGCGGGATGCACAGCCAGGGGTCTGCGCCCAGCACGTTTGCCAGCGCCAGCAGCACCTCTAGCGGCACCCCCCGCCGCTCGTCCGTCCAGAACTGGTGCGAGGGCAGCGCCCGCTCGCCCCAGGACTGGGTGGGGTTGTTGTTGGTGCTCTGCCAGTCCATGAAGCGCAGCAGGCTGCGGGTACAGGCAGCATGGCACAGGGGAGTTGGTTGCCAGCGGGTGGTGAGCAGCGGTGGCGAGCGGTAGGCGGGCGGCAAGCAGGCGCGGCCGGCGGGGTGGCGCCACAGCGCCGTCCCACTCCCAACACCGTCCAACGCATGCGCCGCTGCTGCTCTGCTGCTTGTGCTGAAAGCATGCACCCACCAGCGGTGCCAGTGCCGAAGCTGCTGCTGCCCCTGCTGGCCGCCGGTTGCAAGCCCGCACTGCCTGTACTGCCCGGTTGCCCACCTGTACCGCTTGATGTCCGCCAGAAACTCCGGGTTGAACAGAATCGAGGCATGGTGGGCGGCAAAGGAGCGGTATGCGCCTGGCGGGCAGTCGCGCGCGCCCGCCACCGCCCGCAGCGGGTTGCCGGTGCAGATGCCGCCGCCGGGCGGCAGCAGGCGCAGGTTGCGCAGCGGGTCGGCGGCTCTTGTGGACACCAGGTTGATGATCACTATCAGGTTTGTGTCGGGGCCCCTGATGGGCCTCAGCTGGAGCAAGGCCGTGCGGCGGGTCGCGTTGAACGCCTGCGCGGGGCAGGCGGGTGTGGGGAGGCAGACAGGGAGGTGGGTGGTGGTGGCAGGGAGTTGAGTGCCGGGGCTGGCGCCCAGAATAAAGAGGTTTGCACAGCAAAGACAAACAGCCCCAGCCTCAGCGCCCACCTGGACATCCACATTCCCAAAGTCCAGCTGCCCGGTGCCCTCCCAGCGCAGCAGGAACTTCTTCCCAGCCAGCCCCGGGTCAGCCCCCGCAAACACGACGGTGCGTGCCACCTGGCAGCAGGCAGGCAGCGCACGCGGCGACGGCGGGTGAGGCTGCAGTCCCGCGCCAGGCACCACGACGGCGCTTGCTCCTCCCCTGCTGCTGGTGCTGCTCCAGGCGGGGCTGCATGCCCGCTCACCTGCCCCGCCAGCAGGCTGCGCACGTTGCCGTGGGCATCCAAGTCGAGCGGCCGCTGGTCGTCCCACGCCCCGGCGCTGCCCGACAGCCATCTCCCCGCCATTTTCATGTGATCCACAAAGGGATACTGGGCTGTCCAGTACGTCACCCCAGCCAGGTTGGTCCCCAGGGGGGACCTGCGATTGGCGCCATTCACCCAGCCGGCCTGCAGGAAAAAAGGGGGGCAGGGCGCCGAGGGTGGGCAGTGGCAGTGCCAGTGGCATGAGCTGTAGCAGACAAAGCAGCTCTGCCATCCAGCCAGGAGGACGGATATGTGCCCCAGGGAGGCTTGCCTTGAGGGAGGGGTGCACGATAGGCGCCGCCGCCGCTGGGGAACGGCTGGCGAGCAGGAGGCCCGCCGCCGCCAGAACCAGGCGGGCGAGGGCTGCCCGCAGCCGCATGTGCCCGCTACCGTCACGGTCGCTACTGCCTTCTCAACAGCGCTTTAATCATTTAAGAACTTGGGGCCTGGCTTTGGGAAGACACATGGCGGAGGGAACGGGCGTGCATTGGACGGACTGCACGTAACAGAACAAATCACGACATGAGAAGAGGCCAGAGCGCCATTGAAGGGGCTACGCTGGGCGAGTGCCGTGCCGGCTTCCATGTAAGGCACGGCAGGCGCAGCGGGGCGGCGTAAGGCTGGGGCAATGTGGGTTAGCAGGCTCATCGGGTCCTTGCTGTGGCCACCCAGCACAGGAGTTACCAAAGAGGCATCAACATGCCAGCATGCGCACCCAGTGGCGGCACCGGATGCCGTTTCACAAGGCAGCTAGTCCAGGCGCCAGCCGCCACCAGTGGGACGGAGGCTGGCCATCCAGGCTGGGCCAGAGATGGTTGTTGATGATTTATGGGTCAAGCAGGCAGGTCGAACTCCCCCTTACCATCGGCCTCCGTTGGAGTTGGCACGCCAGCGATGGGCGCAGGCGGCGCCTGCAGTACGGCCGCCCAAGCCACTGTACCTCCTGCCGTCATGCATGGCGCCGCAAAATGAGAGATCGTTTCGCCAAAACGCCACAGGCAACTGCAATCCCCGCTGCCCTTGCTTTGTTGGCTCAGAATGCAGGCTCAAGCGCTGCATGGCCCCGCGCAGCCGTGCCGCTCGCGCCCTTGCGCCCTGGGCGGCAGGGCGAAGTCTAGTAAACCAGCGCAGCAGTTCGCAAGCAGCGGCTTGGGCGGTGCCAGGCGAGGTGAGGCGCCGCCGCCGCCGCCGCCATCCGGGAGCATAGGTCAACAGCCGTGACACCCTCGGGCCGCAGGCCGTCAGCATCCTGCCTTCTTTGACATCATGTGTCTGACCGCCTGCCCTCTCCATGACTGCCACAGGCACAGAGCAGCAGCCGCCGCGGGCGCAACACTCTGACTCCCAGCAGCAGGCGGCGGCGGCCGCGGGGGGCCGTCCGCCGCGCCCCAGCTTCTCCCCGCGCCGCTTCCAGAGCAGCTGGGACGCCAAGGAGGCGGGGGGAGGGCGCAGCGCCGACTCGGATTACTTGTCGGAGCTGGGTGCTGCGCAGCAGTACAACATCAACGTTGACCATGGGCAGACCGCGGGCATGATTGATTCCATCTTCACCGGAAACGTGCTGGGACACAAATCGGACATTGCAGGTGTGTGGCAGGCCCCGTGGGTGCAGCGCACTCTGCAGAGGCCAGCGGGCGCGCGGCTCGCTGCGAGTGCCTTGGCGTTTGGCGCCGTCGGCAGCACACGTGGCCGGCCGCGCCAGCCCCCCACTTCCCTGCTCACTGCCTGCGCCGATGTGAGCCCTAGCCTCTCGGCTCAGTGCCCGCCCTCCTCCCATCCCTCTTCTTCCTGGACGCCCTGCCGCAGACGGCTCCCTGCGCACATATGAGTTCCGCACCTACAATAACATCGTAGGGGACTACTACATCGCGCCGCGGTGAGCGGTACTGGGAAGCTGCCCGGCAGCTGGCGGCGCGGCCAGGCAGGGAGGAGAGCTGCCTGGCAGGGTGTCCTGGGTGGCCGGGTGGGGGGGCTGGGGAGCAGGGCGCCGCGCGCTGCCGGTACGCCGACGAGCCACACCCTCATGCACATGCAACCCGCAACACGCGCACCGCCTGCACCACCCCACCTGCCCCGCAGCTTCCTGGAGAAGATTGCGCTGCACATCGCCAAGAACTTTCTTCTCGAGTTTGGCGCCCTTGACTCAGCAACCCGCGTGCCGCTCATCCTTGGCATCTGGGGGGGCAAGGGCCAGGGCAAGACTTTCCAGACTGAGCTGTGCTTCAAGAAGCTGGGGTGCGGCTGCTGGGCTGTGCGTGTGGGGGCCCTCGCTGTCCTGCTGCCTCTTTGTGGTGCTGCCTGCTTGTGGTGTGGTGGGGAGCGGCTGTGGCGCCTGGCTTGGGCCTCCTGTGTGTGGGCGAGCTTGCTGCTGGGGTGGGGCTGCCGCCACGGGGCGCCTGGGAGCCGCGCCAGGGCAGCACAGCTTCGCAGCAAGGGGCTCGCGCGGGGGCAGGGGAGGCGGAACCGGGCCGCTCAAGGTTCCGCTGACAACATGTATGCCTGGCCAGCTGGCAGCTTGCCCGCGCAGCCTGCACACACACACACCGCACTCACACCCTGCACACACCCCGCCCACACGCCTGCGCTCTGCACCGCTGCCCGCAGCGTGGAGCCCATCATCATGTCGGCTGGGGAGCTGGAGAATGAGTGGGCAGGCGTGCCCGGCAAGCTGATCCGGGAGCGGTACAGGTGAGGAGGGCGGTACATGAGGCGTGTGGGGGTACAGGTGTCAGGGCAGGACAGGGAATGTGGGCCTCTCTGGGTGCCTGCAGCCTTGCCCGGCAGCGTCAGAGGCGGCCTTTTTTCGCAGAGGGGCCAAAGCCGGCCCTCGCCCTGCGCTGCCCCACACACCGCCCGCCTACCTGCCCTGCCACCTTTCCGCCTCTGTCCCCCTCCCCGGCGCCTCGCCCCGTGGCAGGCGCGCGGCGGAGGTGTCCAAGGTTCACGGCAAGCTGAGCTGCCTGATGATTAATGACTTGGACGCCGGCATCGGACACTTCGAGAATACGCAGGTGGGCGAAGGTTGGCGGCAGGGTGGCGGCAGGTGGGCCGCAGGTTGGCAGGAGGTTGGCGGGCCTGGCCGCCGGGCTTGCAGACCCGGAAGCGTGGCAAGGCCAGGCAGGCGTTGGCCTGTAGCGCTGGATGACGCGTCGCGGCTCCCTTCGGGCCCTTCCCTCCCCGACCCACTCACCGCCGCGACCACCTCGCCCCACACCTCCCCCCACCACCACCCACACCCACCACCAACTCCCACCACCGCCGCACTCTGCAGATCACGGTGAACAACCAGATGGTGGTGGGCACGCTGATGAACATCTGCGACAACCCCACCCGCATCTCCATCGGCCAGGGGTGGATGGAGAACGACGTCACGCGCCGCATACCCATCATCGTCACGGGTGGGTGCCACGGCTGGGGCTGGGGCCGGGCGCGCGTGGCCCACTGCGCCGGGCGGTGGGCTTGCCTTCCCATTCCGCCACACGAGCGGCGGGCTTGGGACCCTAGGGTAGATGGATAGAGCGGGACTATGCGTGTTCCTGCGGTGGTTTGCCCACGCCACTCGGTCACCACCATACACTCTGCTGCCCCCCCCACCACCACACACACTCCGCCGCCCCCAGGCAACGACTTCTCCACCATCTTTGCGCCGCTGGTGCGCGACGGGCGCATGGACAAGTTCTACTGGCAGCCCACGGAGGAGGACCTGGTGGGCATACTGCACCAGGTGGGGCGAGCCCTGGCGTCGTTTGCTGAGCTCATGGGCCAGGGATGGGTGGTGGATCATCTACCAAATGACTTAGCATGCGGACTGCTGCTGCTGCTGCTGCTGCGGTACTGCCACTGCGGTACTGCATTCCTTGGGGCCGTTTGTGGGCCATGTGCAGTGCTTGCTTGCCCTGGGGCCCAGCACCGGCTCAGCCAGGGCGGCGCTTCCTGCCTGTGCCGACCGCCTGGTGTCCCGCATGTACCGCAGATGTACAAGGATGACGGCCTGAGCGAGAGCGACATGGCGGCGCTGCTGCGTGCCTTCCCCGGACAGACCCTCGACTTCTTCGGAGCGCTGCGGTGAGGCGGGGGGCATGCGTGGCGGGCTGGTACCTCTCCCCTGTGGATGGCGCATGGGACAGCCCCGGAGGGCAGCCCCAGGAGGGCTGCCCATGTGCGGCAGCATTGTTTCGCCTCCTCAACCTCGTTTCTCAACACCCGTTGTCGCCCTGCAGCTCCTCCACCTATGACGGCCAGATCCGGCAGTGGATCAAGCAGGACGTGATCCACGGAGAGATTGCGGGTGGGTGGGGGTGAGCTGCTTGGTGGCAGCTCGGCACCGCGGCAGCCTCAGCCCGGGCGCAGCCTCGCCCGCCATCCCACGCCCGTCCCGCCGCGCTGCCTGACGCAGCCCTGCAGCTGCCCTGCCCTACCCTGCCTCGCTTCCTTCCTGCGCTGGCTCACCGTCTCACCAGCCCCCCTTCCTCCGCCTTCCCCCACCTGCCCCAGAGGACAACCAGAACATGCGGGAGCTGGGGCGGCGGCTGCTCCGGCAGGAGGACCTGCCCCAGTTTGAGCCCGTGGACCTCACGCTGCTCATGCTGATGGAGGAGGGTGGGTGTGCCTGCTGGGTGCTTCCGACTCTGCATGCGTGCAGTACAGCTGTCGGTGCCGCTTCATGCGGCTGCCGAGCCGCTGCCTGCTGCCTGGCGAGCTGCGTGCCGTCCTTGTGCTCTCACTGCCTTCTCGCCGCGCACCTAAGGCCCTTCTGGCCGCTGCGTGCTGCAGGCCGCCGCTTGCAGGCGGAGCAGGACATGGTGAACAGCATGCGGCTGTCGGATGAGTATCTGAAGAAGCAGCGCAAGGTGGGGCGCAGCATGATCGGGCTGAGCGGGTGACCAGGCAGGAGGCCGGGCACAGGAGGCTCCCCGAGAGGAGGCATGCCTGGGCATGGCGCCACGCGGGCGCGCCGTGCCCCACCCCGTCCTCGCGTTCCCGCCGCCGCCACCGCCCGCCACACCAGCACTGCCATGGCCCTGTTGTTGGCCCCTGCCTTGCGTCGATGAGAGCTAGTGCTGAAGAACTGCGCCGCTGTATTGACCCCTGCCATTCACCCTGCCATTCTTTCCCAGCGATGCTGCATTTAAGGTTGCATTCAACATTTCATTTGCATTTCCTGGCAATTGTTCCACCCAAGCCACCCACCCATTTTGGGCAACTGTAACCATTGCATGCGAAGGCGAGGCCAGGATGGTGACGGACGGCTGCCTGCATGGCAGCGGCCCGGCGGGCATGCATAGCGGGGCAGAACACAGGTGGCACCATCCGGGGGTTCAGGTGGGTGCTGACGCTGCCGCCACTGGCCTGGCGGGTGCTGAGGTTGGATATTGCTGCTGCTTTCGATGCTGAGATGATTGCACATGCGGGGGGCCTGTTCTGTTCACAGCAGGGCCATCTGCTGGCTGAGGTTGCTTCGGAGCCGGTCGGCCAAACCCAGCAGGCCTAGGCGTGGCGAGGTTGCGGTGGCTGCCTGGCACGTGGCTTGCAGCTCTCCAAACATGTGCTCAAACTGCTGCCGCACCTGGCCTGCAGGAGGAGGCGGAGGCGAGCCCATGAGCGGCAGCGGATGCAGTGGCGGCATGACGAGCCTGGATGGGCATGTCGGCCGGTGTGGACCTGCCTGCCACTGGCGGTAGCCTCACGCCGGCCTGCGCCAGCGCACCCACCTCGCACAAAGCCACCCATCCCCGGCGGCGGCTGCACCGCCGGCTGCATCCGCTGGTGCAGGATGACGAGCGACCGCTGCTGCTGTTGCCTCTGGTGCTCAAGCCGCAGCTGCCGCTGCCGCACCACCCCGCTGCTGCCTCCGCCGCCGCTATCTGCCGCGGCGGCTGTCTCCAGCTTGGCAGCCAGCTGGCGCGAGCACTCGGGGCCCAGGGCCGCCGCCAGCTGAGGCGGCAGCCCCGGCACGCCAGGCTGCAGGTCGCCGCCGCCGCCAATCGGGAGCACCGCATACACACCCTCGAAGCTCCTCAGGAACTTGTTGCCTTGCAGCAGGTGCAGCTGCACCTGCGCCAGCCACCCAACATGGTCGGCCGGCCAGGTTTTACAGGCAAGGGTAGGGAGCGCAGGGATGCTGTGCATGAGGCGCTTGGTCCGGTTGGACGCAAGAGGGCATGCTGGGCGCGGCCCCTCACACACCCGCCAGCTGGGCAGCCGCCGCACCTGCTTGGAGGTGTGGTTGCAGTCCAGCTGCACCCTCATGGCAGCTTCCAGCGGTACCTTCAGCACATTCACCCTGGCTACCTGCTCCAGCTCCAGTCGTGACACTAGGTGGCGGCCGTGCAGGCGGGGGCGCGAGCGGCGCACCTCTCGGGCCGACTGCGTGCGCGGGCGGCAGCGGGAGCGACAGAAAGGTGTTGGCAGCGCGAGGCAGGAGAGGCATAGGAGGCAGGTGTGGCTTGGGGTCACCAGTTAGGCTGATGCCGCTGGCGACGCTGCCGATGCAACGCAGCGGAAGGTGAAGGTGCCCGCGATGCCCTCTGATCCCGAGGGTCTGCCCTCTCACCTTCACGTCGCTGAACACGCCGCACTTGATCAGCTCAGCCAGCATCTGCCAGACCACATCGGGAGGGCCCTCCACCACGCCCGCCACCGTGACGGCGGCAAAGCAGCCAGAGCAGCCAGGCGCGGCGGTGGCCAGCAGGTGCCTCGGCATTGCCTTTGGGATCGATACAGGGAGCAAAAGGGAAGACCTCACTCCCCAGAGTAGAATAGACCTGATAACAGCGGCGGGGGTGCTAGCATACTCAGCCAGCCGCCGGGTTGGGCGCTGGCGCCCGGCGGCTGTCGAGCACTTGCTTTGCATGGGCGCCATTCGCTGAACAGCTGGAAACCTGATATGCATTGGACCATAAGTGCCGTGCACGCAATCTCCGACCCCTGCTGCGGTGATCAACCAGCAGCCGGGCATGGCTTGGTCTGCGGCGCCCACAGCGGGTTGCGCCTCGCCACGCTGGCGCCGCCGGTTGGAGGATTCAGAAGGGGCTGCAGGGGGGCGTCAGAGCGAAGTCCAGGAACGATCGAATATAATTGTGACGCTGAGGGATTCCCAAACGGGCAAGCGGGCGGAGCGGGGTAGTTTTGGCGGTGCCTGGTTTTTGAGGCGGGGCTTGCAGCCGGCGCGAGGCCATGGCGACCCAGCAGCGTCGCCAGAGCCGCGATTTCGCAACCATGTTCAGCTACGCCAGCGCCGAGCTGGAATTCTGCCAGCGCCTGCCCAAAGTGGAGCTCCACGCCCATCTGAATGGCTGCGTGCGCGATGGGACGCTCAAGTGAGTGTGGCAGGAGGGACTGGCGATGAGGGCGGGCTGCAGACACCCGTCTTCGGCCAGGGATGGGCGGGTGGCCGCCGGCGTCGGCGGTTCAGCAAGCAGCACCTGCAAGCTGAGGGCATGTGCAGGGGCTGCGAGACGGTGCAGACTATGACTCGGCCATCAGCCAGGCACGGCGCTGCGTGCGTAGCGCGACGGCTGGGGACCACAGCTGCGTCATCACCTGCTGCCATTCACCCGAGCCGCTCCTGCCCCTGCAGGGAGCTAGCAGGCCAGACGTTGCTGGGGGGGCAGCCCATGTG
This sequence comes from Chlorella variabilis, assembly GCF_000147415.1. Taxonomy (NCBI): domain Eukaryota; kingdom Viridiplantae; phylum Chlorophyta; class Trebouxiophyceae; order Chlorellales; family Chlorellaceae; genus Chlorella; species Chlorella variabilis. The sequence continues at coordinate 365,336 of NW_005435080.1, read as the reverse complement.
CCTGGACCAGCTGGTGACGCTGACAGAGCTGAGTAAGTGTGGCTGGCTGGGGACGGGATCGCGCGTGCAGCCGAGTGGCCGCTGTTGTGCGCCGCTTCCCCACCCCAGCTGAGGCAGCCCAGCCCGCAGCGCCATCACCTGCCCGGCCACCCACCCACCCGCCGCATCACCGCTGCCTTGGCCCGCCCCCTGCAGCCAGCCCCACGCTGGGCGAGTGCTTTGCGCTGTTCGAGGTGCTGCACCAGGTTACCACCACCCACGCCGCCATCCGGCGCATCGCTCGGGAGGCGCTCGAGGACTTTGCCGCCGACAACGTGTTGTACGCCGAGATCCGCACCACTCCCAAGGTGCGGGGGTGGCGGACGTGTGCTCGCGTGCACCGGGCTGTCGACAGGTCCTGGCAAACCTTGAAAGCAGTTGATGCCGCTGCGCCTGCGCTGCGCCGGGAGTGCCGCCCGTCCCTTCACCGGGCCTGGCCCCTCCCCCCCCACCCCACCACCTCCTCTTCCACCCCGATCCATCCTACACCCGCCTCCCCACCCTCATATACATTCCCACATCCCACTACGCTGTGCTAAGCAGGTGCGGCCGGAGGCGGGGGTCGCCCCCGAGTCCTATATGGATAGTGTGTTCCAGGGCATCGAGGACTACTATCTGGCCAGCAGGAAGCCGCGGGGCAAGGGTGGGTGCGGCGGGGCCACGGCGGCAGCAAGCCCCGTGGTCGCGGCGTGCGGGACCGGGCCCGGCTCTGCACACGGCGCACCCCGTATGCCCCCTGCCCTCGCATTATCCACTCTAGCTGCAAATAAATGCAGCACGCAATACCTTAAGTGTGCACAGAATACATTATGTGTGCCTGCTTTATGCGCCTTTGTGCCCACACACACCACACCACACCCCTCCTCCTTTCCTCCCCCGCAGACATCCACGTCCGCCTGCTGCTGTCCATCAACCGGCAGCGGGGCGTGGGCGAGGCGATGGAGACTGTGCGCCTGGCGGCGGCGCTGCGGGAGCGGGGCGTGGTGGGGGTGGACCTCACGGGCAACCCCACGCAGGGCGAGGTGGGGGTGGGGGTGGGGGAGGGGGGAGCTCCAAGGGCAAAGAGGGAGCGGCTGGATGCTGCTTGGCTGGCTGGCTGCGTGGCTGGCTACGTGGCTGCGTGGCTGGCTGGCTGTGTGGATGGTGAGGGGCGCTGGTGCCAGCCGGGCAGAGGCGGGGTTGCAGCTGCCCTCGCCCACCCGGGGCACCTGCCTCCGCCCCCTGCAGTGGCTGGAGCTGCGGCCGGCGCTGGACCTGGCGCGCAAGGAGGGGCTGAAGGTGTCGCTGGAGGCGGGAGAGGTGGGGCTGGGTGGCGGCGGGGCGTGCGGCGCTGCCTGGGGCCGGCCTGGGGCCGGCTGGCGGCCCGCCAGCTGCTGCCGCCAAGAGTCTCGCCGCATCCAACCCTGGCAGGCGCCGTCCCGCCGCTTTCAGCACGGCCATGCCTGTTGGTTGCCCCCAGCTCCCAGCGCCCGCACCTCGCCTCCTCATCTCCTGCCATCCCTCAAGGCAGCACATCCACCCATGTCTCACACCCTGCTCACCACCCGCCTACCCGCCTGCTCCTGCGCACCCCCTGCGCCCTCACACACCCTCCCACCCTCCCCACCCGCGCCCTCCCCTGCCCCCAGGGCTACAACCCCAGCGAGACGCAGGCCATGCTGGAGTGGCGCCCCGACCGCCTGGGCCACTGCTGCTGCCTGAACCCGGCCCTGGAGCAGGCACTCGTGCGGTGAGGGTCGCCTTTTTGCACACGACGTGTCGCAGGCCGGCAGTGTGCCCCGCCCGCATGCCACGCCGGGTTGCCCTGGTGATGTGCAAGATCCCGGAACCCGCTGCAGCGCTGCCAGTGCCTGGCAGCTGGGCACTAATCCATGCACCAGCACGCACGCCGGCCGCGCGCTGCAGCCCCCAGCACGTCCCTAACCCCAAACGCAACCCCCTGCCGCCCCCCTGCTCCTCACTCCACCCTCCCCTCCCCACCCCCAGCTCCGGCATCCCGCTTGAGGTCTGCCTGACCAGCAACCTGCTGACTCGCGCGGTGAAGAGCTACGGCGAGCACCGCTTCCCTCTCTACTACCAGAGCGGTGGGTGCCCCACCCCGAACCCCCTCCCCTCTTGCAGGCTGGGATCCTAGATCATTGCCTTGTGCTGTATGTATTATCGTACATGCATGCATGACACATGCGTGCATGGCTGCGTGCATGGGCGGCGCGGCTGCGTGCTTGGGTGCGGCCACCCGGCACCGACGATGCGGTGCGCTGCTGCTGCTGGCGCAGGCCACCCGCTGGCGCTGTGCACCGACGACCCCGGCATCCTCAACACCACCCTGAGCCGGGAGTATGCCATTGCCAGCCACGTGAGGACCTGGCAGCTTCTTGAATGGTTTACTGATGTGTGACCTGCCACCAGGGGCTGCGTGTGGGGGCATGTGGTGGGGCTGTTCTCTGACAAGTCCGGGCTGTGCGGGCTGTGCATGAGGCAGTACAGGTTGGCGCCTTGCTTTGCTCGCACGCAAGCAGACGCATGCCCGGGCCGCGCTCCCGCGCCCGCCTCCGCAGGCCTTTAAGCTCACGCAGCGGCAGCTAGTGGCGCTGGCGCTGGGGGCCGCCAGCCACACCTTTCTGGAGGAGGAAGAGGCCGAGGAGCTGCGGGAGCGCATGAAGGCGGCTCTGCCTCGAGACATCCGCTTCAGGCTGGAGCGGGAGAGCGCGGCTGCGGCCTCGGCGGCCTCCACCGCCACCACCGCCTCGCTGGCAGAGGGGTCTGCCATGTCGGAGGATGGCGTGCGCCCGGTGCGGGGCCAAGCAGCAGGAGGAGGGGGAGGAGGAGGAGGAGGAGGCAAGCTGCCGCCCGCCTGGCGGCGGATGTGGGCGCAGGCATAGGCGTGGGCGGGGAGGCTGGCCGCCCGGGCTGCCGTTTCCCCGGCTCGATGATCCTTTGCTGCAGTTGGTCCGCGCATGATTTGGTGACGCGCCGATGTTTTCATTGATCTTTCGTTTGTTTGCACGAGAGCGCCTCTGACCCCCTGCTCTCTCGCCTTTCCCTGCCTCCCTCATGGGGCCATTTTTCCTGTCTCTCCCTCTGAGGCTCTTGTCGCCTTCAAATCAAACCCATCATCAGAGCATTGCCCAATGAACCAAATTAATCAACTCTGCATGCCTTACTACTGGCACTTAACCTCCTCCTGCTGCGCCCTCCCAAAGCTTTCTTGTTTACTTTCAGATTACATTCTGAGTATATGAGTAAAAACATGTGGCTGCTAGCACTGGTTGAAGAGGGACCATCCCACAGCGGCGGCGGCCTGCTGGTGGGCAGCGCGACAGGCGCGGCACCCTTGTGCTGCATGTGGGGCTCGGTTGGCCCAGGGCACAGGCCGGCGGCGCGGGTGCAAGGGGTCGGGGCGGCGGGCGCAGCATCAAAGCTGGTTGCCCCGCCGCCCCGTCATAGCTGCACTCCCGCGCCGCGCGGCCTGGTGCCTGGGCGCAAGCCGAGGGTAGCCGGTGTGCTGCGGCTGGCCATCTGGCCTGCCCTCTAGGGCGCCGCGGCGTTCAGGCACTCCTGCAGCTGTGGCTCCAGGCTGCAGGGGCTGGTGCGGGGGCCAAACCTGCACGCGCAGGTGCACAGCTAGGGCAGGGATCAGGCGCCTGGGGCTTGGTGGCAGGGATGAAAAACAGAAACAAACCAAAAGCAGAAACAGCAGGAGCCACGATACGGGCGCCGCCCCACCTGCCGGCCACGGTACCGTCCCGCTTCACGATGAACTTGGCAAAGTTCCACATGATTGGGGAGGTGTCGCTGGAGGCCACCTGCAGGGCAGGATACTGTGCGGTACCGGTCAGACGCCACCAGTATCTTTGAGCGCATGCGGTGACGCTGGTGTGAGACGGGGCTGGGGGTGAGCGGCGCTGCTGGTCGCAGCGTCAACCCCATGGTACTGCATGGTACAGTGCGGTACCACCTTGAGGAAGTTGTACACCGGGGAGGCGCAGGAGCCGTTGACGTTGATCTTGTCCATCAGCAGGCCTGCAGGGGCAGGGGAAAGGAAGGGCGGGATGGCGGGTGTGTGGGCGGGGTGTGGGGCCAGCGTTTGCTCCGAAAGCTTGACGCAAGCACGCCTGGCCAGCACGCCGGGAAGCCCAGCCCATCCCAGCACAGCGCAAATGCCCGTGCCCAGGCCCCCACCCTTGAAACCGTGCGCTGCGGCAAACTGCTTGATCTCCTCATTAGACCCCGGCTCTTGGGACGCAAACTGCGAGTGCAGGTGGTGGGTGCAGGTGCAGGGTTGTAGCGGCAGGGTCCCGGAACCGCCCGCGGGCAGAGCAGCGAGGGCCCAGGGCGGAGATGCGAGCCCAGGCAGCGCGGCCGGCGCCAAGCCCGCCCTGCCGCAGCGACGCCTGTCTGGCAGCATCAGGCGCCCACCTGGTTGCAGGGGAAGGCCTGGATGACCAGGCCCTGGTCGGCATACTTCTCGTGTAGCACGGTGAACTCCTGGGAAGGAAAGGAGGGCACGTCAAATTAAACGAGGCGGCAGGCGGGGCGCCCGCGCCCTGCTGGGCGGCCGAGCGGCGACCAGCAGGTCGCGCCGGCACAAACGCAGTGCGTTGCACAGGTGCTGGGGTGCCTCACCTTGTAGTTCACCGCTGTCAAGCCTCACTTGCTGGCCACATTCACCACGAGCACCACCTGCAGCGCAGCACCCAGCACCAGACGGCGGCGGCAGTCAGCACGGCCCGTTGCGCTAGGGCTCCCCGCGCTTGCGACTCGCCGCACCTTGCCGTCCAGCGAGCTGAAGTCCACGGGCTGCTTGTCGATGTCCAGCGCCGAGAGCTGGTGGTAGTTCGTTGCCTCGCACTTGGGCGTGGTGAACGACACCAGGTTGCCCATGCTTGCGGCGCTGCGTCAAGCGAAGGATGGATGCAGCAGGTGTGTTCACACACAGTATTCTGCCGACGGCGGGGATATCGCTCCTCATGATGACCTCATGTGCACAGCTGGCGAGCCGCCAAATCGCCGCCGCCGCCTTGCAAACAGCGCACTACTGCCTGTACTTTGCTCTTATTCAGCAAACCGCAAGTCGGTTGAGGTTACAACCATCATGCCAGCCAGCCGTCATCCCCTTCCAGCCCCAGGCGACGCCTCACCGCGCGTCGCCCAGCTGTGCCAGGCTGAGCGCCGCACGCATGAGCGCCGCTGCCGCGTGGTACTGCCGCCCCGCCAGCATCAGCAGCAGGCGGCGCTCCTGCACGGGCGCGGGGCGCAAGGCAGGCAGGGACGGTGAGCGGCCAGGCGGGTGCTCACGGCTCACCCAAGGACGGCCCACGGCAAGCTGAGCTGCGTGTACGTGCCACCCAACCAGCATCAGCCTGCATCCCTGCATCCCTCACGCCACACCACACGAACAGCCAGCCAGCCAGCCAGCCAGCCAGCAAAAGCCAGGTGCAGCAGCCCCGCACCTTGACTGCCTGCTCCCGCTGGGGCAGGGTATCCAGCAGTGCCATGAAGGTACCGGTCAGGGCCTGGGTCAGTCCCGCCCCAACGCCGGCCGGCGCCTCGGCCGCCTCTAGCAGCGCCTCCAGCAGAGCATCCTGGCCTGCCCCTGGTGCTGCCGCCTGCAGAGCAGCTGCCTCCGCCTGCCCCGCCTGCCCCGCCTGCGCGGCAGGTGCCGCCGGCCCCGGAGCAGCTGCCGCCGCTGCCGCCGCTGCGGGGGATCCCCGGGCCACCCGGCGCCTGGTGCCAGGCGCTCCGGCTGCAGCCGCCGGTGCGTGGGCCCGGCGCCGCCGCGGAGCGGGCGCGGAGGCAGCGTCTGCGGCGCGGGGAGCCGCCTGGAGTGTGCTAGGAGGCGCGGGGGCGCGGGTGGTGGCCACTGCTGCCGCCGCTGCCGCCGCGGCGGCCTTGCGTGTTGGCGCGCGCAGCCGGGCCGACGCTGCACGCCTCGCCCCCGGCGGCTGCTGCTGCTGCTGCTGCTGCTGCTGCTGCTGCTGCTGCACCCCCTGCTCCTGCTGCTGCTCCCCCTGGCGCTGCTGGACCTTCCGGTGCGCAGCACGCTCCGCACGGGCGGCCACCGTCGGGGCGGCGGGCCGAGCCGTGCGCTGCTGCTGCTGCCTGCGCGCCTGCTGCCCCCGCCTGCCCTGCCGCTGCTCCCGCGGCACCTTCTGGCTGTGCTGCTGCGGGGGCTGGGCGGGCAGCCAGGCCCAGCGCTGCTCGCGGGGATCCACCAGCAGCTCCATGCCATCATCGTACTGCACGCAGTACATCCTGCGGTACAGAAGATGCAGTACAGGGTGTGATGCGGCAAGGTGCGCTGACTGTGCAGCGCCAGCGCCGGCGGCAGGCAGGCAGACGCGCACACGAGAGCCTGCCGGAGGTGCAAAGAGCGGCAACGCGGCGAGCGCAAGTTCTGTGAGGGCGGCGGCGGCCAGCGGGAAGCTGCGGCGCACCCGCTGCGCAGCACGTGGGATACCCGGCCGCAGTACCACTCTCCGTCCTCCGGCCACCACACCCGCAGCCGCCGCCTCACATCACTCCCTCCCTCTCCTGCTCCAGCTGCCGCTCCTGCTCCTGCTCCTGCCTGCGCCTGGGCGGCTGCCGCGGGCCCTGGCGCGCCCGCGGCTGCTGCTGTTGCCTCGGGGCCGCCGGCCCGGGTGCCTGCAGCTGCCGCCACCAGCGGCGCCACCGCCGGCGGCGCCGCCACCTCGTGTTCTGTGGAGCACAGATCCAGAAGCGCCTCCTCGCCGTCATCAAACACGACGTGGTGCTTGCTGCAGGCGGAGGGCAGGCGGCGGGCAGAGCAGGGGTGAAGGGGCGGCGGCGGGTGGAGAGGAAACCCTGCCGGCGGCAGGCGGGGCTGCTGGCATGGAGCTTGCGCTGTACGGTGATGTATGGCGAATGACTTGAAGCCACCACTCTTGGCAAGCAAGCTCTCTCTGCTCTGCGCAAGTTGCTAAACCCTAAACTCACCCCGTGGGTGTCAGCTCCGCCACCCGCCCCTCAAAGACCTGCCTGCCTGCTCCGTGAGGGTCGAGCCACACCCGCAGGCGGCACCCCACAGCCGCAGCCTCTGCCGCGCCGCCATCCCCCGCGCCGCCGCCGCCGCCGCCGCCGGGCCGGGCTTGGTGCGAGGCGGTGGCGGGCCGGGCACGCCGCTGCCGCTTGTGCCGCCGGCAGGCCGCGCCGTCTGCCGCTGCCTGCGCCGCGTGCTGGGGCTCTCGGCTCTCGGCTTCAGCGCCAGCCACGGCCCGCCGCCGCTTGCTGCCGCGGTGGTCTGCTCCCGGCGCCGTCCGCGCTGCTGTGGTGCCTGCTGCTGCTGCTGCTTCTGCTTCTGCTTCTGCAGCCGGGCCCGCCTCATCCTCGCCACCCGCCTCGGGCGCTGCCACCGCCGCCTTCACAGCTGGCCCTGCCCCGCCGCCAGCTGATTCAGGGCTGCTGTTACGCTCCGGCACATTCCCATCCCGCTGCTGCTGCTGCTGCTGCTGCTGCTCCTGCTGCTGCTGTCGCCCGCTGCCGCCATCGGGCTGTTGCTTGGCGCGATGTGCAGGCGTCGAGCTGGCAAGCTGCTCCCGGAGCTGCTGCGGGGTCTGAACCTGCATCTGAACCAGCGCCCGGCCTTCTCTGGGGAAGGGCCACAACAGCACGCCCGGCAGAGGAGCCGCTCCCTGGGTCGCCGACTCCTCGCCGCCGCCGATGCCATCGCCGCCAATGCCAGGCGGCGACCGCCACGGCGCGGGTCCCTCCGCCATCAGCAGCTCCTGATACAGCATGCCGCGATTCAGCAAGGCCCGCTCAGAGATGGGCTGGGATGCCGCACCGCCTGAGGGTGGCACAGTTTCGCAAAAATATGGGTCTCTAGCTACTATACAGACCCTGCTGATCCGATCGATCGATGACGGGAGGCAACGCACCCACATCGGAGGCCTTGCATGTACGAAAACCGGCCCGGCGCCAGGTGGCGCGCAGGCACCACCGCCCCTTCCACCCAGCCCAGCATAGCAGGCGCCCCCCACCCAGCTGGTCCACACCTGCCCTGATTGATTGCAGTTACAGAGTCAGGTACAGTGAATGCACGATTCCTGAGGGGCTGCAGCAGCAGCCGCAAAGCACAGGCCCGCCGGGGCGAGTGCCCAGCGGCGGCCCGAGAGCGCCGAGCAAGTGACGCCGCGCATCACGCCGCGCGCATGTCCCCTGCTTCTCAAAGCCGCAGCCTCAGCCTCAGCTTGGGACGTACTCGAAAGGCTCCGGCGGCGGCGGCTCGTCGCCGGCGCCGGCAGCAGCCGCGGGCGCGGCGGCGCCCTCGGCCGCGGCTGCGGCGGCGGCGGGGGCGGCTGCGGCTGCGGGCTTGTCTTCTTGGAACAGATACTCGACCTCGCCGCCGTCGGGCTGGCTGTCCCGCAGCAGCACAAAGCCTGCAGCCGAGTATAGGATTGGGGGGTGGGTGGGGGGGATGTCTGGGGGGCTGGGGAGGCGGCATGGCGAGCAGGCGCGGCCACATGGATAGGTGTGCAGCTGGCAGGCAGGCAGCCTCTGTGCAGGCAAGCGAGCTCCCATGAGCTCCTCCCCAGCGGCAGCAGGCTGCGGGGCGCGCACCCGAGGGCGCGGGGCGGATGGGCTGGAAGCGCTGGCCTGGCGGGAAGGAGATGTACTTGCGCTGGCCTGGCGCCACGCGGGCGGGGTTGTCCACTGCAGGCAGGACAGGGCAGGCAGGCAGGCAGGGAGCAACACGGATGGCTGGCAGCAGGGCCCGGGACGCCGCGGGGAGCACCACATGCCTGCCTCCCCGACAGCCGCACACTGCTCAGCGGCCTGCCTGGCAGCGGGCGCCGCCACCCCCACCCCCACCACACACACCCAGCCACTCCCCAGCCAGCCAGCCACCCACCCGTGAAGCTGGCAGGCTCCGGAGCCGCCTTCTCCTCCTTCTTCTTCTCCCCGCCCTCCTCTGCCTCCCCGCCCTCCTTCTTCTCGCCATCCGCGGCAGCGGCGGCGGCAGCAGCCTCGCCGCCCGCCGGCTTGTCTGTATCCATGGCCTCTGGCGGCGTCGCAGCCGCCGCCGCCGCGCCGCCGCCGCCGTCGCCGGCTGCGGCGTCTTTGGCTTTCTTGGCGGCGCGGGCCTTGGCGCGCACGGTGGTGGAAAGCACCGCGGTGGGCAGCTGCAAGGCAGGAGTAGGGCAGCTGGGGTGGGGGGCTATTGCCAGCCAACCAGAACCTGCCCGCCACCTCGCCACAAGCCCTTCCAGCTGCTCCCCGCATCAAGCCACACGCTGGCCGCACCCAACCCGTCGCTCACACCGGCTCCTCTCCCACTGCAGCCCACCCCACCCCACCCTCTCCCAAGGCAGCCACGCCACCCCTTCCCTCTCCCCACAGCAGCCGCCCTAGGCCCTCTCCCCATAGCAGCCACCCCCTCCACCCCCTCCCTTCCCACCTTAGCCTTGTCCTTCTTGTCATCCACCTTGACGGGCGGCGCATAGGCAAACTGGGAGGGCTTGCAGTTGCTCACCACCTGCGGGCAGCAGGGGCGGGCATCCCCGGGCCCGTCCTCCAGTCGCGCCTCCAGGCAGGGCCCAAACCGAGAAGCACCGCAGGCACTCCTGCGGCGATCTCCAAGCTGGGACTTCACAGCAACACAAAACATCCTTTGCTGTAGAATCTATAAGTAGAAAGGCACCAGCCCTGCCAACCTGGAAGTGCTTGGGCGCCTGCAGCGAGGCATCCACGCCGATGAGGGCGGTGGGCTGTACCGCCAGGCTGATGCAGTACGACAGCGGGTACCAGTACCAGTACTGCGTGAACAGCGCCAGCCCGATCACGGCGGTGCGCCTGCGGGGCGCGGGGCGGGTGCACAGGGCGGGGGCGGCGCCGGCGGGGCGCGTGAGTGCGTCCGCATGCGTGGGCAAAGCGCGCCACCGTGCGCAAGGGTGTGTGGGGCGGGGGAGGGCGCCAGACCATAGCCAGGGCGCATGGGGGCCAAGAGCCGGCGGCCGCAGTGGATGAGGGGGAGTGCACCCAGCCGCTCCACAGTCAGCCCCAGCCCCCAGCCCCAGCCCCCAGCCCCAGCCCCCAGCCCCCAGCCCCTGCCCCAGTCCCCAGCCCCAGCGCCCAGCCCCAGCCACCCGCACCTGAAGTGTCCCGAGCGAGAGCGCAGGCCCAGGGTCGCGTTGCAGCCGCCCGCATCCAGGATGCCTGCCGCCATGATGGCGCCCATGCGGGTCATGATCTGCGGCGGGAGGAAAGCAGGGCAGGGCAGGGCAGGGGGCAGAGGCAGGAGAGGATGATGGGGCAGGCAGGCAGACAGGCAGACAGGCACTGCCAGGGTCGGCCCCAGTGCGGGGACGTGGCACGCAGCAGGCTGGGGTGTGAGAAAGGGAGGCGCCGCCACGCCAGGCAGGCACGGCCGGCAAGCCGGCGCCGCTAGCGCAAACAGCGACAGCGCCCACACGGCACCGGCAGCACAGCCACCACACAGGCAACGGCGCAACCGGCCCACCCAACCAGACAGCACCGGCGGCGGCGCCGCGATGCAGGCAAGGGCGCTGCCAGCCCGGCCGCCGCACCTCTGCGCCCTTGTTGCCGTACAGCCTGTCGATGTGGCCGCGCAGTGTCTTGGCCTTGCTCTCCGGCTGCTCCACCAGCACCAGCGCCAGCGCAATCAGCGCGCCCTGCTGCACAAAGTCGACGCTGTCCCTGCACACACACACACACACACACAGCACAGCACAGAGCACAAAAGGGGGCAGTCAGGGGTAAGGGCAGGGTGACGGGCCAGGCAGGGCAGACGCGGCGCAGGCTGCGGGGCCGGGCGGCGGGCTGGCGTGTGATGCGACCGCCGCCAGCGCCATGTGTGTGCCGCCCAGCCAGCCCGGCCTCACCCTGCCAACTGGCACGCTGCCTGCCACGCCCTAACCAGAGCATGGGGCCGCCCACACAGGCGCTGTGCACTACACACACACACACACACACACACACAGCCGCCGCTCACTTGACCAGCGGCTCCAGCAACGCCATTGCCTCCCGCATGCCCGTCCCCGCGCAGGCAATCCCCACAGCCATTGCCGCGCCGTACCTGCGGTACGGGCGGTACATGAGGCAGTACATGAAACGCCGAGGAGGCGGCGAATGTGCAAGCCCGGGGGGCAGGCAGGGGGCGCAGCCCGCCCACTGCCGAACTCGACACAACCCAGCGCGGCATGCGGAGGAAGCTTCGGCGCCGCCGCCTGCAGCCGTGCCGTTTGGCGGTTGCGGCAGCCGCTACCGCCGCTCCCAGCCGCTGAAGCCAACTCACCGAACGTGTGGGTTGTAACTCTCGGCCAGCAGGCTGACAATCTTGGGGCACTGCTCCGGGGTGGAGGCCAGCAGGAAGCCGAGGTTGAGCACGGCGGCGCGCCGCACGTCGTTGGACACATCTGCGCCGCCCGGGAGGGAGGGAGAGGGAGCAGAGGAAAGGAGGGCGTCGCAGGGGGTGTCGCAAGAGCGGCATGTGATTTGCCAAAACATAATGCTGGTCAGCCAAGTGCGATCCCCTGTATCTTCTATCTTCTACGTTTAGGGGATACTGGTACTGCACGACTCCAAAATGGCCACCGACTCAAGTCATTGCATCTGTCCTGCCCTCGTTCGTTGCAGGCCTGCCCGCACGCCCGCGCCCACCACCCACCCGACACCGCAAAGTGCAGCAGCTTCTGGATGGCGGCGTTGTTGGAGGTTCCGCAGTACGCCAGCCCCGTCACAAACATGCCGCCATAGCGCAGGATGGGGTCCTGCGCAGGTGGGCAGGTGGGTGGGGAGGGGAGTTGGGGGTTCAGCCGGCGGGGAGGGAGCCCTCCCACGGGCGCAGCGGTAGAATGGGAGGGTGTGGCAGGGCAGCGCCGGTGGGTGGGCAGTCCAGGCACCCCTGAGGACAAAGGTCCCGGGGCAGCTGAGGGCGCCCCATGCCACGCACAACCAGAAGCGCCAGGAAGAAAGCGCCAGGAAGAAAGCACCAGGCAGGCAGCGGGCTCACCAGCTCGCGGGTCATCTGCTCAATCATCCCCTCCGCCGCCTCCTCCCGCCCATACTGCACCAGCGCCAGGCCCACAGCCACGCCCCGAATGATCTTCTCGTGCTGCAGGCAGGCAGCGGTGAGCAGGGAGGAGGATGGCGAGGGGTGGGGTTGGAGGCGGCAGGCAGGAGCGGCAGGGCTGCCAGCAGCGCACGCGGCCCTGTCCGCACACAGCTGCAGGCAGCTGCCGCAAATATGCTCAGGGCCACGGCACCGCACCATGCAGTATCGAATCATACCGCACCATACCATACGGTACCGCACCTGCGTCTCATGCGCATACGCCAGCAGCTCGGCCGCCTTGTCGGTGCCGCTCCCCGCAAACAGCAGGCCCAGGCTGAGGCCGGCCGCCTCCCCCGCCACTGCAGCGCCAGGACACGGGGCGGGGGCTACGGTCAGGCCACCTCAGCACGCCGCCAAGTGGCTGGGTCACCCACAGCTGCACACCATCACCGCGCTGCCACGCGCACCGCACATGCTGCTGCCCCACACAGCCGGGCTCCGCAGCCGCCCATCGCGCCGAGGCACAGCACCCCCTGCGCGGGATTCCCTGCGCGGCAACCGGCCCTCGCGAATCCAACACAACCCTGTACCCACCCACCCTGTACCCTCCCGCAACCGACCCTCACAAATCCTGCACACACCCTACCCACCTGCATTGTCCATGTAAAGCACGTTCTTCACATCCTCAAACGCCTCCTCATCCTCTGTGCCCAGCGCCGCAATGCCCAGGCCCAGGCACGCGCCGTGCTGCGTGACCTGCAGGAGGAAAGCGGCGGGGCAGAGGAGGAGGCCAGGCCAGAGGTGGGCGGGCAGGGGAGCGGGGCCGGGCCAAGGGAGGAACAGCCCGTGCGCCAGCAAGCAATGGAGAGCCCAGCAGCGCCGCCGCACGTGTCGCGCTGCCGGTGCTGCACGGCCCTCGAACGCGGCTGCCCAGCCGCCGCCTGGCCGGGCCCCGCACCCAGCCAGCCATGCCACCCGCCGGCACATGCCCTGCCGCCCAGAGCTGCCTGCTGGGCCGCCTGCAGGGCACCCACCTCGTGCTGCGTGCCGCGCAGCGAGCCCAACAGAAACTCGCGCACGTCGGCGCCGTGGCTGGTGTGGATCAGGCCCAGAGCATACAGGGCGCCGCCCTCTGCAAGGCAGGGAGGGAGGCATGTGCGTGTGTGGGGTGCCAGGGCGTGTGCATGTGCGCTGTGATGATGCTGTGATGACTGGACCGCGGGAAGTCCGCAGAGCAGGTGAGCAGGCACACCAGCAATGTGGCGCATCAGTCGGGAGCAAGGGATCCCCTCTGCAAAGCTGCGCGGCGCCTGCCAGCCCAGGCAGCCACGCTCGGCCACCCCCCAACACAACCCCGCCTCGCAGCCCCCGCCTGAGACCCCCAAGCCAGCAGCCCAGGCTGCCCACCTGAGTAGGGGCTGGGTGTGGAGCCGCCGGGGGCAGAGGGCAGGTAGGGAGCCATGATGGCGCGGCTCTTGCCCACGTTGCCTCTGTGGATCACGCCCAGGCCTGCACACAGGCGCCACGGGGAGCAGCGCCATCAGCGAGTTGCTTTCACAAACGGTGAATGCAGAGCAAGCACGGCACCGCAGCACCCTGGCTCTACCTAGCCAGCCAGCCAGCAGCCTCCGGGGCCTTGCATCCCCCATGCCCACAGCCCGCCTGCGAAAATGTACTGCCCAGGCCCCCGGCCCTGGCCCGCATGCACTGCCACCTGTACTGCCTGCTGTCCCACCTGCCGTGGCTGAAAACTTGGCCCAGTTGGTTGCCTTCTTCAGCCAGTCCAGGTTCTCCCGCAGGAAGGCGTCCACGGTGGTGCCGCAATGCATGAGCGAGTTGGCAAACACGGTGGCTGAGTGGCACACGCTGCAGGGCGGGTGGGGGCGGGCGGGGGCAGACAGGGGCGTGGGTTGGTGGGCAGGCAGTGCGCAACGGATGCAGCCAGCTGCGTGCGTCTATGACACAGGCCCGCTACCACTGCGGCGCCACCCCACCACCCCACCACCAAACACCCACAAACAGACGCGGGCAGCCTCGCCGACGCCGACGCCCACCCACCGCAGTGCCCGCCCACCTGTTGCGCGGCTCCACCGTGGCCCGGATGTTCTTAAGGATCTGTAGGTCGGCGTGGTTGTGGCGAGCCAGGAACTGGCGCTCCAGCTCGATGGGCACCGCGCCGCTCATCACGCTCTGCGGGGAGGAAAGAAATCGAGGGAGGGAAGAAATTGAGGGGAGGAAAGAAGGAAAGCGCCGCTCGTCACAGGGTGCGGGGAGGCATGGCGGGAGGGGGGGAGGGAGGGAGGATGGCGGGGTGGGAGGGAGACAATCCGGCGGTGTGCTGTGGTTGTCGCCAGCGGCGGCGGAGGCGGGGGGCGGGCGCGGGCAGGCAGGGGCGCACCTTGAACCGCGACAGGCGCTTGGCAAAGGGCGAGGCGTCCTCCTCTGCTGCAGGGGCCGCCGCCGCAGCAGCTTGGTCCATCTCCATCTGGTCGCCGCCCTCGGCGGCAGCAGGCGGCGCGGCGGCCTCCCCGGCAGCAGGCGCGGGGGCGGCTGCGGGAGCGGGGCTCGGCGCCAGCTGGTCCAGCCTGGCGTTCACCTGCAGGCACAGGTCAAACCCACTTCGTTGACGTCAACAACGATTGGCAGGCAGGCAGCAGGACTGGAGAGCCCGCGTGCCGCGCCCGGGCTTGGCGGCGCTGCCGCATGCTCTCCTGCTCTCCACACGACGCCTGCCCAAACCTCCCGCCCGTGCCTGCCCTGCCTACCTCCCACACCACAAACCCACACAATTGACCCAACCCCCTGCCCATGAGCGCCTGCACCCCAGCATCCAACCGCCCCGCCCACCCCTCCCTGCCCTCCACAACCCCTGGCCGGACAAGCACACCCCTGCGGCCCACCTTGCCCATGAACGCCTGCAGCTCCGCATCCACCAGGTCAAAGGCAATCTGGTACGCCAGCAGCGCATCGTCGTCGCTGCCCCTGCAGGCCACCGCGGGCGGCGGCGGCGGTGGTGTGTGGGCGAGCATGCGCGTGTATGCGGGCCCGGGGCCCGGACCAGCGGAAACCAGCGGGCGCTACACCGAGGCTGGCAGGAGCCAGGCGCAACAGGCTGTCCCCCAAACACGGCATGCCGCCCCAGCAGCCGCAGCCGGCCAGGCCAGCCGCACAGGCTGGCCGCAGGCGCGCGGGCTCAGCGGGACAGGCACAGCGCACGCAGCGCGCCCACCCCAGCAGGCGGAACAGGATGGCGGCCACCTCCTCAGGATCATCCAGGAACATGAGGCAGCGGCAGATGGCGGCGTAGTCGGGGGCCGCTACGCCCTCGTAAAGCCGCACCACCAGGCGCAGAACCTGCAGGTACAGTGCGGTACAACGCGGCAACGCTGCAGTGCAACGGGCGGTGCGCAGGCAGCGACGGCGGCACACGCGTTCGCGCCAGGCGCCGGCGGCTCGCCCGGCAGCGGCGGCGGCGAGCCCCGACCCTCATTCCGTGGTGGGCACCGCGCATCCACTCTTAGTGGACAGAGCAGGCACACACCTGGTTGCGGAAGTCGCGGCTCACCACCAGCTTCTGGCTGACTTCCAGTGCATACTTGAGCGTGCGCACCGCATCTGCGGCAGGACACCGGCGGGATGTCGGCAGGACCGTGATCACTTGCGGGCGGCGCTCCTGATTGGCCGAGCAGGCAACAGGCACCCGGTGTGTTCCCAGAAGGGCTGCATGGTACGGCACTTCGCCACTGCACTCGAACAGCAGCAGCGGCGCCCGCTGCAACAAGCAGCGCCTGCTGCAACGCAGCACCGAGAGCGGAGGCAGGGCAAACAACCAGGCGGCGCCACTATGTGTGCCGCCCGCACCTGGGCTCGAGGTGATGGCTCTCTCCAGCTGGTCCAGCCGCCGCGACTCGAGCGCGATGCCCACCGCCTGCTCGTACTGCCCATCCGAGTAGCACCTGCCGGGCAGGACGGGGCAGGCCAGCGCCGCACGCGGCAGGTCAGCGCGGCGCCGGCGGCTGGTGCGGCAACAAGGCCGGGAGGCGAGAGCAGGTGCGCTTCTTGATGCACAACAGACGCCACGGAACAGGTGGCAGGCACTGAGCTGAAGAGCATCAAAACCAGCGCACAGGAAGCAGGGTAGGCAGCACATGGAGGCAGCACAGGCACACCTCTCAAACAGCCGCTCCACGATCGCCACCAGCCGGCCATCCAGGCTGGCACCCCCGCCCTCCGCCTCCTTCACCCGCTGCTCCACATAGGTGTCGATGCAGCGCGCTGCGGGAAGGGTGGGTGAGAACGGCGGAAGGCAGCAGCGGTGGAGCACACGGTTGCACAGAGCCGCCGCCGCAGCACCCGGAAGAAACACTCACATCCGCCGATGCAGCATGCAACATGCTGCCTCCTACTAATTCAGCAGCACGCAAGATGCAGGAGGCGCGGAAGGGGACTAGCGAGTGGCGCTGTCTCTGCTGCTGCTTCTCACTTCGGCGGCGCCACTCACCCAGGATGGTCTGCACATACTCGGCGCTGCTGTTGACATCAAACAGGCTGCCGGCACCCAGGGCATAGGTCAGCGCATCGTCCAGGTCTCCCAGGTGGTAGAAGACCTGCGAGTCGGGGTCGGGACAGGTGGAAGGAGCAAGGAGGAGCGGTCGGTTGCGGGTGGGCGGCAGCGGGGGCGGGTGGCGGCGGCACCCCTGTAGGGCCTGGCGCCGCTGGCGGCCCGCTGATCCCGCCAACGCCTCTGTCCAGGCCTGTCTGGGTCGGTGGGGGGCGTCGATCGGTGGGGAGCGCACCTTGGAGGCCACCAGCGCTGCCAGTTCGCGGTGGCTGAAGTCCTCGTCCTCGTAGAGAGCCTCGATGGCTGCGATAGAGCTTGATATCTGGAACCAGAAGTCGTGCCCGCTCCTATCCAGCTGCTGCAGGGCGTAGAGCTTGAGGCTGTCCTCGTCCTCGTCCAGCAGCGCCAGCACGTGGGCCGCGCTGGTGGCGCCCGCCATGGATGCGGGCGCCGAAGGCTTCAGCACCGCAGTAGCCAGCGTGCCCGCTCCCCCACCAAGATGATCAGCTCGGTCTCCCGCTGCCTCCACTCCTCCCCTGCTGGCTGGATGGTGGCTGTGGCGGCAGAGGCACGGTTTGAATGTCCCTGTGCCGCTGGGTGCGCTATGAGGGTGGTGACATGGCGGGACGCCTTCTACCTCCCTACTCCCCCGGCCAGTGCATTGCAGTTCCTTCGCACACTGTCGATCGCGGCGGTGCCATGGCATCAAACGTCGGGGCACCGGCGGGGAGCCAGGAGGTAGAGAGGGTCGGCACTCTTTGCACTGCGCGCCACGGGCAGCCAGGAATGGTGTGTCATTGCCTGATGACAGCCGTACCGATCGACTGTGATCCCACCGACCCGCTTGCAGGCCTGCCACCACTGTCGCCGCCGCTCGCCGCTGCCAGCGCTGCCTGCTGTGCGTCGTGTGAAACCTGCGCGGTGCACTTCCCAGGCCCGCCAAGCTGTGGATGCATCACGCCATGGGATTCAGCAACGCTTGGACCACCTTGGGCGGCGGCAGCTGCTGCTTGGAGGCCTGCTGCTGGCGGGCGCAGCCGCCGCGCCTAGCAGCCTAGCAGAGGTGGAGGCGGCGGCAGCGACCAGCACCACAGGCGCAGCCGACGACCTGGTGACCTTTGCCAACCCCTCCCAAGGCTACACCCTGCTGCGGCCAGCGGCGTGGGAGCAGGTGCGCAGCCTGCGGGCTTGCCACGCTTCCAGCAGCCAACCAACGTTGAGCTCCGCCCGCATGCTGCCTCTGCTGCCATGACCACACACTGCCACGATCGTGTGTGCTGCACACTGCCACTGCCTGTGTGGGATTCCTTGGCTGCCTCCCTCACACAAGCTGCGCCGCCGTCAGGTGGACAAGGCGGGCGCCGACAGCCTGTTTCGGGACCCGTCAAAGAAGAGCACCAATGTAGGGGTCACTGTGTATCCGGTCCGCATCGCCTCCCTGGACCAGTTTGGAGACCTGCAAGCGGTGGGGGAGCGGCTGCTGGGGGCAGGTGAGGGCGAGGCGGCAGGGGCGCATGGGCAGAGGCTGTGGCCTTTCCCAAGGAAGAGCCTCGTGGGTAGATGCGGGCAGGCAGGAGGCAGCGGCTGCCAGGCGCGTCGTCGGCATGCCCGCAGCTGGGGTGTGCTGCTGCTGCACAGCCCCGCAGCTTGCACGGCACCACCTCTGCAGCTCCAGCCTCGCCAGGCTGCTTAAAAGTGTCTGTGCTGAGGCTGCTGGGGAGCCTGCGGCGCTTGCTCAGTCGACCCCCTGCCTGCCCTGCCTATGCAGAGCGGGCCAAGGAGAGCACGCTGAGCGTGGCCATGGTGGCGCAAACCGCGCGCAGCAGCGCCAGCGGGGCGGCCACGTATGACTTCGAGTACGAGCTGGAGAGCACGCGGGGAAGAAAGCGCATCCTGTCGACAGGTACGCACAGCCTGCCGCATGGGCACAGGCCCTGGGGTGGCCCAGCTTCTGGAGCAACGGCGTCGCTGCTGGGCGGCATGGGAGCGCCTCGCAGGCGGCTGCGGGCAGGCGGCACAGAACATGAAAACATGATGAGCAGGGCACTTTCGCCGGGTCTACGCACCCTCCCGCAGCGCAGCTGCCCTTGGTCAGTCTGCTGTGCTCAGGCTCACTGCCTCTCCATCCCGTGCAGTCACCATCGCCGGCGGCAAGCTGTACATCTCAAACGGCAACATCTCGTGCGCCAAGGAGAGCTGCGCAGGCGTGGAGGCGCAGCTGCCGTTGCTGCGCCGCATCACGCAGTCGCTGGCGGTCGCAGCTGGCAGCTTCTGACCTTGGCACTGTTGGTGACCCAGGTGACCCTCGGAGAGTGTTGAGCGTCCGGTTTGTTTCAGCTACTTAGCAACTCACTGACTTGATATTGCTGGCGCATTTGTAACGCCTTAAGTTCATGCTGGCACCATGTACAGCACACTACGGAAGCACGCAGCGCCCGTCCCTGGTGAGTACGTACGGGAAGTCGTCGGCGCATTTGGTGCAGCGGTTGGGATTACCATCACATAAACGGCAGCGGTAGATGTCGGCGCAGCGCTGCATGCCATAAGGGCACTGGCTTCAATACCCTGGGCACCAGTTTAATAGGCAGTTCCACCCTAGCAGCAGCTTGATGGTATTCCCATGTTACACAGCTCAGGCGGGAAGCAGGCAGTGAACACTCAGGTAGGTTGTACAGGGAGGCTCTCAATACTCGTGCAAAAGGCGCTGGCTACGCTCGTGAAATCAAGGTGCGACAAAATGCGCGGCGGCCCTGGGCGGTGCAAGAAACGCTTGAGGCGGCTGGACACAGCCGCTGATTCATATCTCAGGGGGCATGCGTTTTGTGCCTGTGGCAGTCAGAGCGGAAAAAACAGGATCGTGCTGCCCAGGAAGCAAGGGGGAGAAGTGGTGGCAGCATGCGTTAGTATGGTTGTTTATCATGGTTTTTGCAACCAGCCGTGCAGGCAAACGAAAGTTCGTGTGGTGCATGCATCATGGAACTGAATGAATGCAAGGAAATGGAATGGGAGAGATGTGGGAGCGGCGCGGGCTTCAGGGAACTGCTACTGCGACTCCAGGCGCCGGCGCTTGGCGTCGTCCTGCAGGGAACCACACAGGCGCTGCTCGGCGAGGCGCCAGGAACGGAATTTGCCCTGCTGGGATGGTATCCGGCGCAAGCTGCCGGCGGGCGACCAGCAGGCGACCGGCATGCTGCAAACTGCTGCCGCACCACGCCGCTCTGCAACCCTCAACACCACACCACCCACCTGCTGGCCCGCCAGGTGCACATGCAGCTGATCCAGCTCCTCGTCGGTGGCTATGCCTGGCCCGCCTCGCCGCTTCGCGGCCTCCGCAGCCGCCGCGTCTGCCTCCTCCTGCACCACGCTGCGGCTGGCCGAGCGCCGGCTGCCACCGCCGGCCGACAGTGTGCCCAGGCTTTCGGCGGCGGCCAGCATCTGCGGCCCCAGCGCTGCCGGGTAGGGCCGCCGGGCCCCCGAGTCTCCTCTGCTGCCGCTGCCGCCACCACTGGTGGCGCCAGAGTGGGCCAGCGGCCGGCTGCCCATCCCCTGCAGGAAAGCCTGCGCCTGCGGCTGCTGCTGCTGCTGCTGCTGCTGCTGCTGTTGAGGCAGGGATGGCGGCGGCTGAAACTGGAGGCTGAACTGTGCCGCTGGCTGGTGGCGCGGGAGCACCTGCTGCTGCTGCTGCTGCTGCAGCAAGTCGAGCTGCTGCTGCACCTGAGCCTGCACCGCCTGGGCCTGCATCGCCTGCAGCAGCAGCATCTGAACCTGCTCCTGGGCCGGCACCGGCGGCGCCTGGGAGGCCTGCTGCAGCAGCGCCAGGACCGCCTGGACCGAGTGCACGCCGGCCTGCGCCTCCGGCGCCGGCGCCGGCGGCGTCGACGCCGGCAGCGCCTGCGTTGGCTGCGCCGGCGGCGCCGGACCCTGCTCCGGCATCGACTGCGATGCACGGCGGTCGTCCTGCTGAGCTGTCAGCGTTGTCGCTTCAGGCGTGTCGTCTGCAAGGCCCTTAGGAGAACTGGGAAAGAGAGGTCAGCAGGACGGCCCAGTGTGCCCAGTGCGCCCAGCATTGACCTCCCACCTGCCACCTGCCCGCCTGGCTGCCAACAGCCGGCTCGTGCCGGCGCACCTGCGAATGCTATCGCCTTCTGGCCGGCGGCAACGCTGGCGGGGAGGCCCAGCTGGCGCTCCAGGTCCGTCACTCGGCTCTGCAGCGTGGCAGGGCACGGGCAGGGCAGGGCAGGCACTCAGGAAGGTCCGCCTGCATGACGGCGCCGCGCGGCTGCGGCGCCACAACACAGGGCCAACCAGCGAACCCCATTGCACTGCTGCTCGCTTGGCTGGCGCATCTGCTGCTGCCGTGCTGTCCACTGTCGCTGCTGCTGCTGCTGCTACTGGGTGGGTGGGGGGCGCGACGCCCTCTGCACGCGGCCGCAGAGCAACCTCCACGCACCTGCAGGCGCTGGACATACTGCACCACCTCCTCCAGAAAGTTGGCGGTATTGGCTCTCTCGGTGTGGGGCACCAGCAGCCGCAGCGCCTCGAGCCTGCAGGGTGTGGGGCACGAGCGGGCAGCGGCGCAGGGCGCACCGGTCAGCGCTGGCTGCAGAGAGCCCAGATGGGCTACCATCGCGCATGCAGGAGCTTGGCAGGCGCAATCCGCTGCCAGGCGGGCGGGGATGTGTCAACGCAAATCGCCCGCAGTGCAGCGGGCACAATGAGCAGAGGCGTGACAGGCCGGCACCCACCTCTCGTTGATGCGCGATCGCCGACGCGCCTCCGCCTGCACGTGCATAGCATGGAAAAGCACACTGCGTGAGCTTGCTGCACGGTAGGGTAGGTGGAGCAGCATCAGCAGGCAGGCTACACGGCGGCAGGGCGCACATCTCTTCGCTGGCACTCTGCAACCGCCCCAAGCGGCTGCAGGGGTGTTTGCAGGCATACGTGCCTGCTGGTGTCGGGCATTGTACGAGGTGGCAGGCCGCGCCTCGCCGGCACTGCGCCCTGGTCGGCTGGTGGCAGCCGCGGGGCGGGAGGGAGCCGGAGGCGCGCCGCCGTCGCCGCCGTTGGGCAGCGCAGGCGGCACTGGCAGCTGCGGCGCCCCCGCATCTCGCTCTCGTCTCGCGCTGGACTGCAGGTGCTGAAGGAGCTGCTGCACCTCTAGGTCCTGCTGATGGCTTACAAAGGGCATGGCGCTGGCGGCCTGCATGTTGACGGCCGCCGCGGGGACCCGCGCCAGCAGGTCCTGCAGCGCGGTCAGAGCGTTCGGGTCGAGGGCCAGGGGAGACGTGCTGGCGGCGCCAGTACACAGCCGAGGCTCTTTTGTCATGCGCTGGATGAAGCGACAGCGACATGCACCATTGCAAGGGTTGGCGGAAGGGGCGTGCGTTGCGGCGCGCTTGGGGCCTCATGTTTTCCTGAGTTTTCTACCACCTCGCTCACCAAACTGTTTGTCAAAAGGTCGCTTTTGGACAGCCCGCCCCCACCCGTGACGGGTGCAGAGGCCAATTGACTGCACCTGTGCACCCTGAAATCGGCAGTGCCGCTGATCGGCTCGAACCCATGCTTGGCAACCGGTTGGGCAGCGGGTTGGGCGCTGGAAGGCCCTCCGACGAGGGAGTGAGGGACACGAATGACGACGCCCAGCTCAGCAAGCTGTGCGTGATGCTCCTGGTCATTTCCCGGCTGCCGCCGCCGGTGCCGCCGGCGCCCCCGCAGCCCGTGGCGGGCCCCTAACTAAGGTGCTGCGGTGCGTGGCCCCGCCCCTGCAGCTCCTGCGTGCGGCACGGCTACTTCCAGGACTCGTTTGTGCACCACTTTGTGCGGCGGCCCGCCCGCCGCTCGCCCCTGATCAACCGAGGTGGGACAACTGTCTGGTGCTGCTTGCAGTGCCCAGCGCAGCCCAGCAGCCTGCCCCTCGTGCGAAAGCGAAGGATTTAACTGACCTCAGCCACCTACTTATGTGATGATCAGGCACCTGCTTATGTTGCGATCCGCAGGCTACTACTCTCGCTATGCAGCCCTGCGTAGCCTGCTGATGCAGTTCCTAGCGCTTGGCCTCGGCGGCGGCGGCACCGCATCGCCAGCGCAGCAGCCGCCGGCGCAGCAGCCGCCGGCCCCCGGCCCGCAGCCGTCGCAGCAGGCAGAGCAGCCTGCCGGCCAGCAGCCGGCGCCGCCAGCCACCCTGCAGCAGGAGCAGCAGCAGCCTGGCCTGCAGCAGCAGGCGGCGCCCATGCAGGCGCCCAAGCGGCAGGTGGTGGTGCTGGGGGCGGGCTACGACACAACCTACTTTCAGCTGGCGTCAGAAGGGATCTATGCAGACAAGTACATAGAGCTGGACTTCCGCCAGGCAAGGCCCCTGCGGCTGCCGCTGCCCTCCTGCGGCATCGCCCGTGCGCCGGCCTCCTGGCAGTCGGGCTGGCTGCCGCAGCACGCCAGCGGCTGGGGCGGCTGGGGCGCCGCTGTCGCCTGCAGCTGTGGGGTTGGGTGGTCGCTGTGCATGGCCCCACACGGCTTGTGTGTTGATACACGTGTTTACATGTGCAATGCCGAGGAGAAGCGCTTGAAGTGCGTACTGCCCTGCCTGCGGCTGTGCTGCCTGCAGGTCGCCCAGAAGAAGGCGGCAGCCATCCAGCAGCTGCCCGAGCTGCTGGCGTGCATTGGGGGCCCAGCCGCTGCCGCCAGCATCAGCCCAGGTCGGGGCCGTGCTGTCTAGCAGCCTGCGGGCCGCACTCGAGCACCCCGCTGAGCCTCCGCTGCGCAGCTTGCGATCCTGGCTGCCGCCTGACGCGTGCTGCTGCCTGCCTGTCTGCCTGCCTTGCCTGCCTGCCCGCTCTGGTACTGCAGAGGCGGGACGGGTGGTCACCGACAGGTACTGCCTGCTGCCCATCGACCTGCGGGAGCCGTCGCAGCTGGAAGCGGCGCTGGAGGAGGCGGGGCTGGACCCCGCAGCCCCCACCTATGTGCTGTCAGAGTGTGTGCTAGTCTACTTGCAGCCGCAGCACAGGTGACTGGCTGGTCGGCCGGCCGCTTTGCTTGCTCGCTTGGCGGTGGTGCACGCTGCCATGGGCGTCCCGAGGCGGCAGCAAAGGTCTGTGTCCCCCTTTGAGCGCAGCCGGCCAGGCCGGGCAGGCTGCCGACGGGCTGCCTGCCGCCGTGCTCGGCGGCACTTGCCTCGCCTCCCCCTGCGCAGCCGCGAGGTGGTACGGTGGCTGGCGGAGCACCTGGAGTGTGCTGCGATGGTGGTGTATGAGCAGGTGGGCGGCCTGCTCCCGTCAGCAGAGGCCGGGCTGCGGGCGGCGGCGTTGCGCCTTGAGCGCCGCTGCTGGCTCGGCGGAGGTGCTGCCAGCCTGCACGGTAACTGGAAGTGTGCTGCACTCAGCGAGCCGTTGAGGTCTGTCTGTGCCTCCCCCACTTCCCTGGCTTCCCTGTGCTTTCCTCTGGCCCCAGATCCAGCCCCACGATGCGTTCGGGCAGCAGATGCTGATCAATCTGGAGAGCAGGGGGTGCGCGCTGCTGGGCATAGAAGGTGCGCAGGCGGTGTTGGTGTGGCGGGCGTGGGGCTGGGCACTGGCGTGGTCGGCTGCTGTGGTGGCAGGCGGCAGTGGTGGGCGCGCCTCCTGCTGGCTGCCTGGTGCCCGGATGCTGCTGCACGCTCCCGGCTGCTGCTGCTGCCGCGCCGGTAGCCGCCGCACAGGCCGAGGCGTGCCTGCGCCGCTGCTGTGGACTCCCCGCAGCCACGCCGACGCTGGAGGCGCACCAGCAGCGCTTCACCGACTGTGGCTGGCACCGGGCGGAGGCCCACACAATGGATCACGTGTACAGGTGAGGGCGGGCGGCGCGGGCGGCGCGAAGGCTGCTGGTGTGTGGTGCATGGGCGCAGGGATGCGAGGGGAAGCGGCGCCTGCGGCCAGCGCTCCCGCTGGGCCCACCCACCCGCCGCTCGCCACTGTGGAGGTCCCCTTCTCCCGGTGCCTCGAGGCCCTCCCTCCCTCCGCCCGCACCTCACCCGCCTGGAGGCCCCTTGCCCCCTGCTGCCCCCCCCCCTCCCACTGCCGCCCTGCCCCCTCCTGCAGCCGGTGCATCGACCCTCAGGACAAGCGGCGCATCGAGCGGCTGGAGATCTTTGATGAGTTTGAGGAGTGGCACCTGATACAGGCGCGGCTTTAAGGGGCGAACAAAGAGAGGC
>NW_005435080.1:338418-340467 GCF_000147415.1 Chlorella variabilis | reverse complement strand
GGGTTTCCTCCTGCTGCTGCTGCTGCTAAGAATGGGCAGGGGGTGGGGGGGTGGCCGGCGGTGCCCGCTCGGCTCCCTGCGCTTCACCCCGCCGCCCCTGCCCTGCCCCCGCCCCTGCAGCAACACTACTGCATCGCAGTGGGCGTCAAGGACAGCACCGGCCTGCTGCAGCGCTTCGGCCTGCCCCACTACTCGCCGGCGGCGGCGCTGCCGCCCGGGGTGCAGCAGCTGGCGCCGTGGGGCGTGCGGCAGCGGCCACGGCCGCCGCCGCGCTTCATGTTGTGATCTGTCTCTGTCTCCATGCTGTTCTCCTTTCTTCTCTGGCGAACATCATACACGACCTGTAACTCCTTCATTCGCTCACAGCGCAATAGCACCTGTGTAGAAGCTGGGATCAGCTTGACAGGCGGGCCGGGTCCCTTTTTGCTGCCTGTCGCTCAGCTGTTTCTGCCCAGGGCCACATTTCACTGCGCCCCGTGTGCCTAGACTGGTAAGCTCATGCTGCCGAGCCAAGGAGGCCGGATCCTGAGCCTCCCAGGCACAACCCTCGCCTCCCTCCCTCGCCTTGGACTGCAGGAGGAGCCTCTGGCAGAGCTGCACAGCGGCAAGAATGACTGGTGAGGGTGCTGGGCTGCCCGACCGCTTGCCCTGCGTCCACACCCCACCGCCGCCGCGCGCGCGGGCGCTGGCAGTCGCCGCCGGTGGCCGACACCAGCCGCCTCGTAGCGAGGCTGCCGCGCTGCCGCTCGTGGTACTGCTTTACGACCGGACGTGCTGTGCGCCGCCTGCTGCGGCTGGTGCACAGCACGTCTGCTAAGCGGGCCCCCGAGCGCCACCGCGGCCCGCCTCCCGTGCTGGCTGGCTGGCCCTGACTGCCAGCCCCCTAGGCCTGTCGGCCGCTTCTGTGCGCAATCGCCAGATCGCGAGACACAGGGTTGGCATCTTGCACAGTCACGTCGGCCCGGGTGTGGGTCTGTGTGAAGGCTGGCGGCAGCCACACCTCGCGCACAGCCATCCATCTGCGTGGCGGCGGCGCTCGGCAGCGCTGCCGGCGTCGCCCACATGCAGGCGGGCAGCCGTGCAACCAGGTGTGGCCCCTGCCGGCCTCTTGCGGGCACGGGCAATCAGAAGTGTCAGCACCAGCTGGGCTGCGAGTCAGCTGTTTGGCAGAATCTGGCTGCAGGGGATGGCGAGCGTACAGCCAGGCATCCCGCCTGCCGCGCCTGTCCCGCCTGCTGCGCCTGCAACTGCCGGAGGCTACCCGGCAGCCCAGCTAGTACAGGCAGCTCTGTTTGCCCCGCCTGCAACCGAGCCTGGCTGACAGCATCTGTGGCCTGAAGCTTTAGCCCCGTTTGGGCGGGCCCTCAATCGTGCGCCGTCGAAAAAGCACTGCGAAGCATGCCTGCCAGTTGGGCGCTTGCGAGCAGCCAACCCGCTGGGGCCGCCTCGTTGTGCGCTCGTCTTGTGTCGCTTGAGAGCATGCTGCGCGCCGCCGGCAGCAGATGGCGGGGCACAGCATGCCTCTCGCTGGCCGGTCGCTGAGCGGCATCGGTGGCCTGGCAGGCTGCGCTCAGCAGCCCTGCTGTCCCTCTTGCTGTTCTTGCGGCCCATACACGTGCTGGCAACTGCAAACATGCTGGGCACTGGAGCCTAAAGTAGTTTGCAGGGCGCCAGTCTCGCCACGCGCAATCGCCTGCAGTGCAGCCGGTGCGCCGCGCCGCACTGGCGCCCAGGGCAGCGCAGGCGCCGGTGGGCAGCATGCCTGTGGCCGTTGCCGGGGCGTGAGCGGCACCGCTGCCGCCGTCTGGCTGGCTGGCCGGCCGGCTGGCCGCGCAGCCCCAGCTGCCTCCCTGCTTCAGTACTGCGCTGCACCTCGCATAGTCACACCACCAGGCCGACCAGGGCGACAACCAGGGCAGAGGCGCGTACCACGAGCCAGAGCCACTCGGCGCCTGGGGTAGCCGGGGAGCTTGACGGATACGGCTTCCACAGGTCAACGGCAACAAGCATCATACATCCGTACAACCACTGGGCAAGCCATAGCGCCAG
>NW_005435080.1:327304-338349 GCF_000147415.1 Chlorella variabilis | reverse complement strand
TGACCTGAGGAAAACAAGCTCTTCCAGCTATCCCAGTCGCCGAGTGGCTCTGGCTCGTGGTACGCTCCTCTGCCCTGGTTGTTGCCCTGGCTGCCTTGGCCGTCTGCCTGGCTGCTTGCCACGTCAGCCCATTGCCCAGCATGTGGCCACGCCGGCGCATGCCTTGATCATCATCATGATTGTTTTCTATCCCAACGATGAGCCTCGTTGGACGTCTGGATAGTGGTGATGATATTGCTAGGAGGACGTCCGGCTGCTGCTGCCGCCTGCCTGGGCATAATGCTTCCCACTCCTTCCCCCCTCCCTCTCTCCCGTTGAACGCCTCGCCCACTGCTTTCCCTGCTCCCCTTCCCCGGCCCCCCTGCAGACCAGGTCAAGACGGATGTGCCGGGGGCCGAGGCCGCCGAGCTGCGAAGCGCCCAGTGGCAGGTGGAGCGCGAGGTGCGCCAGCTGGCGCTTGCGTGGCACCGCCAGCTGGCGCCCGGTGTCTCCCCAGCTCCCTGCGCTCACGCATCGCCCTGATGCCCCCCCTGCCCGCCGCTCGCTAGCACGCACCTGCCTGCCGCGCCACAGCCGGTCCCAGGGCAGCTTGCCGCCCTGCCCCGCTTCCCCGCCCCCGCCTGCATGCACCGTGCCGCTGGCCGGCCCGCCGCCGTTGCGTGCACTCACCCCGCCGGGCTGCCCGCTGCCTGGCCTGCAGGGCAACGAGGGCGTGCAGCAGCAGCTGGCCCAGGGGGACAAGGAGGCCGAGGCGATCGAGGCGTCCAGGGTGGGTTGGGGTGGAGGGGTGGGGGGGGGCAGCATCGGGAGGTGCCCATGGGGCGGTCAACTCTCAGGGGAGCGATCCCTGCGCAGCGCTGCTGCCGCCCTCACCCCCTGACACGACATACATACCATGCGCGCGAATGTGCACACATGCGCACATGCACACAGACAGACACCCACACACGCATGCACACACACACACACACCGGGATGTGTGCAGGACAAGAGGGATCCAGACTACGACCCAGGCAACCCGGCAGAGGAGCGGGCAGAGGCGGAGCTCAGGGGTGGGTGCCGGGCAGGCTGCTGCCGCTGCTGCTGGCGGAGTGCCAGCCGCCGCCGCTGCTTGGGGAAGTGCCAGCTTCCGCCGCCGCTCGCTGCCAGGGGGAGTGCCAGCACACTTTCGGCGTGTGCCATCAGGGGTGGGATCCGCTGCTGCTGCTAGAAAGCGCATGGCGCCACAGCAGGGAGTGCATGGGGTGTGTGTTGGTAGCCGCGCAAGGACTAGTGGCGTGCGTCCCTCTGCAGCTTCTGCTGCCGCACTGCCTGCCCCTGCCGGCTCAGCACGGCTGCTGCTCTCCCGGGTTCGGATGCCGGGTGGCCTCACCTGCTGCTGCCTTAGCTGTTGCTGCCTTAGCTGCCTGCCAGGCCACCCCGCCCTGGGGCTGCTGTTGTTCTTCTGCTGCAGAGGATCGCTCCGATTTTTTTTTAGGGTCGTCTGCCTGCCTTCCTGGCACACACCTTAGCGCGGTCCTCGCAGGCTAAAGAGCACCAGCAGCCCCAGGGCGGTGTGGCATGGCAGCTCTGAAAAAGCAATTGCTGCAGTAACGGGGAGAGTGCAAGCTCGGCCTGGCGGTTTGCAGTGGGGAAGGAGGGGGGGGTGCCGCTAGGCAGGCCCGGTGCTGCCCATTCTTGAAGTGCTCGCTTTGCTCACTGCTCTTGCCCTCTTGCGTTGCCAGCGCCGTCGCCGTACCGTGGCGGAGAGTTCCTCGCCGTCGCCCCGGCTGCCGCGCTGGCGGAAGCGGGCATGCCTGTGAGCAGCGGCGGCGTTCGCTTGGGGGCGGGCTGCCGGCAGGCGGGGGTGGGCTGTAAGTTGAGTGGGCAGCTGGCGAGAGGGAGGTATCCCTGCAGGGAGGTATCCCTCCAGTGAACAAGGGGCTGCTGCCTTTCTCGAGTAGGTCCATGCCCTGCGCTCATCCGCCGAAGCGGCGTTTTTGCCTGCATTATCACCTGGCGCCCGCCCCCTGCCTGCCTGCAGGTGCGGGGGCCAAGTGAGGAGCGTTGGCGGGGGCTGGATCTGCTGACCGGCAGCAGCTAGCTGGGCTGCCGTGCCGAAGCCGAGCAAGGGAGCTGAAACCTGGCTTTGCCAGCTGAACAGAACCGCACATGCCGTGCCTGTGACTCTTGCAATTGCCAACCTGACCTTGCACAGGCAGCGCCTTGAGCTGCCAACAGGCAGCACATGCTGTAATCCGGGTCTGTTGGAATTGGGCCAGGGCATGGGAATCGGCAGCTGTCGCCGGCAGCCGCTCAGCGCTCCTGCCGTCGTGCCCTCTCCTCTCCCCGCATCCTGCTGCCACAGGCGACGACCAGGAGCGTGCTGGGCGAGAGCGGCAGAAGGGGCGGTTAGGCTCACCGCTGGCAGCCGCGGCGGCGGCGCAGGCTGAGGATGGAGAGCTGGGCGGTGCTTTGGAGGCGGCAGCAGCAGGCGGGCAGCCTGCCAGCCAAGCGGCTGTCATAGCCGAGGGGCAGGAGGCAGGGGCGCTGGTGATACCGGACACAGAGGATGAGGATGAAGGGCAGCAGGGGCTGGGGGCAGGCGGCGGCCAGCTGCCGCCGCCAGCGGAGCAGGAGGTGGAGAGGCTGATGGTACCAGCCACAGAGGGGGAGGAGGAGGGGGGGCAGTGCTTGGGCACACTGAGTGAGCACCTGGCGCCGTCACCAGCAGCCGCCGCTGGCAGCAACGCGGGAGCGAGCGGGAGCCGGCGCCGTCGTCCGGCGGCCAGCCGCCAGCAGCGGGAGCGGGCGCGGGGCGGCGAGGCGCGCGGCGGGCGGCGGGCCTTGTTTGCCATCTCTCCTGAATACTCGGGCCCTTATGATTTTGACGTGCACATGGAGCGCCTGGCTGGCGCAGACCCTTGCGAGGTCGGCGCCCAGCCAGAGGAGGAAAGGCTGGAGGCGCCGGCTGGTGGCAGGCCGGCGGCGGCGCGGGGCGGCGGGAGATCAGCGGCGGGTCAGGTGGGCGTCTGGAGCTTCCTGCCGCTGCCCAGCCAGCCGTGAGTAAATGCGGCAGGCCAGGGGGTAGTGGACAGGGGCCTGTGGCGCCTGGCCCGCTGTCCGTTTGCTTACCTGGTTGCTTCTGGCCTGCCTGCCTGCAGCGCGGCGGCGGCAGTGCGGGGCGTAGCAAGCGCAAGGGCGGCGCCGCAGCTCCCAGCTCAGTGGCCGACCGCAAGCGATGAATGGGTGGTGGGGGGCATCCAGGGCTGGAGCCTGCTGCTGGCTGAGAGCAGCAAGCACCCACTGCATCTCTTCCTTTGCCTTTCCGCTGTCTTGACATGTTTGGCAGAACCTTACACAGTGAAACACGACCGCACACGAGCCGGCCGCCCGGCCCGCTACAAGGCTTCCTGCTCAGCCGCCGCCGCCGCTGCCGCCGCCGCGGGCGGCAGGTGCTGCTGCTGCTTCTGCTGCTGCTGCTTCTGGGCCGCCTGCTGCTGCCGGCCGCTGGCCAGCAGCCGCCGCAGCATCCTCTGCCGCAGGTCGACCGCCACATCAGACTGCAGCTGCTTGTCGGGTGTGTTCAAGATGTAGGCATCGATGCCGCCCACCTTGTCTATGTCCCTGCATCAGGGAGGAGGGAAGAGGAGGGGCACGGCGCAGGGGCCAGCACAGGGTGCAGCGGGGTGAGCAGTTGTGGTGTGGTGGGCACAGAACCCAGCGCGCAGGCAAGCAACCAAGCTGGATCCGCAAAACCTAAACCAAATCAAGGGCTCACCCCTGCCACAAGTGGCAGGGGTGAGCCGCCCTTGTGCGCGTGCCCGCCGCACCTCAGCGCCGCGGCGGTGACGCGCAGGGGCACCATGCGCGCCAGGATGTGGCTGTACAGGCGCTTGTTGTGAGAGTTGGGCTTCCAGGTGCGCCGCGTCCTGCGGGGCAGGCGGGCCGCGGCGGGGCCGGAAGGGACGCGCACATGGCAAACGCGCTCGGCGGCGGCAGCGGGCAGGCAGCCGAGGCCACCGTGTGTGCACTGCCAGCAGCGGGCCACAGCATGCGCCCAGCTGCTCCGCCTCTCGCCCTTCCAAGGAAGAATGGAGGAAGCAAGGCATGGACACCAGGCAGGCCGCCTTCCGCACGCCAGGCGGCGCTCACTTGTTGCCGCCGTCTTCGCTAATCTGGTTGCCTGACAGCACCCTCCTGCCGGCATACAGCCCGCGTCGTGCCCTGTTGCAAACTGCGCGCGTGAGGCTGCCCAAGCCCAGCGGCATGGCTTCAGCTTCAGGTTCAGCCCAGACGATTGGCACGAGGCTGCAAGCGGGGGGCGTGGACGGTGCCCAGGCTGGCAATGGGTGTGCGGGCTTTGTGGTGCCTGCCTTGGCCGCCACCGGGGATGTGCAGGCGCCTCAAGGCCGCGTACTGCTGGTGGGGTTTTCCTGGCCTGCTGCGGGCCAACCTAATGCGCTCAGCCATCCAGGCCGGTTTACACCATCCATCCGCACATTTGGCAGAGCACCCGCACCCCTGTAGCCCCGCGTCCGCCTGCCCGCCCCTCTCGAACGCTCGCCATGGGGTGGATGTCCGGCGTGGTGGTGCAGGGCGTGGTGGCATTCGTTTTGCTGGGGTCCCTGAAGCGGGCGGGCGTCATCAAGTGCGCGCGCCTGCTTGCGGTCTCCGCTCGCAGCCCTGCTCTAGCCTTGCATTGCTTGGCCTGCTGCCAGCTGGTGCAGCACCTGGGAGCCACCTCAGAGCAGCCGAAATGCCGGGCGCAGCGTGCGACCCTTGCCCGCCCACCCGCCGCCGCTCCACCCGCCGCCTGCTCAAGCCCGCGGCGGCCGCGTCCCGCTGTGTGGGTGCAGGGTGGAGGCACGGGCCATTGAGAACCCGGGGGTGCGGTCCATCTTTGAGCAGGGGCTCGCCTTTGGCGAGTCTGTGGCGTCGGCAGGGGAGCGCATCATCCGAGAGTTCAAAAAGGCGAGCATGGGGGGAGTGGCTGCTTGCTGCTGGCTGTTGGATCGGAGCTGCTGCATCGATGCAGCGCATGGCATGACTCTTGCTTGCAATCTGAGGCCGCTGCTTCTGTGTTGCTGCAGGCGTGACCTCGTGGCTTCTACGCCCCGGCCGGCGTGCCATGTAGCCACAACTGCCAGCCGTTTTGCCACCTCGCCTGTAGCAGCCCCTGGCACGGCCCTGGCAGCATCAGATGTTGGGAGAAGTTTCCGCTGCCGCCACCGCTTCTCCCACTTGTCACACTAGGGGTGCCCAGCTGTGCTTGGGCGCGCCACCTGTTCGTTTTGTTCCCAGCACTTCCCGCAGCCGGCCCCCGCCCGCTGCTCATGTGTACATGTGTGCCTGGGCGCCGCCTCGCATCACGCTGCGGCTGCCGCCCCAGCCTCTCCTCTTCCCTCCGCCTCCCTCGCTCTCCTCTCCCAGCCTGTGCTCCTGCTCTGCCCCTCCCCTTCCACCTCTGGGCTGCGCCGCTAAACAGCTTCACTCACCTGCTATGTAAGGCGCCTGCCCCTCCGCGCCAGGTGCCGTCGCCCTTGCTATGGACAGTCAGCAGGAGCCCGGTGCATCAGTCACAAGTGAGAGTGTATTGTATTGCAGAGGGGAGGGATGTCACAGACGGGTCAGACCACACGGGTGGACGGGGCACATGCAATGCACGCGACGCCGGGCTGGCGGCTGCATGCCGGCGCCCTTCCATCAAGTCACCAGCCGCGCAGCATGCGCAGCGCGACGTCGTCGCACGCCACCTCCTGCTCCTTGCTGACCACCAGCGGGGTGGGCTCGTCGTAAAACAGGTCGTAGCCCTGCATGGGGGGGGAGGAAGAAAGGATGGCAGGGTAGGCGGTGGTGTGGTGGCGGGCACAAGACAGCCGACGGAGCCAAAGCAGGTGCTCACGAGCACCCCAGCCAAAGAGCAGGGAAGGCACGGCAGCAGAGCGACGCAACGAGGCGCGGCGTCTGCCGCAGACACCCCCTGCCGCCTGCCGCCGACCCGGCACGCAAGCAACACATAAAGCAAGGGCACGCAGGGTCATGCAGCCCCGCTGCAGGGGCATGCTGATGGCCCATCTGCCTGCTGAACCAACACGCCCGAAAAAATTAAAGGGGGAGATGACCGAGGCTGCAGGCTGCGGCTGCGGCCCATCTGCTGCAGCCCAGTCGCATGCGTAGGCACACGGCTGCGGGCGGGGCGGGGCACTCACGTGCTCATAGTCGTACTCATCCTGCAGCTGCACCATCACATCCTGCGGCTCCCACACGCGCTGCCCCTCGCTGCGGGCGCACACCTCCTCGGGAGTGCTGCGGGCAGGCAGGCAGGCAGGCGCACGCGGCGGGGCGTGTGACGGGCAGGCAGGCGGGCGGGAGGGCGGGGCTGGTGTGGTGCTGGGCTGCTGGCGCCAAGGCAGTGACCCAAGGGGCTGAGGCCTGGCGTTGAGGCAAGGCGCCCTGCCGTACCGCCTCGCCGTACTGCGCAATCCCGCGGCAGGGCTCGGCTGCGCCCTGCACCGGCTGGCCGGCTGGCCGCCTCTGGCAGCTGCCTGCCTGCCTGCTTGGGCTAGCTGCCTGGCTACACTAAGGCTGCACTGCTGGCTGCTCACATGGTGAGCGCTCGGAGGTCCATGGGCGCCTGGTGCTCCTCTGGCGGCGCCAGCTTGGCAGCCAGCGAGCCGCTCGTCGCCGCCAGCTGCGGGGGGCGCGCGGGCAGGACAGGGGCGGCGGCGCGTGGAGCACAGCCCTCGCGCAGGGCAGAGGGCAGGGCGCGCGAGGCGCCAGCGGGCGCAGCGGGCGCAGCGGCGAGCAGCATGGGAGGGCTCGCACACAAATGCCTGGCAGCAGACGGCCGGCGCAGCGGCGGCGGCCGGCCGGGGGCAGCCGCGGGGCAGCAGCACGCCGCACCCCATCTGTACCGCACCCCGCCTGCCCCGCGCCCACCTGTACCGGGAAGCGGAAGAGGGTGGGGTCGCGCACGCGGTGCACCCGCACCTGCACCTCCGCCCCCACATCCAGCGCCCCCCCCAGCTCCTCCCACTCCTCCTCGCAGCACGGCAGCAGCCCGTCATACTCCGCCCCAATGTCCACCTGCGCTCCCGGGGGGTGGTGTGCGTATGTGCGTATGCGTTGAGTGTGTGAATGTGTGTGGTTGAGAGGGCGGGGTGGGGGTCAGGTGGAGGGCCGGGCACCTGCCGGCAGGCTGGCAGGCCGGCAGGCTGGCCGCCGCCTTTTCTTGCACCACCCCCGGCGCCCTGCCAGGCACCCTGTGCCGCCCCCAGCCCCCGCTAAACGCCCCTCCACACTCCCCTCTCAACCCCCGCCGCCGCACCCCGCCGCACCTGCGCGCCGTGGTGCCAGATCTGGGCCACGACGGTGCCGCGCAGCGTGGCGCCCTCGCGCACCCCGCCCAGCGGCACCCGCCCCGCCGCATCCTCCCCCGAGTGCGCAAACACATCCAGGTCAACCAGCTCCTCCTGGGGCAACTTGCGCAGCCGCCGCTTCTCCGTGTTCCAGCCGTCTGCAGCAGGGAGGGGGCGGGCGGTGGCGGGCGGGTGTGGGACTCGCGGCTGCGAGCCAGCCCTCCCCACCGCATGCCCCCTACCCCAGCCCCTCACCCATGCCCAACGCCCCTCGACATGTGTGCCCGCTGCCCCAGGCCTGCTCACGCAGCCCATCACAGCGGGGAGGCTGCACCACCCACGCGGCTGCACCACACACGCAGCTGTACCACATTAGTAGCTGTACCACACGAGTAGCGGTACCACCCACCCGCGGGCTCCGTGAACCAATACTCCTCCGCCTCTGCATCCACGTCGTCCTCAAACAGCGCCTCCTCGTACGGCAGCCCGATGCGCCGCTCCAGCGGGCCCAGCTGCGGGTTGGGCACCGGGTTGTCGGGGTCGACCTGCGAGTTGTGTGGAGTAGGGAGGTAGGGGGGTAGGGTGGGAGGGTGGGAGGGGGGCAGGCGCAGGAGGTGAGCGGGCAGGCGGGTGATGAAAGGGAGGAGGTATGTGCATGTATGAAGGGCCCTGGGTGGGCCAGGTGTCGGTGGGCGTGGGTGGCGAGGAGTGGGGGAAGCGTGGGTCCGCATGTGTGGTGCACCGGCGGCAGCGCATGCACCTCCCGTTGACCCCCTTTCCACCCGCCTTTCCACCCCACTTTCCACCTCCTACTGCCCACCGTGATGTAGTCGTCCTCGTCTGGCGCTGCGGCTGGGTCCCGCAGCTCGCGCCGCTCGTTGGTAACGCGGCACGGCGGCAGGCGGCGGCCGGGAGGCGGCGGTGGCTGCTCGGCACCTGCGGCGGGGCGGGGCGGCACGGCCGCGGGGGCCGTTGGCGGGGAGGCAGGCGGGTGCAGCGGAAGGGCCCAGGGTGTGGCGCTTGCTGCGGATGGCGCGGCAGCAAACAGCAGGCTAGCCGGGGCGATGCGGCATTGCGTAGGCGGCAAGGGAGGCGGCGGCGGCGGCGCCACGCGAGGGGTGGTGCATGCGCATTGTGCCTGCCCCATCCCGTGCGCGCTGTCCAGTCCCGTGAGCCCCACCTGGGCCCCTCCTGCGGCCTCCGCACGACGAAGTGGTCACTGCATGTGGCCGGGCTGCACTGCAAGGTCCCCCTGAGGGCCTGCCCGAGGTGCTGGCGATGGCTACAAGCGTCTGTGCGGCGCTCAGCCGCATGGCTGGCCCCCTCCCGGCTGTCGCAAAGGCCAGCTGTGCGAGCGTGCGTGTGGAGGGCCGAGGTACCGCCTGCAAGGGATGGTAGTGAATGAGATAGCGCAGGGCGACGGAGACGTCGGGGGTGTGCTGCTCCGAGAGAAGAAGGTCCGTGCCACTGTGTCAAGGCCGCGCTGCCTGTCCTGGAATGGTTGGGCTCCTGCTTTCAATTCTCGTGAAAGGCCCGCTTGTCAGCGACTCGCTGCAGGCAGCACGCTTTCAACTGGCCGCGCATCTGTTTCAGGCCTTCGAAACTCGGCACCTGCCAACCTCGCCTCTGCACCTAGGTTCCCAAGCGCCCTCCCAGGAACCTGTTTGGGCGGCAGCCAGGGCTCTAGCCCTCCAGCAAGTGGCGGCAGCTCCGCCCCGCCGGGAGGCCGCATGGAGGCTCCTCTCAACGGCGGGGATTTGGAAGCGGTAGCTCAGGTAGGAACGCACGCCAAACCTCTCTCTGCTCGGCCTGCCGCTTCGCGTGCCGTGTTGCCTCCGCGCTCACGCTCCTCCCTCTCGCTCTTGCTCCCACCAGAACGGGATGATGGGCCTCTCTGACACCGAGCCAGAAGTGCCGGCGCTGCGGCTGCGCCTGCTGTGCCCCCACGCGCTGGTGCCGGCGCTCATCGGCAAGGTACGGGCGCGGCGGGTCGCGGCGCGCATGCCGGAGCCGCGCCGCGCCCACCTTGCCCCCTGCACGCCTCCGCTGGGCCCTTGGGCGTTCCAGCAGCAGGCCTGCTGGGGGCTGAGCGCCGCCGCGCCACCGCCGCCGCCGCTGCTGCAGAAGGGGGAGAATGTCAAGCGCATACGGCGGGAGAGCGGCGCCACGCTGTCGGTCGCCGACCCAGTGTTGGGATGCGACGAGCGGGTGGTGCACATCATGGGGGAGAGGCAAGCACAGCCTCTGGAGCCGTGCGCAGGCCGCTGCCGCTTGCGGCCGAGCCCAGCCCCATGCCTCGCCGCCTGCCGCTTCCCCTCCTATGTTGCCGGCCCCGCCTGGCTGCTGTGTGCTGCCCCTGAGCGTTGCGCTGGCACTTGCCCGCCTCCCGGGTGCTGCAGCGTGGAGGCAGCGGCCAGCAGCAGCGCGGCGGACGCCCTGTGCGGCGTCTTTGCCAGCATATGCAGCCTGCAGCAGGCGCGGAGAGGGGAGGCGCCGCCGCCGTCGCCGCCCGCGGCCTCGCCGCCGCCCGCCTCCCCCAGGAGCGCCGCCGGCGGCGAGGAGGGCCCCGGCCCCGGCCCCGGCGGCGGCGGCAGCGTGGCCGACGGCGGCGGCGGCGGCGGCGGCGGCTCCTCCGCGGCCTCCACGGCGGGCGACCACAGCGCAGCGGGCAGCGCCGGGCACGCCGCCGCAGCCGCCTCCCTGCCTCAGCGATCGGTGGAGGCGCGGCTGCTGGTGGACAGCAGCGTGGTGGGGTTCCTGGTGGGGAGAGGAGGAGCCACCATCAAAGACACGATGGCGCGGTCGGGAGCGGGGGTGCGCATCCTGCCCAAGGCCGAGCTCCCCGCCTGCGCCTGCCTGGGCGACGAGGTGGTGCGGGTGGTGGGCAGCTGCGAGGCGGCGTGCGCCGCGCTGCGCCTGCTGGCAAGCCAGATCAAGGCGCACGTGCTGCGGCACGGCCCGCCGCCGCCCTCGCCGTCCTACCCCGGCGCGCCGGGCGCGCTGCCGCCGCTCATGCTGGGCCAGGCCGGCCACCACCACCCGGACGTCGCCTTCCTGCACCCCTCGCTGGCCGCCGCCGCCTTCTACCCGCCGCCGGCGTCCCCCGCGGGCCTGCCGCCGCCGCCCGCCTTCTCCGGCGCCGCCGTGGAGGTCACCTTCCGGCTGCTGGCGCCCACCAACCGCACCGGCAACATCATCGGCAAGGGCGGCGAGCACGTGCGGCGGGTGCGGACCGAGACGGGGGCGCGCATCAAGGTGCGGCGTCGGCAGGCTGGAGGGGGGGGCCGGCAGGCAGGGATGGCAGGCAGGCAGGCAGGCTGGAGGAGGGTTCGGCAGGCAGGGATGGCAGGCAGGCAGGCAGGCGTGTGGGGGTGGCGCGTAGGCTGGCGGGCAGGGGGTGTCGGCTCGCGGCGCGAAGAAGGGAAAGCGCGGCGGCCTGGGCTGGGCTTGCAGAGCTGCGGTGCCCGCTGTGCCGGGCCGGCGGGGGAGCAGGGGCGGGGCAGCTGCCTGCCGGCGCCCGCGGCGTCCCTGCCCCGCATCCCTCCTGCCGCCCTGTGGCGCGGCTTCCTCTCCCATACCCCTGCACCCTCCCTGCCCTGCCTGCTCCGCGTTCCCTCACCCGCCTGCACCCGTGCCCGCCGGCAACCTGCCCCCTTCGCCGCGCCGCAGGTGTTTGACCCCGCGCCCGGCAGCGAGGAGCGAGTG
>NW_005435080.1:324945-326920 GCF_000147415.1 Chlorella variabilis | reverse complement strand
CTCCCTCCTCCCTCCCTCCCTCCCTCGCTTCCCTCCCTCAACCCTCCCTCAATCCTTCCTCCCTCCCTCCCTCCCACCCCGGGCCCCGCTCCTGCAGACGACCCCCCCAGCGCCAGCCACCGCGTGCGGCTGCTCACCGCGCAGGCCAGCGTGGGCATGGTGCTGGGCAAGCGGGGCGCCACCGTCAGCCAGCTGCGGCAGGAGACGGGGGCTGCCATCAAGGTGCTGAACGCCGACCTGGTGCCTCCCGCGTATGGCGGCGGGCTGGGCAGTGACGATTCCGAGGCGGAGCTCGGAAGCATCAGCAGCGGCGGCGGCGGCAGCAGCGGCGGCGGCGTGGCCAGCGGCGCCGGCACCGCCTCCAGCGGCATGAGCGGCGGCGGCGAGGAGGTGGTGCAGGTGGAGGGCAGCCTGCAGCAGTGCGTGGCGGCGCTGCGCGGCGTGGCCACGCTGCTGCGCGGCTGGCAGGTGCGCCGCCTGCTCGCGCACCACCACCACGCCGCGTTTGGCGGCGGCATGGCGGCGGGCGCGGCGGCGGCCGCGCTGCAGCAGCAGGCGGCGCTGGCGCAGCAGCCGCTGTCGCCCACGGCGGGCGGTATGCTGTCCCCGAGCTCTCCGGGCATGCTGGGCCTGCACCTGCCCAGCAGCCTGGGCTCCCTGGGCTCTCCGGTGCAGCCGCCCTTCCTGCTGATGAACGGCCACCTCGGCGGGCAGCAGCAGCAGGCGGGCATGCTGCCGCCGGACGCGCTGGCGGGGCCGCCGCCGGGCGGCCACCTGTCGCAGCAGGCGCAGCGTGGCGCCACCTACGTCTACCACCTCAGCAACGCGCAGGTCGGGGCGGTGCTGGGCAAGGGCGGCGCCCATATCGCACAGATACGCAGCATGAGCGGCGCGAGGGTGCAGCTACAGGGGGTGAGCCGCCGCGCCGCCGCCGTGCAGCGCAGCACGCGCCCCGCCCGCCGCCCCCTGCTCCGCTCTGCTCCGCTCTGCGGCCGCGGCTGCGCTTCCTGTGGCTGCTGCTCGCATGCATGCGCTCGCATTTATTCTACCCCCCGCGAGGCTCTGTCGCCTGCTGCCTCGTGCTGGGGTTTGGTCGGCCCAACCCGGCTCGCTCTGCCGCTGCTCTTTGGCCGCAGGAGGGCGAAGGAGGCGGCCGCGTGCTCATGGTGGCCGGCCAGCCCGAGCAGTGCCATGCGGCACACACCATGGCTAACGCTTTCCTCAGTGAGCGGCGGCGCCAGTCTCCTCTTGCGCTGCCCAGCCCGCGCTGCGCATGCCGCCTGGGGGCCGGCGGCCTCTGCCGCGTGCCAAGCCAGCACCGGTGCCGTGCTTGGCCTGAGTTGTTTGTTGGGTTTGGCAGTGGAAGCGTCAAACGCCCTAGCCACCCCTCACCCCCGGCTGCTGGCCTCTCCTGCGTGCTGCCTGCAGGCATGGGGCGGTGTGAGCCAGCTTTCCCTGAGCCCATCCTGGGCGGATGAGCCCAGGGTGCTGGCTGCACGCCACCCGAGCGCGTCACCGCCCCCCGGGCCGGCGGCGCGCATGCCAGTGAGCCACATAGCTGCACTTGTTTCCCTCTCGCTCCCCTTTTCCCTGCAAAGCGCGGCGGCGGCCTGGCGGCCCGCCGCCCCTGGCCCCCTGCCCCCCTGCGGCTTGTTTCCCTTATTGCTCCCCGCTTTTTTCCCGCCTCGCCCTGTGCTTGGGCCCCTTCCGCTGCTCCAGGAATTGTTTCGCACTTTTTCTCCCTGCTCCCACCTGTTGCCTGCCTCTGAGCTCGATGCTGCTGCTCCCGCCTCTGATGCTCCCCACTGCGGCTACCCATCGCTGCTGCAAGAAGCACTGTCGCCGCTGATGCACTCCCCCGGCACTGACCCGGCTTTTGGAACCAGCGGGCTGGGGCTCCCAAGCCCCCTCCCCTCTCCTGGCCCCTCTTCCTACCCCCACACGTGTGCTGCACGGCCGTGCCCCACAGGCCCCC
>NW_005435080.1:319805-324895 GCF_000147415.1 Chlorella variabilis | reverse complement strand
ACCCCCTTGAAACCCCATTTGCACATATGCATATAGAACGCGTCCCCTGCTTTTCCCAGACCAGCTGTGTGGACATGTCCCAGCGCAGTGAGCTCTGCACATTCCCCCCCCTGTCTTGCGATTGTTTCCTAGTGCTAGCGCACAGACCCTCCCACCCCCCCCGTCCATGCCCCCCTGTCGATAACCCCGCCCTCCCATTGATTAGCGAGTCAGCATAGCTGTGTGCCCCCTCCCCTCCCGTGCCTCACCAACCCCAGACCCTCCCCGACTTACCCTGACTTGACCTTGCACCAGCCCAGCAGCTGCTTCAGCGCGCCCTGGCACCTGTTGCACATCCGAGCGCGGCAGCTGCCCGCACGACACGCGGCGGGCGGCTGCGCGCCACCCGTGTTCTGACCTCGTCCGGCTAGACAACAGCACTCCAAAGGGGCCCTCTCTTCCTTGCACCACATTGTAACACTACTGATGGGGGGGTGCTGCTTGAAAGGGAGGATGGACGGCGGCGGTGGCTGCGTGGCGCTGCCGCCAGCCGACAGAATATACCCCCATCGATTGGTCATTGGTCAATGCGCGCGTCCCTGTCGTCATGTAGGCTGTTGAACGGCAACCCAGGCGTGTCTCCAGCCTTCCCGCCCTCAACACCTGCGGCTTGCGTGGCGGCCGTCTCCCACCTCTCAACAAACCGCACCGGGCCACCGACCCAGACGCTGATAAGCGGCAGCAGCCCTTTCCCCATCGTCCTGGGCGCCATGGCCAGGCGTCTGGCCGCAGTTGCGCTCGCGCTGCAGGCCCTGTTGCTCGGCACCTGCCTGGCGCAATCCAGGGCGTTCGGGGGGGATGCGAGGGTTGCCAGCGGGCCCTGCACGCCGCAGCAGGTGCGCCCCAGACCTCTCTTAGGCATGCCCTCTGCTTCGAACCCACTGCTTTGCAGCGCACTCGCCCCTCGCCCTGCTGCATTGCTGGCGATGGTCATAGGGCTGATTGCTGCTCGCCAGCAGGGGTGGTGTAGTGCGGAGTGGGGCCGCCGTCGCCGCCGCCAGGGCTGCCGCCACACGCCACCCGCCCGCCGCTCACAGGCACCAACCCTGCCGCTGCAGATCCACGTCAGCCTGACGGGCAACCCCACGGAGCTGCGCGTGAGCTGGAAGACGGCGGCGGGCAGCTGCCCCTCTGGCGTCATCTCTGGTCCCGCCGCCGCGCTTTCCTCCACCCCCATCGACCCCACCCACCTTACCGCCCACACAGGCTCCCAGCACACCTACACCGCAGACGACATGTGCTCCGCCCCGGCCCGCACGCTGCACTTTGGCACAGCCTACCTGCACACCGCGGTGCTGACGGGGCTGGAGCCGGGAGAGCGGCACTTCTATCAGGTGGGGACCAATGGGTTGGGTGGTCGGGCGGTGGTGTGCGCAATGTGGGTGCGCGCGTGTGGCGTGCCCAGCGTCGGTTATGTGTGGCAGCCGCCTGTCCCTCGGCGGCAGGCTCGCGCAGCCGGCACGCCGCGCGCAGCTCCATCCCGACACCCCGCCGCCGCCGCCCTCACCCTGCCGCCGCCGCCTCCCTCTCTTGCCTCCTCTGCTGCCGCCGGCCGCAGATCGAGGGCGGCATTCCGATTGAGTTTGTGGCGCCGGTGCCCGCGGGCCCTACCCACAGCTTCCGCTTCCTCGTGTTTGGAGACATGGGGGACTCGGACCACAAAGAGGCCAAGTCGCCAGGGTGGGTGGCCGCTTCCCAGTGTGTGTTTTAACCGTCTTGCCGGCCCCAGCCGCCGCCTTTTCCTGGCGGAGGCTGGTGGCAGGCGCCTGGCGTGCCCAGAAACACACCGTATGGTGTGCCCAGAAACACACCGGCATGGCCGCTTGGCAGCAGGGTGTCGACCTCTCCCCCAGCGGCGCACCGCTGCCGCGCCCGCCTGTTTGGCCCGCTGTTCCCCACCCCTCTTGCTCCTCCCGCGCCTCCCTGCCCCCCCGCGCCGCCCGCCCGCAGCGCGTGGCGCACCGTGGCGCAGCTGCAGGAGGAGTACGAGGCGGGGGCGGAGCTGGTGATGCATGTGGGCGACATCTCGTATGCCAACGGCCGCAACGAGGTGCGCACGCTGTGCCCGCTGCGCCACGCTGCGCATGCGCTGCGCTGTGCATACGCTGCGCTGTGCATGCTTCCAGTCAGGACCCCCGGCGGCGCATCGCACCCTCCCTCAGAACAGAGGTTCCATCGCGCCGCGCCCTGCTTGCCCGCCTCCTGCCCTCGGGCGGGACAGCGGGGCGCGCTGCTGCCTGCCGTGGCGCTGTGCCTCGGCCGCTGGCGGTGCCCTGGGCCGCCGCCGACAGCCCGCCAGCCCCTCCCGGTGCTGCCCGCCAGCAGATCTGGGATGCCTTCATGGATTCGATTGAGCCCTTTGCCCGCCACATTCCCTATATGGTGAGCCGCTCCATTGCCTGATGATGAGGCATTTAAGAGGGGGTAGCTAGCCTGCTCTGGGAAGCATGCCTGGACTCGAGAGAGGGTGTGTGGCGAGGGCTGCCTGCATGGAAAGCGCCTCGCCGCCGACGCAAGCCCCCCCGCCGCGGCGCCGCTGACTCCCCCCCCGTTGCCGCCGCCTGCAGGTCGCGGTGGGCAACCACGGTGCGCCCCAGCCCTGCCCTGCGGCCCCGCCGCGCATCCGCCGCTCTCGCGCCGCTGACGCCCCGTGCATCGCACCACACCTCAACCCCCCACCCACCCCGTTTTGCCAGCCCTCGCCCTGCGCATGCCTGCCCTCCCACCTGCCTGCAGAGTATGATTATGAGCGGGGCCCCAGGGCCTCCCCCGACGCATCTGGCGAGACTTCCCCCTACCGCCCAGATTGGTCCAACTACGGTGCGGCAGCCCCACGGCAGGCGGGCTGCTTGCAACGCCTGTCAATGTGCTCTGCCTGCTCTGCACCCTCTGCGGCCGAGCGTGGGCTGGCATCCCGCCCCTCTGGGCCGTGTGCTGCCCAGCCCGCTCGCATCCCTGCTACATGCGTTTGCTGCCTGCCCTCACGCTCTGCTCCCTTGCCTGCCCCCTGACCGTGCGTGCCCCTTGCGCTCCCCGAGCAGGCAACGACTCTGGAGGGGAGTGCGGCGTGGCCATCAGCCGCCGCTTTGTGATGCCCGACGTTTCAGACTACGGCTACTGGACGCATGGCAGTGGCATCACCCGCAGCAGCACCAGTGGCAGCAGCAGCAGCAGCAGCAGCAGCGGCGGTAGCAGCAGCAGCAGCAGCAGCGGCAGCAAGGGTGGTGGCACTGGCAACAGCCGCGGCGGCAGCAGGGCCAGCAGCAGCAGCAGGCTGCGCAACCCGACGCTGGGCCCCGACGCCGTGGCGCTGCTGGCCTCCGCCGCCGCCGAGCAGCAGCAGCAGCAGGAGCAGGAGCAGGAGGAGCAGGCGGCGGCGGCGGGGGGTGATAGCCTCAACGCGCTGCCGCCGGCGCGCCCCAACCCGCCCTTTTGGTACAGCTTCAGCCACGGCAGCGTGCACTTCGTAGTCATCTCGACCGAGCACGACCTTCGCCCTGGGTCCAGGCAGTACAGGGTGGGTGTACCGCAGCGGTACAACTTTCATCCTGGGTCCCATTGTGGTTACATGGTTGCCCTTTGCTGACCGCCCCGTTGCCGCAGCCTGCTGCCTGGCCTGCTGTCGCGCAGGTGTATGCTTCCCAGGCCTCGCACTACCAGCCCCTGTCCCTCCCCGCCTCTGCCGCTCCCCTGCTGGCCCAGCCCTCCCCCTCACGCCCTCCACCCTCCCCACCCCGCCTCGCAGTGGCTGGAGCGCGACCTGCGGCTGGTGGACCGCTGCTCCACGCCCTGGGTGGTGCTGTCCATGCACCGCCCCATGTATGTGGTGTACCCGCACAAGAGCAACAGAATCGTGGGGGACCACCTGAGGTGGGCGGTGGGTGTGGTGTTCGTATGGCGCGGGGTGGGTGGGGTGTGAGGGTGGGGATACTCCCGTCCGAGGCGGCTGTGTGGG
The DNA here is from genome assembly GCF_000147415.1 of Chlorella variabilis. NCBI lineage: Eukaryota > Viridiplantae > Chlorophyta > Trebouxiophyceae > Chlorellales > Chlorellaceae > Chlorella > Chlorella variabilis. Next base: position 320,901 of record NW_005435080.1, on the reverse strand, counting down.
AGGGCGAGGGGCTCGTGTTGGTGAGTGAGTAGGTGGGTGACTGGGCGGCCGGGGCTCACACATGCGCCCAGCACGGCCCCGCCCGTTGGGGTTCGCTCACCGCCTGTTAGTCCCGCCTGGCCGCCTGCCTGGGTGTGTGCAGAGAGCAGCTGGAGGGGCTGCTGGATGAGCACCGGGTGGACCTGGTGCTGAGCGGGCACGTCCACAGCTACAGGTGCGTGTGGATGCATGTGTGTGGATGCATGGTGTGTGATGGCGCTGGATGTGTGGGGGGGAGATGGGAGGTGGGCAGACATCCGGTGGCTGGTCTGCCACTGCCCCCTCCGGCGTCGCCTGCCCCACCACAGCCAACCTCCCGACCCGCCGCCAAACACACACATGCCTCCCTTTACCACACACCATTCTCTCTTCACGTTCCTCCCCTTCCCCGCAGCCGCACCTGCAACGTGCTGGACGAGCACTGCGTGCCCGCAGACCGCGGCGGCATGACGCACATCATCGTGAGCGCGCCCGCCTGCGCTCAGCTGCTGCGCTGCAGCGCTCCGACGGAAGGGTTGATTGCCTGCAGCGCTCGCAGGGCGGATCTGCGCCCCGGCGGCCTTCCACCCCTGAGAACAGCGCCTGCCTGCCTGGCTGGTCACGCGGGCCCCCGCATCAGCTCCCGCCTCACCACACGTGGCACCACACCACCACCCACCACCACCTCCACCGCCCGCCAGTCTCACCAGCCCACCCCTCCTCCGTCCCTCCCTCCTCGCCCGCAGGTGGGCTGTGCTGGGCGGAAGCTCACGGACGTGTCCCACGCCCAGGAGGAGTGGCTGGAGTACGCGGCGGTACGCTACGGCTACGGCCGCGTCACCGTCAACAGCGGCTTCAGCCTGCTGTTCGAGATGGTGGGGGACGGTGAGCGGGGGTGGGCGCGGTGTGGCTGGTGGCAGGGGCAGGTAGCAGCAGGTGGGGCGGTGAGGTGGCAGGGACGTGCCGGCAACTGCTGGCAACAGCTCGGCGGGTAGCTGCCCACCCCACACCTTGCTGAAAAAACACCCAAACCCACGCTGCGGCTGCCGCGGCCTGCGCCCACCACCCGCAGACGGCG
>NW_005435080.1:297668-319474 GCF_000147415.1 Chlorella variabilis | reverse complement strand
ATTAGTGCCCATCCGCTTGTTGTGAACTGACATGATGCGCCAGCTGGAATTCCTCTCTGCCTAAGTGAACAGCTTTGTGCGCGCCTTTTGTACCGTGGCCCGCGTATCTGTCCTTTGATTGTCCCCTGCACTCTCATGATGCACTTCCTTTTGAACTTGAAGTATTGCAGTTGTTTGCATGTCCTTAGTGTGCGCTGTCTGCTTGTAACCATGTAAGGCCTAGATTTCCTGGGCGGGGGGACGCGCGCTATGGGCGGCACTGGCGGCGGCGGCGCCATGCTGCGGCCACCACAGCAGGGTCGGCCACAAATTGTCGCAGCTATGCAATGGGTCATTTCGCGATCTTCAACCACTTGCAAGTATCGACCGCGGCGCCCTGCGCTCTTCGCCTGCTGTCCGCCCTCTGAAACTTGGCCCACCTCCCTCGTCGAGGGTGATGCTCAGAGCTTTTGCAGTCTCCAGCGGCTGCTCCAGGTCCGTCACCACCTGCCGGTGCTGCCTCTTCAGTTCAGCCGGTGCCCGAGCGACCTCCAGCAGCCCGCCAGGCCGCTGCCAAGCATCGCAATTGACAGCTGCAGCACCGCCAAGATCAGCACTGCGGCGCAGCATGGCGACTATGGCAGCAGCAGGACCAGCTGGCAGCGAGGCGGCCGCCGCCGCCAGCGGCGGCGCCGTCGCCGAGTCCGACCCCCTGCTGCAGTATGTGGTGCTGCGGCGTGACCTGTGGACGGAGCTGGACTGGCCGCTGGGCAGCCTGGTGGCGCAGGGCTGCCACGCAGCCACCGCAGCGCTGTGGATGACTAGAGAGGCGGCCACAACGCAGCAGTACTGCGCCCCCGAAAACATAGACCACATGCACAAGGCGAGCCGGCCTGGCTGGGGCGGGCTGCAGAAATGGGGCGCAGAGGAGTCTGCTGGGATGTGGGGCTCCTTGACTGCTGGGCGTGGGAGCTGGTGCGGGCTGGGTGGCGATGCCCCTGGAAGCATCGAACACCCACGGCTGCTCCCTAGCGATCTTACCGCGCGGAGGGTTGCATGCACTGGGCGCCGCTGACAACAAGCTACCTGCTGATTGTGCGCCTTGTGCCCATGCCCCGCACCCGCATACCCTGCACCCACGCAGGTGGTGCTTGAGATCAAGAGCGAAGCGCAGCTGCGCAAGCTGGCCACAAAGCTGGGCGAGGCGGGGGTGGCGCACAAGCTGTGGATAGAGCAGCCCGAGGACTTCGCCACCTGCCTGTCCACCGCCCCTGCACCCAAGTCTGCCGTGGCGCCGCTGCTGAAGAAGCTGAAGCTGGCAAAAGGCGCCTGAGCCAGGCAGGGCGATACGTCCCCGGCAGGAACCCGCTGGCAGCCATGCGGGCCAGCTTAGCAGGCCTGCTTCGCGGTGCACTTTGGTCTGCGGTATCCAGGTATTTAAACTGCATTTCATTCTCACATTCTCACCCATTTGGACCTGGGCAGCAACCACCTGCGCAACAGCCGCCTCGCCGGCGGCTGGCAGAACCCTACCACGCTACACCAGCTGTGCCTCCCGCAGCTCGGCAGGCCGGCTGGCGCCGAGCCACCACCACCGCTGGCTGGAATGAGCCGCTGGTCCGTTGCATGATGCCTGCTTTGCCTTCCTCCACATGAACTGTGTTTGCGATGGCAGCCTCAGGCTGACGCGCCACTGCCAGCGCCGTGCACCGGATGTGTCAATGCCCTGCCCTTGATCCGATGTGCTGCTTTGTGAGGAAGTTCAACAGGCACTGGGTGATGGGTTCAACAGGCGACTGTGCAGGGTTGTAGGGTGACTGGGAATGGAGGGTGCGGCAGGCATGCCGCGCCCCTCATCTGAGACAGGATATTGTGAAAAGGAGAAGTGGGCAGGGCATGTGGCCATGCCGCCGCAGGAGGCATCCTCATGTGCAGGATCCGGAGCTGTGCTGTGCTGTGCCGCGCTGCGCTGAATCCTTGGCCGCTCGCCGCCCTTCGAGCCCAGGCTGCTTCGGGCTCACTCGACCTTCTCGCGGGTGGCGTCGGGGCCGCTGCTGCCCAGCAGGTAGCCCCAGGGCGCGCAGGCCAGCAGCAGGGGCAGGTAGGCGGTGTAGACGGCGGTGGGGGCGGCGGGGAAGGCCGACCAGTGGCCCTGGGCGGCCAGGGGGACGATGGTGGTGCCCAGGAACGCCAGCTTGTACACAATCTGGACCAGCATGACGGGGCTGCAGGGGACGGGCGTGGGAAGGGCGCACGCAGGCGGAAAGGCCAAGCGTGTGGGCGTCAGCGCCAGGCAGAGCAGGCACACGGGCAAGCTGGTAGATGGCCAGGGCAGGCCAGGCCAGGGATGGGATCAACCTTCCAGCCTGTGCAGGGCCAGCAAGCAGCATGCGCAGCGCGGCGGCGTGCCTGTACTTGAGCGGGCTGCGCAGGCCCAGGGCCGACAGCAGCGCCACCGCGGCCCACCAGGCTCCCAGCATGGGCAGGGCCAGCGTGGCGGGGGCGCCGCCCCACACCCGCTCAGCGGCGGCGCGCGGGTCTGCCAGGTGCAGCACGGCCAGGCCGCCGGGCACCAGGATGTTCAGGCAGTACAGGAAGCGCATGCGGGCGGCCAGGGACACCATGGCGGCAGCAGGCAGGGAGGAGGAGCGGAGGGGTTAGTGCTCGAGTGGGTTGGAGGGGCGGGCGCCTGTGGCGGGCCGGCAGGGCTCAGGGGCTGCTTGCTAGCTTGTCTGGACTGTGGCTGAGTGCGCACAAGGCCATCCAAGGGTTTGTGGGAGCGCACTGTCAGCTGAGCTGCCCGATGCCTCTTGCTCTCCCTACCCCAAGAAGCTTCGTTTTGTGTTGGAAATTTTGCTGCAACCATGCAGACGCTCAGCAGTGCAGCCTCCACACGCAGCCTGGCGCCAGGCAGCAGCCTGCGGCGCGCCACGGGGGCCGCGCCCGCGCCACCGCGCCTGAAACCTCGGCCTGTGGCGCCTGTGCGGGCTTCCAACGAGGTGCGGCCAGGGTGGTTCTGGTGCTTGCCAGTGGCTTGCGCCAGGGGGCTGGAGCTGCCTAGCTGGGTGCGCCGGCGCCTGCCGGCTGGCGCCATCTGATAGAGTCCGCTGCGCTATGGCCTCTGCCGCAGGAGCGAGGCGGGGCCATGGGACACGACAGGAGCCCAGGCCCGCAGACGGAGCAGGGACGAGAGAGCAGCGCACAGGTGGGCGGGAGGAGGGCGCTCCCGCTGCCGCCTGCTTGTGGCAGAGTGGGCTGGTTGCGGCCGAGGCATGCTGCACCCTCGCCGCTCGCCAGCGGCAGAAGCTCACCCCCTGCGGATGCCTGACTGCAGGAGGGTGCAGCCGCAGGCGGCAGCGGCGCCCCACAGCCCGCCGGCACCGTGCTGGCGGCTGCTGAGCAACAGGAGGAGCAGGAGATGGATGAGGATGAGGAGCTGCCTCCCTGGGAGGATCCTTACTGGGTGCCGCCCCAAGGCTGGTGCCCGGGCGTGTCGTGCGCCGTCTGCACCTCCGGCTGCCCCTTCCTGCGCTGACCTGGCGCCCCGGCCGGCACGGGCGGCAGCCTTTCCAGAGCAGCCGGGAGCTGCGAGAGGCCCGACACGCCGATGCTTTCAGCATGCATGCACTGAGTTGAGGATTGGGCATACCGCCGCAACTGCGCATGTACATGCAAGGGCGAGCCCGTGTGCACGCAGATGATGAGGCCGCTCGGCCAGGGCAGGCGCGCCGCACCCATGCAACAGCTCCCCTCCGCCCGCCCTCCGCCGCACAGCCCCCTCCTCACAGCGCGCTGCGGCCCGCCGGCCGCCGCTCTGTCCACTTTGAGGCACCTGCTGGGCACCACCTTGATGCCTGCCGCAGCCAGGCGCTCCTCGAATTCCGGGTGGCTGCAGGTTTGGGCAGGAGGAGGGGGCGAGGAGGCGGGTGAGGGGTGGGCAGGCGGCATTGCAGACAGCTAGGAAAAGGGGACAGCAGGAGCACAGAGCAACGCCGTGACCACAGCAGGAAGGCTGCGCCTGCGCCTGCCTGCCCGCTTAGAGAGGCTCCCAGGCTGCCAGGCTCGCAGCTGGCGTGTCTGCTGTCACATCAGGCCGGCCCCAGGGCGGCAGGTGCCACCTGATGCCGCTCTGCAGCCACACGCAGTCAGGCCTGAGGGCCACAATGTCATCCAGGTGCTGCGGGGAGGAAAGGAGCAGGGAGGAAAGGAGCAGGAATGGACAGGGCAGCCTGCCTCTCAGCCAAGCACACTGCCAACCGCCGAGCGCCTCCCTGCCCGCCCGCCTCCCTGCCTGCCGACCTGGCGCAGGCCGCGCCGCCGCGCCGCTGCGGCAGCCCGGTACGCTGAGGCGCCGCGTCGTGCGGAAGCTCTGGCCGCCTGCAAGCCCGGCGTGCCTGCCCTGCCCGCCAACGCACCCCAGGCAGGTCGGCCGGCCGGCGGAAGACGTCTAGGATGTCGATGTGTCCCTGGATTTGCCGCAGGTCCCGCACCACTGGCTTGCCCAGAATCTCCTTGACCTCTGGGTAATAGACTGCAGGGGTTATGTGTAGTGTTGAAGCACACAGGCACAGAGGGGCGTCAGATGCGGAGCTGCTGGCCCTGATGGACCTCGGGTTGAGAAACTACGCCCCGGGCTACCCATTTCTCGTCGGGACGGGTGGGGAACACGTCACGTGCGGGTGGCAGAGTGGCAGCAAGCTGCTGGAGGGAGCGTGGCGGGGTGGCGTGCCTGCTGCTGCATCTGCCTACGTGCCGCACCTGGGACGGGGACGATGTCCACCCCCACGCTCTGCAGGTACCTGCACCGGGCGGTGGCACCAGGTAGCGGGCGTGGAGGCACCTTGTGGGTAGATGTGCATGGGCAGGGGACGGCGGGGACTGGAGTCCCTGCTACAGCGCCCGCTCGCCTGCCTCAAATGCGCACGGCCCTGCTTACTCGGGCACGAAGAAAGCGGGCTGGCTGGCCTGTGCCTCCGTCTTGATGCCGAGCACTGCCACGCGCTTGGCCTGGATGGCGATCTGTAAGGGGACGCCGAAGGGAAGGGCGGCAGTGTGTGCCTGCCGGCAAGGCAGCGGGCGGCGGTGTGGCAGCGGCGGCGGCGGCGTTTGACTGAGCCGCTCGACCTTCTGGGCATCCTGGTCTGATCGGACGATGTTGGCCTCCATGCTGGACACGGTGCGCACACCCAGGGCCCTGCCAAAGCGAGACAGCGGGGGTATGTTGGCCACTGCCGCGGAGCAGCGCAGCATCAGGCCCCTCGAGCCGCGGCGGCTTCAGATCATCTGGCAAACCTCGCTTCTTCTGAGCCGATCAGCGCTGACTGTGTCACGCTTTTCCGACAGAGCAACCGAAACCCCTGAGAGTTGCTTGATCGCATTGTGCATTGTCCCACGACATTGTGGCATAGCGGGCATGGCGCAGCTCGCTCGGGTGCAGGCCTTGGGCTGCTTGGCCCGCCACTTGCGCTGCTTCTCGGCGGCGGCCTCTGAAGACGTTGTTGGTGAGCGCCGATGGGAGCCAATGCTGCATGCAGCCGGCATACGGTGCTCCTTGGAACGCGGCGGTGGGGCGGTGCCAAACCGCCGCCGCCGCCACTGACGCCGCCCTTCTCCCTTCACCATCTCACCTTGCGGCTGAGCGCAGATGAAATTATATCATACGCCAGAGGCAACTTCAAGGTGGGCTGCAGTTGCTTTTTTCGTTTCGGCATCGTCTGGCACTCCGGTTCTAAGCGGCGCCAGGCACGCGGCAGCCACCGAGCACGTCAGCACCTGCCGCTGCCCCTCTTCTGTGCTGCGCCCTGCCGCAGACCAACCAGGAGCAGGCAATCGATGTGCTCAAGTCGGGGCTGCAGTACATGACCACCGGACCAGACGCCGGCAGGTGGGGGCCTTTTCCCTTCTGCATGCAGCCCCCGCTCCCCGCCCCGCCTCCTTCTCCTGCTGCACGCCTGTGCCGCCGTCGCCTCGTGCCATCGCCGCCCTGCGCGCGTGCTCCGCTGCAGGCTGTACCTGGCGCAAGCAGAGATCGAGGCGGACAGAAGCCGCTGGGTGCGCCGCCGCCGCCGCTGCCGCCGCTGCTGCTGCTGCTGCTTTCGCTGCCGGTCAGTAGTTGCGTGCACCGCCTTCCCACACGGGCTCTCATGTTCCGCCAGCCAGGCTGGAGCCAGAGCTGACCTTACTCCAGTACTCCTGGCCCCATGGCTGCCTCCCCGCCTTCCTCCCCTCCCTCTGCCTGGCCGCAGCCCGAGGTTGGGGACCTGGCCCGCAAGGCGGCGACGGCGGCCTCCGACGCGCAGCCCAGCTCGCCGTCGCAGGCGCTGGTGATTGCAGAGGCGGAGCTGCTGGCGGAGTGCGTCAGCGCTCGCGCCTCGCTGGCGCAGGGGCGGGACGCCGACGCGTTCAAGGCGGCGCAGATGGTAGGCGGGGGTTGAGTTTGGAGCGGGCGGGCGGCGGCAGGCGCGCCGCGGGGCTGCCTGGGCTGCACCTTTCCCTGCCTTGAATCTAAACAAAGACGTGTACCGCTCAGACCTGCGCCGCACAGTTCTGTACCGCACATACCCGCATCACCCCCAGTACCATCCCCCGCCCCCTGCCGCAGTGCATGGAGGTGGCTCGCAAGTCCTTCACCGCCACCGGCGCCGAGGACCGGCGGTGGCAGGGCCTGGTGCTGGCCAGCGGCGTGGCGGGCATGGTGCAGCACGCGGCGGGGGAGTTTGTGTCGGCGGGAGAGAACTTTGGGGCAGGTGCGGTCTGGGCTGGGCTGGGCTGGTCCGGTCTGGGCTGGGCTGGGCTGGCAGAGGTGCTGGTGGGGGCATGGGCGGTGCAGGTGCCTCCTGCTTGCTGGCCCCGTGTGTGCATGCATGGCAGCGTCGGGCGGCGTGCAGTCTGGGCTGTCCGTTTGTGGCTGCTGGGCCAGGGCTGCAGGCATGCAGCCCAGCTCCGCACCCTCAATAGCCGACCCATCACCCCACTGGCACGCCACCCTCGCCCATGCCATCACCTCCTGCTGCAGTGGTGTCGCTGGCGGGGCACCAAGACCTGCGCAGCGGCGCGGTACCGGAGCGGGACCACCTGATATCAGAGGCGCTCAAGCAGGCACGAAGGGGAGGTGGCTGCTGGCGGTCATTGCCGCCGCTGGCGCTGCTCCTGGCTCGACCGCCTGCAGGCATCGCAGCGGAGGGACTGCCTCCTTGCGTTCCAGCTGCTAGCTTGGTGATGGTGGGTGGCTTTGCTGTGGCGTCCGGGCTGGAGCGAGCAGCTTGGCATGCGCGCTGGGCTGCCGCAGGCGGCGGCGTTCCGGCTGTCTGAAGGCCTGGTGGCGGATGCGCAGCAGCTGGGCAAGCGCGCGGCGGCGGCGGCCCAGCAGGAGGCCGGCAGCGCCAAGGGCAGCACAGGCGAGGCCGGCGCTTGTCCCAGCATCTGTGCTTGTCCAGCGTGTGTGCAGGGCATGCCTGGTCGGCAGCCTGCCTGCCTGCCTGCACCTGCAGCCTGCTGCTTCCCTTTCACCCTCACCTATGTCTTCCGCTCGCATCACCAGCTCACAATCGTCACACCCCAACCTCCCCATGCCTGCAATGCTTGCAGACGTGCTGCTGTCCCCGGTGTTCACCGGAGAGGCGCTGGCAGACGCCTGGCTGACCGAGGCGCAGGCCGGCATAGCAGCGGCAGAGTGGGAGGCGGCGGAGCAGGCGCTGTCCAGCGTGAGCCAGGGGCAGCAGGGCGCCTCCCAGGGCGCAAGCAGCAGGGCCCCGAAGCGCGTCCGGCTGTTGCGTTCCCCTTGCGCACCCTCTGTTGATATGTGTTCTCTAGCGCGTCGCCCACACAGCGCTGCCCGATGGCTGGCCGCGCACACTCTCGCCCTCCCCTCTCCGCTCGATCTTATTTCATTTTCGCACAAATCTATTATGGCACTCCATCTCCCGGCCTGCCCTGCAGGCGCTGGCGGCGGCCGAGGCGGTGAGCGGCGCGTCGTGCCCCCGCGTGGCGCCCGTGCTGCTGCTGACCGCCTACACCTACTCCCGCACGGGGCGGGTCACGCTGGCAGAGGGGCTGTACCGGGAAGCCGCAAAGATGCTGCAGCTGGGGCCTGGGTCGGCAGGTAGGGGGGGTGTCCTCTCTAGTGTGGGAGCCGCAGGGGCGTGTGTAGTGGTGGCGGGGGCATGTGTGGTGGTATGGAACAGATTGGGCAGGCGGACAGGGGTGTGGGCCCCAGCTGCAGGCCGCCTGCCGACCTGCCCTGACGCTTTCTTCCCGCCCGCCGCGCTTTCTTCTCCCACCCACAGACGCCATAGAGCTGGCCATGGTCCACCCCAGCATGGGCGCCCTGCTGGCCTGGCGCTACTGCCAGCTGCTCACCGCGATGCCGCGGCGCGGCACAGGCAAGCAGGGCGGCGCTGGGTCTGGGCGGCAGGCGGGTGCACAAGTGTGGGGTGTGGCACATGGCACTGCAGAGCAGGGCCGCCCACGCTGCTTTCTGCATGATGTGTTTTTGGTAGCCCCCCACCCTGCGCGCATGCCGACCCCTCTCGCCCCTGCGGCCGCTGTCGTGGCCTGCAGAGGCGGCTGCCTGGGAGAAGCTGGCGCGGGCACTGCATGAGGAGGCGCCCATCGGCGGCCTGGGATCTGCACCGGAGACCGTCTTTGGGACGCTGGATGCCCTCACGGTGGGCTGGGGTGGGGCTCTTTGTGTGTGGCAGGGAGAGGAAGAGAACCGCAAGCACATGATGCAGCCGCGGCCTGGCAAAGCGTTGAGGGTCCCTGCGTGCATTCCAATCTGCGCCACTGCCTGCCTGCCTGCCTGCCTGCCTGCCTGGCCGTACCCTTACCATGTCCCTGGCTGCAGGGCAAGGGGCAGGCGGGGCGAGGCGTGGTGGTGGACCTCATGTGCCGCCGCGCCCTGCCCTGCCAGCTGTGAGCGGCGGCGAGCGGAGCGCGGGCTGCTCTACCGGGGCGGAGGCCTGAGGCTGCAGCTCCCTGCAGGGCGTACCGCACCTGCACAGTCTGTGTAAAGGATTGCAATGCACAGAGACGAGCATGTGCTCCCCACATGGGTGCCGGCGCCAGCGGGGCGGCCGCGGCCAGCCAAGCCCCACCATTCGCACACATGGACAATATCCGCAGGCGCCGCATGCCAAGTTTGTGAACTTTCGAGGCCTCCCAGTCCCTATAACCCACTGCTGAAGTCAGCCACACTGTGATCGCTTCGCCTGGCTCCCCACTCGCCCGCCTCAGATCACCGATTGCCGCCGTCATGGATGTGGACGGAGAAGAGGGCATGCACAGCAAGCGCAAGCCGCAAGACGACACCGCAGCGGATGCCGGCTGGTCAAGGCAGCCCCACGGCAGCAGCGCAGCTGCAGATCCAGCATGCGAGCAGCCCACGGCGTCTGGAACGTCCAGCGACAAGCGGCAGAAGCTGGCGGCGGCGGCGGCAGCGGCGGGAGCTGCGGCGCCAGACGACGTCTCCAGCTCCCTTTTGCCCCTCCATCCCCTCACCTCTGAAGCAGCAGAGCGGCTGCAGCGCCTGGGCTCGCCCGAGCTGGAGGTGGAGGACGAAACGGCGACCTTGGAAGCCATGCTGGCAGCGCCGCCGCCGCCAGCAGACGCGGCGCAGCGGGAGCAGGGGTCAGCAGGGGCCGGCGGCGGCGAGTGGGGCCACGGAGACGCGTCAGGCCAGCCCGGCAGCCCAACCCTGCTGGCCAGCCAGCTGTCCGACCTGCATCTGGAGGGCGGCTTGGCCGGCAGCACGGTAGACAGCACACCGATGGACGCGGATGCTGAGGCAGAGCTTCCAGCTGTGGCAGGAGCAGCATCGCCCAGCCCTGGGTCTCCTCAGGCGGCGGCCACAGCGGCAGCCAGCCAGCAGCTGGCGCTGCGGGGGCAGCAGCAGGAGGCGGACCGGGCGGAGGAGGAGCGGCGGGGGCTCGGCGGCGGCGGCGGCGACCCGCTGATCAGCCACCTGGCGGCGGCGGATGCCGCTGCTCCCATCCAGATGCTTTCCTTGGATGCCCTGGATCGCAACCCCCTGCTGCACCAATTCCAGCAGCAGCGGCTGCAAGCGGTGCGTGCCGAGCAGATGGCGCGGGCGGTGGCGGCGGCGGCGGTGCTGCACGGGCAGCTGTCCGGCAGGGAGGCGATGGAAGAGGTGGAGGACGACGAGGAGGTGACGCTCACATGAGCCTGGGCGTACAGCATTGTACAGCATTGTACAACATTGTACAGCATTGTATGGGCAGCTGGCCTGCCCGCTCCCGGGTTGCGCTGTGCTGTTGCCACCAGTTGATTTCTTGCATTGGTCAACTTCACATCATGTCAAGTAGCAATACCAGTCAAGATTTGCTGTGCAATCAACCAACGGGTCTGCAGTGCGACAACAACAACAGGCACAACATAATACAACCGCGGCTTGTACAGGCGTCGCCATAGCCATAAGCAGCGGCGCTCGCTGCCTGCCGCTGCACCGCCGTCGCGACGCTTTGCGGCACCGCCTGCCCTCGCGCTCACACCACCAGCCCCGGCGCCAGGTTGTATGTGTGCACCGGCTGGTCGAGCATGGTGGCATGCTCCCAGGTCGTCTCCTCATACCCCACCCACCTGTGGGCGGCACAGGGGTTCTGGTGGTGGGCAGATGCGAGCGGAGGAGGGCAGGGCCGGCAGCTGCACGACTGATCCGGCAAGAAAGTGAGCAGGCGCGGCAAGGGTGGAGCACCGGGAGGCGCTGGAGGCACCACCACCACAGCGAGGCTCACTTGATTTCGTACTTCAGGCTCTTGCCCTTGCCCTTCACCCCCACGATGCACTCCACATCCCAAGCCTCCTCCTCCTGCAGCAGCAATATAACATAAGGGCATGAATGGAACAACGACGTAGCACCAGGGTCAGCATGCAGTGCATGCAGGCACACTGCAGCCAGCAGCAACAGCAGCCCAAGGCCATCGCCGGTGCGGCAGCAGCCCGCCGGCAGCCCCACCTCCGGCTGCTTCTCGGGCTCCTGCTGCTGCGCTGGCTTGGCCGGCTCCTTGGCTGGCTGCCGCTTCTGCTGTGTCTTGGCCGCAGCTGCTGCGCCGCCTTTCTTCTGCTTTTCAGCACCGCCTGCCCTCTTCTTGGCAGCCCTCTTCTTGGCAGCGGGCTTGGCGGCCTTGCCATCGGCACTGGCTTTCCTGGGTGGCGCCTTGCCGGGCGGCGCCGCAGGAGGCTTGCTGGCCGCCACGGCGCGCTTCTGCCGCTGCAGGCATGCGGGTGACGACACGGGGGTGTAAGCTAAGCCCAGCAGGCTACTGGTGGCAGGCTGAGGCGAAGCAGAGATGCGAGAGTGGCAGAGATACGGCGGCAGCTGGCAGCCACATGAAAAGCCAGCAGTGTCCCCACCTTGCTGCCGCCAGCCGCAGCCAGCATGGTCTGCCGATGCCGCTTGCCGCCACTTGCTGGGAAGGCCGGCGAGGTAGCTGTTTCCGCAGCCTCCTGCCCCGGCTCCTGATCTGAGAGCTCAGCCGTTGCGGCAGCCACAGCCTGCTCCTGCTCAGGCTCCGAGATCTCTGCCACCGCAGTAGCTGCTGCATCCTGCTCTGCCTCGAGCTCTGAAAGCTCCGCCGCTGCGCCAGCCTCAGCCGACTGCTCGCCCTGCTCCTGCTCCTGCTGCTGCTGCTGCTGCTGCTGCGTCTGCTGCTCTGCCTCCTCGGCGCCAGCTGCCTCGTCCTCAGCTGCCTCTACAGCGGCGGCCGCCTCCAGGGCCTTGCGCCGCGCCTCCTTGGCAGCCTCGCTCTCAAAATCGAGCGCCCTGCAGCAGATAGACACACACGGCCAGTGAAAGGGAGCGACACTGCAGCGCTGGTGATGCTTATTGCAGAACAGCGGGGACGTATACCACTGGCACAGCTCCGCCGCTGCAGGACCATACAAGAGCGCGGGGAACAGCTCACGCCTGCCCAGCGGCTCCTGCTGCCGCCGCTGCGCGCCTCCCCCATGCCGCATGCATGCACCGCAAGGAGCTCACCGGAAGATGTGCATGGTGAGGCTGAAGCGGGTGCCGGTGGTGACGTGCTGGGCAGTCGGCACTGTCTCCACCACCACCGCATCGCCAGGGAACAGCTTCTGCAGTGCCAGGCAGGCGGCACGTTCAGCACTGGGCAACCAGAGCGTGCGCCAGGCATGCCGCAGGAAGGTGGGTGTGTGCCTCAGCAACGCCAGCTCGCTGGTTTGCTTGACGGAGACGAACTGCGGCAGTCGGGCACGCCAACTGCATGCTGTGCGCTGCCCCTGGCAGAGCGGGCTCACCAGGTCGATGGCAAAGCCGCGCCAGCCGCCGCTGAAGCCATAGCTCCTGCCGTGCGGCAGCCACACCATGTCCCAATACTGCGGGCAGGGTGGCAGGCGGCAGCAGGCACCAGCTCGGGGCCTGAACACGCGTTTGGCCGCCAGCGCCACGAAGCCAGGCGGGGCGTAGGTACATCCTAAACCGGCGCAGCAGAAGCCAGCGGGCTGTCCAGCTGCAGCAGTGGGCTGGGCACATTCTTCTTGAAAGAAAAGTAAAGAAAGTAAACAAGATGCGCACCTTGCCGCCGTTGGGGTCGTCCGTCGTGTACTCTGCGCCCTCCGGCACCTCATGCTGCGGCGCCAGGTAGGCGGCCAGGTTCACCTTGTCCGTCACCTTTACGTGGCTGCGGGGCACGAGGGAAGAGGGAGAGAGTGGACAGGCCGGCGTGGTCGGGCAGGCGCAGCACGGCGTCGTCGTGCGACAGGGAGGCCAAGGAAGCGGTGAGGGCTGGACGGGCGCACGCTGAACTGCACGACATCGCACGGTGGCTGCATAGGCAAGGCGCCGGGAGCTGGGCTGACCTGGCTAGGCCCGAGGGCGCGGTGCACCAGAAGCCTCCATACACCATGCTGGAGCTCAGCACCTGGCGGAGGGCGGAGGCAGGCGGGCGGCAGGGTGACGGGCTTCAGTGGCAGGGTGAGGGGCGTCTGCTTTGGTTGCTGCTGCGGAGCAGGGCGCGCATTACTGCCCACCGCTCACCGAGAGGGGAGCAGCAGCAGCACCCCACCTTGATCATCGCCGGGTTGCTCAGGCCCTCGATGTGCTCCCGAGCCGCCTCCAGGCATCGGTCCTGAGCCTCATGCCCTGCACCCGAGGCAGGCACAGCTCACCACAAGCACCATCGCTCTGCTGTTCTGGCTGAGTAGCGCGGCCCGCGAGGCGTGCCAGCGTTGATTCCCATGCTCTCCATGCAGATTCCAGCGGCTGCAATCCCCACAGCATCTGCTCGCCTGCGCAGCCCATGGCAGGCACCCAGCCCGCCTGCCTGCTGATTCGCACGACGCGGTCGCCGCCGGCAGCCGGCTTGAACCGCCGGATGGTAATCGTCCTGCAATTGCAGGCGTGGGGCAGCCTGTCTTGTGCAGCGCCAATCTTTGTGAGAGGGCCAGCTGCATCGAGGCTCGCCAGCAAAGGGAGACGGGCAGCGTGGTGGCAGGGTGCTGCCCACCTGGAGCGGGCCTCTGCCCGGGCCAGCGCCTGTTCCTGCCTCGAGGCATCATTCTCGTTGTAGTTGACATCCTTCCTTGACCTGGCCAAGACAAGCAGGAGGGGCAGTCGGAAGCCCAGCAGTGCATGGCAGAGTGGGCTGGTACGCCTGGCGGCGGGAACGCGCCGCGACGCCCTGGGTTCCCCTGCTGGCCGCCTGCTCACCGATCCGATCGCCGCAGGTCCTCCTGCTTGATCAGCAGCGTCTCGAACTTGCGTTTGGGACGGGGCTGCGGTCGCTGCGCTTGGCTGGCCTGGTGGCTGGCCTGAATGTTCGCGGCGGCATCCACCACCCCCATCTGATGCATGATGCGCTGGTTCTCTTCAATCCTTCGCTGCCGCTGCAGCTCATACTCGGACAGTTCATTCTGTGCCATCTCGACTTGCAGGCGGGCAAACGGCTCCCACGGGCGTTCCGCAATCGGACAAGGCCGCCGTGGGATTGCGGCGGGCGCAGGATGCAGGCATCCGAAAAGGACAAACTTTCCAACCGCTTTTAAAAGCCGCGGCGAGGTGGCGCCATGTCGTACTGATTCAGCAATCAGATGAATCATGAATCCAGAGAGTTGCTAAATGTTACATGAAAGTCCATCCTGCTTCTCCAAGCCACTGCCTGCTAGGCGTCTGGCCACCAACAGCATAGCGCCCCAGGCTCCCCGCGCTGCTGGCGCCGCCGCCGGCCGCTGCAGCCGCCGCCTCACATTTCCATCGTGCCGTTGGTGCTGCCGCTAAACTTGAGCCGGATCTTCATGGCTGCGGGGTAGCATTCAATGCAAAGAGAGACCAGGGGTAGCATTCAATGCAAAGAGAGACCACAAATGAGGCTCAGGCTTGTGCATCATAGCGGATGGGAGGCTGGCGTTGCCCGGACTGATGACATGCCAACACACACTGCAGCACAGCGGCGCATCATACCTGCAACCAGCTTGCGGTCATTCACGTGCACGATGCTGCCGTCCCCATCCACAAGGTCGCTGATGGGCTGCAGGCAGGGCAGGCGGAGAGGGGGACAGAGGGTGTTAGGGGGTGCGCCGAAGCAAGGCTGCCGTTGTGGTTGTGGCTTGCACAAAGCAGCTGGCAATGTGCAGCGGTCAGGCCAGCGGTCCTAGCCCATGCCCACCACCTCTCCTACTCCCAGCTGGAACCGAGCCGGCGCAGCACACCTTTTCTAGGTTGGGCCGCGTCTGCGCCTCCAGTGCTCCCCGCATAAACAGATTGGTGCTGCCGTAGCTCACGCTGGGAGCGCTGCACGGCAGGAGCAAGGGACGGAAGGCGGCAGCACAGTCAGGCGGGTCAGGAGGGCTGCAGTCGGGGCAGGCTGCGGCGCTTGGGCCAGCCAACCCAGCAACAGCCAGGCCCGGGATGCGCGCTGCAGGCCGCCTCGCTGCCTGGCTGGTGCGGCGACATCGGAGGCAGGGCAGATGGGCTTGCCAGCTTGGGCTCAAGAGCATGCTTGCTGGCCACGGGCGGGGGCCACACCTGAGGTGCTTTCCTAGGTCTGGGTCTGCCACGAGCTGGTCTATCAACTGCAGCACGTCAGGGAGCAGCTAACCGGTTAGAAGGGACCGCGGGACGGGCGGGAGTCGAGGGAAGACGGGAAGAGGGAAGAGCATGGGGCGGCGGGATGGGCTGCCACACCTGCCGAAGCTGCTCCTGCTTGGCGCTGATTTGGGGAGCTCTCCGGCTGCCAAGAATCCCCCTGCTCCTTCAATGTCATCCACCCACAGACACACTCACACTCTCTCACACACACACACACAGCACACACCTGCTGGAGCGTGGTGGAGGGCGGCACCTCGAAGGTGATGCCAGCGGAGCAGATGGGGCACTTGTCGTCGCGCTCGTAAGGCGTGGTGAGCGTGTACACGCCGTCGGTGCCCACATACCTGCACGGGGGCAGCCGGCGGGGGAGTGGGCGGTGGAGCTGGGCAGCCCGGCAGGCCAGCTCCAGCAGCAGCACCACCACCACCACAACAACAACAAGCAGCCCAGCACCAGACTGGCGCCCGGCAGTCGAGCCCCCCCACACACTGTCAGCACCACCGCCACCACCAGCCAGCCGCCCCTCACATCATGTAGTTGTTGAGGCCTGTGGAGCACATGGTGACCATCTTGAGCGCCTCCAGCGTGCACTGGGCAGCCACTGCGGGGAGGAGGGGGGGGTGCAGCACAACAGGTGGGGGGGCCGTGTGATCAGTCTCAAGACCTCCAAACAGACAGAGTCCACACCGGTGGACTAGAGCCCACAGTGAACAGCCCACAGTGAACAGGCGCCGGAAGCAGCGCAGCGAGGGGGGCGCCGCCGAGCGGCCGGCCGGCGACGATGCCTCCCTCCTGCGCTGCCCCACCCCCAGCCGCAGCCCCGCACCGATGGCGTTGGTGGAGGCGATGGCCGGGATGATGTTCTTGACTACGCCCTGGGTCAGCTGGTACGTCACTCCCTGCAGGCAGGCCGGCACGCAAGGTGGGCAGGTGGGTGGGTGGGGCCTGGCGGCAGCCACACATAGGGCCACTGGGCCTCAGCACAAGGCCCTGATGCCGGACGGCGCCCTGCTTCTAGTGCAGGCAGGAAGCAGGAATGCGCGAGGGAGGAGCGGGGCTGCGCGGCGCGCTGCTGCCGCAGCTGGCGCCAGGCTGCCCCAGCTGGAAGCAGCAGCGCCCGGAGAGCGGCGGCGCCCGCACCTGGATGCCAAACTCTGCTGCCCGGGCAAGCGCCTTGTCGTACACCCACTTCATGTGCTCCTCGCAGTCTGCAGGTAGGGGGGCGGAGGGACGGCTGGGATTTGGTGGAGAGAAAAGGGGGGGTGGATGTGGAGGGTGCGAGGATGGGGCTGGCACTGGCGGGCCCACGCCGCGCCGCTGGCGGCGCCACAGCGTCTGCGCACGGCAAAGCAGGCCGCCGAGGCACAGGCGGCGGCACCGGTATGCCCACAGTCCTGCCCGAGGGCCGGTTTCAGCAGAGGAGGGTAGAGTACGACGGTACTAGACGAGAGAGGCTGCAATGTGCCACCACCGGCGGCAGCGGGCACAGCGCGCGGCAGCACAGAGAGCGACCCACCCGCGTCGAAGCTGTCGTCTGGTCGCTCCTTAGGCCACAGGATGATCTTGGCATACTCTATGCAGTGGGCTGGCGACCTGCGGCAGCGGGCACGGCCTCTCCCCCGCAGCTGAGCGAGCGGTGGGGGCATGCCCGCTGCTGCAGCAGCAGCAGCGCAGGCGCAGCACCGGCAAAGGCAAAGAGCCAGCAACCCGCGGCGTCGCCTGGCTCCAGGCGAGCATCGCGGAGCGGCAGCGCGGGGCAGCGGCGGCGGCGGGCGCACCGCGGCGTCTCCGCCAGCGTGCACAGCGGGAACTTGGTTTGGGGCGGGAAGAGCCACAGCGTGCACTCGAAGCAGGGCGTCACGCCCGGGATCAGCACCCTGTGCCAGCCAGGAACGCAGGAACACCACGCAGTGCCTCACAGGATGCGGGCAAGGCACAGCAGGGTGCGCAGGCGCCCCACGCAGGCGCGCCTGCATGTAGCGGGCACCCAGTCCCGGGTCCCCTGGCTGCCCTTCTGCTGCCTACCACAGGCAGGCACACGGGCAGGAACGCAGCCAGCTGCGTCTGCCACCTGCCCAGCCCCAGCAGCGTGCCGTCCACGCAGCAGCCCAGGCCCGCGTCTGCCCATTCCCCGGCCCTGCGCCAGCGCACCTGGCGTGCCCCTTGAAGCCCTCGGTGCCGCCATCCACCATGGGCTTGACCGTGGCCAGGTCTGGCTGCCCCTCCTCGTCATACTCTGCAGCAGGGCGCGGGGGAGCAGGCAGGCAGGCTGGCAGGCAGGTGAGACGCGCGCGGTTGGATGGGCAGCCAGCCCAGCAAGCTGCCTGCGCACCGCCACCCCACCGCGTCACCGCCACCACACACAGCCACCCCACCACCCGCCCGCAATCGCGACACGCCGCGTCTCCTCCCACCTCCGTCACACACACACACACAGAAACCATGCCACCTGCTTAAAAGCTGTTTATAAGAGTCAAGAAGGAAAGGTAAAAAAGGTTAAAAACGAATCACCAGGCTCACCCAGGAAGGAGCAGGCCACCGAGTTCATGTAGCGCCGCGCCTCCAGCGAGTCCAGGCCCAGCACGATGACGTGGAACTGCTCGTAGAAGTCCAGCGCCTTGTCCTGCGGCGGCAGCCAGGCAGCCAGGGAGGGGGGCGAGGCATGGGCAGGCACCAGCGGATAAACGGCAAGCGCGCACACACACACAGGGTAGCCCACGGGTGGGTGCCGATGGGCAGGGCTGGCTCAGCGTGCAGCCGGCAGGGCGGCGGCAGCGTGCCCGGCGCAGAGGCGGCGGCCGCCAGGCGGCCACCTGGATCATGCAGTGGTGGGGCGTGACGGTGACGCCGGGGATGCGCTGCTGGATGCGGCGCGCCGCCACCTCCGCCTTTGACTGCCCCACGTCTTGCATCCTGCGGCCGCCAGGACGACACAGCTCTCCATCAGGGAGCCGGAAGAAGCATGGCAGGTGCGGCGCAGGCAGCGGCGAGGGCGGCCAGCCAGCGGCGCCGACCCGCCGCCGGTGCCGCCGATTGCAAGGAGCGCGGCGCGGCGCGGCGCACCTGAACAGGAACTGGCGGTTGAGGTTGGACACGTCGATGGTGTCCATGTCTATCACGTCGATGTTGCCAAAGCCGCTGAGGGCCAGGTCCTTGAGCAGCTCGCAGCCCAGCCCGCCAGCGCCCACCACCAGCACCCTGCACCGCCGCCGCCGGGGCGGGTGGGAGGGCCCGGAGCGAGGGGACGGGGTCAGCGGTGGCGGGGCGAGCCCGGCGGCATGCGCATCCTTGGTCATGCTGCCAGCTGCAGGGCTGCTCGTAAGGCGGCGGGGTAGGCAGGCGACTGGCGGCAGGCGGCCGGGCGGGGGTCTCGCCGCCCGCCTCCCCCGCGGGGCGGGGACTGACCGCGGCTCCAGCATCGCAACCTGGCTGCCTTCCTGCTGCACGCTGGCGCACGGGCGAGCATGCCGAGTGATCGGGTTGCTCACCGGCAGTCATTGTGCAGAAACTCCCTGATCTCGGGGCCCGGCTCAAATCCCGGCCCCACCACGTTGCCCTGCCGGGTCAGCAGGTAGTCCAGGTCCCTCCACCGCCCCTCCAGCTCCATGGCTGCCTCGCTGCCAGGGAGAGGGCGAGCGGGCGGCCGGCTGAGCGTGCCGTGGAGGCCAAGTAGAGCCGTGTAAGCAAGTAGCAGCTCGGAATGGCGGGCATGCTTTGGGCAGGTTGGCGGCCGCCAGCGCTTCATGCGCAGCGCCGTCACGGCTCGCGCCTTCAAGCCCAGAGGTCTCGCACCCGCATGTGCTTGACAGGATGCATGTGAGTTTGGTGAAGGGCGGCACAGACAGGTGTCTGTCACCACTCTGGATCCTGCCAGGCGTGCCCTGCTCTGTTGCCCGATCGCCGACGCCAATGCACGATACCCATCGGCTGGTCTGGGTCGACATGGCCCAGCACCAGTGCTTCAAGGTGCCTGCGTCACTTTCAGCAGCAAAGTCCGTTCATGTCACCTGGCCTAACTTGTGTGGCCAGTCAGCCGGGCCATGAGTAGACCGAATGCTTGAAGGAAGCAGCGAGCAAGAAGGGGTGGGCATGGCAGAGCTCGGGACATTGATTCGCATGAGGGACCCACCAACATATGTGGCAGCGATTCACTCGAAGAAGCAGGCAGGGGAGTGGCACCGGTTGGCTCGTGTTGGCATGGTGCCTTGCACGCGTGGGGTGGGGACAATTGTTGTGGCCAGGCAATCAGTGCAGTGGCCATATCAGCGGCGCCCCTTCCCCCGAGTCTGCAGAGGGTGGTTGGCAAGGGTGCTCCTTCGACAAGGGTGGTTGACAAGGGCGCCAAAATTTTGGGGCATGAAAAATCGTGTTTTACGGTTATATTTAACAGTTTAAGGCAAGGGATATGCAACGGTCATACCATCCAGAACACACCGGATCCCATCAGAACTCCGAAGTTAAGCTGAGTTGGGCTGGACTAGTACTGTGTAGAGGGATCACACGGGAATCCCCAGTGCCGTTGTGTTTTGCTTTTTTTTTCATTTGGTGGGGCGCAGGCCATGCACACCTTCGCGGAGGGCTCATTCCGGTGCGGGCTGCGTATGGTTGACTGCAGCTCGGCCAGGGGTCAGCGGTGGGGGAGGGCGCCGCGTAGCGGCAAAGGGAGCAAGGCGGGCAGCGGCGCGGTGCTCAAACGCAGGGACAGCCAGCGAGGGCTGTTGCGGCGCGCACGGTTAGGGCTGCAAGGGGGATGCAACCATCAGAGCAGCGCCAGCCCAGGCGAAGCATTAGAGTGCCGGCAAGAGCAGCCCGGGGACATAGCAACTGCCCCAGGCCAGCAACGGCAGCCAGCGGCGCGTGCCGCCGCCACCCAGGGCTGGGGCAGGGCAGCTGCGCCACCCGCTCCAGTGCGGCACGCTCTGCCTCAAGCAAGCGGCGCAGGTAGTGCACTCCTGCATTCAGAAAGTCAGCAAAGGAGGAATCCAGGCCGGCAGGGTGCCACGGCGAGAGGAGCAGCGGGTTGCCCCAGAGTCGGAGGGAGATGCAACACGGCCCAGGCGCAAGCGGCTCCGCAGCCACGTCAGCAGGCGCGGGCAGCGAGGCGAGGGCGGCACGGAGGCGAAGGAGGGGAGGAGGAAGAGGGGGCAAGGGAGCCAGGCATGGGCTGGTCAAGGGGCAAAAAGAGGAGCCCGCCGGGGGGAGGCTACCAAGAAGCTCACACGCAATGGCAAACCAGGGAGGCGCCGGCAGTGCAGCGGGCGAGGGGGCAGGCGGGAGCGGGGCGGCGGCCAAAGAGGGGTAGGGGTGCAGGAAGGAGGGCGGACGCCGCCCCTGCTGAGGAGGAGAGAAGAGGGGCCCATGCGGATGTGAGGAGGCGCACCGCCCAGCGAGCATGGCGGGCCACCCAAACAGTATTGTATGGTGCAGGCCAGCAAACAGCCGAGCGATGGCAGCCGGCGCAAGGCCCCTGGCAACCAATCGAGCCGTGACGTTGCGGGCGGCTTGCAAGCGCCATGCCGGGCTGCCGGGCAGCCGTCTGCGCCTAGATGCCGCCACGAAGGCCAATATGCAAAAAAATGCCGTGTGTGTGTGTGTTACAGGGATTGGGCACATTAATGTGCTGGGGCCGAACCCACTAACCCTGCCGGCTGTCCAGAGCGAGGAAAATCTGGCCGCCGATGGCATCCCGGGGAGGCTCCGTCTTGCAAGCGCCATGCCGGTCTGCCGGGCAGCCGTCCGCCGCCCAGATGCCGCCACGAAGGTGCCGTGAGGCAAAGTCCCAGCTAGTGTCCCGGCTGGGGTTCGAACTCGTGCCTGTGGTATCACCCACCGGCACTCATCCAGCTCCTTATTTAACGTCGCGGCCAACGACGTTTGCCGATTGCCGCTTGCTTGCGGTGGAAGGCAAAAACAGTGGGTAGTGTAAAACTGTTAATTGCAATTTTGCATTGGCGATCCCTTAGCTCAGTGGAAGAGCATCTGCTTAACACGCAGAAGGTCGCAGGATCAAAGCCTGCAGGGATCACGTTTTGGATTTTGCTATGGCCAGCTTCCCCTGCCGTCATCTTGCTGGGCAGAAGAAAGCGCAGGCCAGCGAGACGCATTCTCCCCCATCCGCCACCCTCATGTTGCTCGCCGGTTGTCCGGCTTGCTCCCTTTGCCGCCGCCCTGCGTTGTCTACTGATGTGGTGATCGCAACTGCCCCTACCGCGCCGCTGCCCGCCTTGCTCCCTTTGCGCCCTCCCCCACCGGAATGAGGCCTCCGCGGGGAGGTGTGCATGGCCGGGTGAAATGGAAAAAAAGCAAAACACAACGGCACTGGGGATTCCCGTGTGATCCCTCAACACAGTACTAATCCAGCTTATCTTCGGAGTTCTGATGGGATCCGGTGTGTTCTGGATGGTATGACCGTTGCACATCCCTCGCCTTTAACTGTTAAACGTAACCGTAAAACACAATTTTTCATGCCCCAAAATTTTGTCCCCTTTTTCTTCTCTACCGGCGGCCGCGTTCGGCTCCGCCCCCCTCCTGTTCCTCCCCCTGCTTGATCGTCAGTCAGCTCCGCTGGCCCTTCCCCGCCTTTCTCCTGACTGTGCCCTCCTCACCCCTTTTCTCGTGTCCGTCTTCCCTCTTGCCCATCTTCTGCCTGCCTGCCCTGTGCCCGCCGCCTTGCTGCCGCGCTGCTCGCCTGCTGTGCCGGCTTGCATCCGGTTGCCCGTGCGCTGTCGGCTGCTGCCTGGCTGTGGTGCCCCTTGGCTGGCTA
>NW_005435080.1:259712-297618 GCF_000147415.1 Chlorella variabilis | reverse complement strand
CGTGGGTGGCGTCTCTGAGCCGCTTGCGCCGCCTGCTGGCGGTCCTGGCCCTTGATCCCCCTCTTTCCCCTGTCTTTTGCCCCCCGTTTCCCCTCCTCACACCTCTCTGACAGTCACTGGGCTGGCTCCCAGGCACCCTCCGCTTTCCCTGCCGCCCGCTGTGCCCGATCGGCTCCTCGCAGCCCCGCGCTCCGCCGCCCTGTCTGTTGGTTGGTTTCATACTTATATTGTCCAGAGCTAGTGGGCACGGCTTGTGTGTCCCCAGCCCTTTAAAGGGCCCGGTTCTCTGTAATCTCAGTCAGTCAGTCATTTTGTCGTCGGCCGCGACGTTAAATAAGGAGCTGGATGAGTGCCGGTGGGTGATACCACAGGCACGAGTTCGAACCCCAGCCGGGACACTAGCTGGGACTTTGCCTCACGGCACCTTCGTGGCGGCATCTGGGCGGCGGACGGCTGCCCGGCAGACCGGCATGGCGCTTGCAAGACGGAGCCTCCCCGGGATGCCATCGGCGGCCAGATTTTCCTCGCTCTGGACAGCCGGCAGGGTTAGTGGGTTCGGCCCCAGCACATTAATGTGCCCAATCCCTGTAACACACACACACACACACACACACACACACTCCCTTGCCTGCTGCCGGCTTTCTTTGAGCCTGCCGGCCTGCTTTCGATCGCTGGCACATCTGTGCCGTGAGGGCTAGCTGGTAGTGCTTGTGGTGACTGGTTACCATGGCACCTGCTCCGGTGCCAATAGATCATAGCAACAGACAAAGCAAGTGCACCTGGCATCTTGGGCGGCCAGCACAGATGACAATGAAGAATGAGATGTGGAGAGCCACTTGTTTGAGAAGCGTGGGATGCGTCAAAGAGCGTTGATGCATGTTGAGTTCGGGAGCGTGTGTGCACGGGATTGGAAGAGCAATGCAACGGCAAATTGTTTATTTTTCAACGTGGATCAACCTGGCTGGCAAGCTCTCAGCGGCAGCGGCATGGGCCCGCCCGACATCACTCGGTAGGAAACACCTGCGGCAGCTCGGCCGGCAGGCTGGCGTGCTTCAGGCCCGAATAGTCGCCGCGAGTGAAGAAGGGGTGGGACAGCGCCTCGCGCGCAAGCAGGCCAGAGCTGCAGCAGACGGGAGGGGGCCGATGTAAATTCAGTGCGCATGGGCTGCTAAGCTTGCTGGGCAACAAGGGAGCGGGCTGGTCCGACACTGCTGGACCAGGCATAGCCCGCTCCATCATCCACTCACTTGTAAGGCAGGATGTGGCCCTTGAGCCTGCACAACGCGCACAGGCAGTGCACATGCATGGTAAGGTGGAGCGCTCGGAGTGCTGGCGCCAGGAACGCCCAGGACAGCCCCACAGCAACGGCAATCCTGCAGCAAGGCCCGCCAGAAGCGCCGCAGCATGGCAGCTTGCCTGATGTGCCAGCGGCGGAACCAGTGCTGCCACTTGTGGCGGCCAAAGGCCGCAGAACCTGGCTCCCCTTCTGCGGTCCGCACCCTCATCTTGACGCCTGCAACGGGGCAGAGGGCAACCGGCGCTTGACTTGTCAGGGGGTCACGTTGGCAAAGTCGGCTATTGCGGTGTGGCTGCCGCCACCCCCGGCCGTTGCGCATGCAGCTGGAGAGCACGGGGAGCTGCAAGCTGGGCCGCAGGCGGTGGCTTGGGGCCCCAGGGGTGCACCTGTGACGTGGTGAACCAGGGAGCACAGGGCCGCCACCTCGTCTTCATCCTCCTCCGGCCAGCACCTGCACCCGGACCAGCGCCGGCTATCAGCAGCAAGCAGCAGGCCGGAGCAGAGCATGGAGGATGGGCAAGCCAGCATGCGCTGGGCGGACTGGCGGGCCTGCCGCCACTGCCGCCCCACCTGTCATCCAGCGCCAGCGCAATGCCCAGCAGCAGGTGGAAGGCGTCGCCCTTGCGGTGCCAGAAGTGCCTGCAGGAGGCGAGGGGGCGAACAGGGTATGTTTGGGCGGTGGGGGGGCAGGGCAACAACGGGCTGCAGCAGCACCTGCCGCTGGCAGCACGCATGAGCATTCGCCGCCGTCAGCTGCTGCATGTGCCGCCTTGCCACAAGCGCACAGGCAAAACCGGCTCATCCCCACCTGTACATCGTCTCGATGGGGCTCTTCCGCTTCTTCTTCTTCTTCTTCTTGCTTCCTGCATGGAGGAGAGCACACACAGGAGTGCAGGCGGGCACGAGTGAGGCGCGCAAGGCAGCATGGCACAGTACCGCAGTGCTGCCGCGAAGCAGGCCAACTTGCTGTGAGGCTGCCTGCCCTGCCAGCATGCCCTGCCGGCAGGCAGCACGCGCAAAACTGCCGGGAGAAAGCCTGCCGCAGGCCGGGGAAGCGGCCATGCCGGAGCCCCGGCTGGCAGCGCTCACCCGCCGCCTCCTTGTGGTGCTCCGCCACGGCGTCGGCCGCCTGCTTGAAGCCAGCATCCTGGAAGGAGGCCAGCCGGATGGGCTCCCACTCCGCCTGCAGCGCAGCCTCCTCCACGACGCCACCCTCCTCCGCCACCGCTGCCTCCTCGTCGGTGGCGGCGGCGGCGGCGCCGCCAGGCCCTGCAGAGCGCCGGCTCTTCACGGATGCCAGTTTTTTGACGGGGCGGATGATCACGGTGAGCTGCAGCGCGGCAGGAGGGAGGGAAGGCGAGGAAATGAGGAATCGGGGCGGGTGGGCGGCGATGTGTGCGCGGGCGTGCGGGGTGTGGAGGTGTGGGAGGTGGCCGGCGAGGGGTGCGGGCACATGCGCAGGGCGCGTGTGTGGCAAAGCCGAGCGGCTCAACCATCGCCCCCGCCTACGAGTTCCGCGTTCCGAACCTGCACCTGCACTGCCTGACCGCCCCCCCAAACCCACGCCACCCCACCAGGCACCCACCCGGCTCTTGCTGGGAGAGATCATGTTCTTGAGGCGGGCCATGAAGCCCTTGTGCTTGGTCACATCGCTGGGCTCATACTCAATGGTGGCGGGCTGCGGGGGCAAGGCACAGCGAGCACGACACAACATCACAAACGAGGCGCGGCAGGAGCAGGGCAGGGCCAGCTCAGGGGCGGCAGGGGGGCTCAGGGGCCGCACACCCGCTCGTGGCATGTCAGGGCAAGACGGGGCGGGTGCGTCGACCCCGCCCGCGGCACCGGCAGCCAGCGGCCGCCGGCGTGGCGCGCAGGGCTGGCTCCGCGGCGAGGCGCAGGGCAGCTGGCCGGGCCCCGCGGCAGCGGCGGCTCACGCTGTTGGCGTTGCCGAATCGCATGCGCGTGCGCTGCTGCTCGTTCAGCCGCTCCACAATCTCCTCGGCCTCGCTGCCCGCGGCTGCCGCCGCCAGCTTGGCGCTGAACTTGGCGATGCCAAAGTCGATGATCTTGAACTGTGGGTGTGGAAGGGGGCGCGGCCGGGTGCAGGTGGACGAGTGTGCAGGTCTGGGGATGCAGAGGCTGTTTGGAAAAAAGCATGGCCCACCCAGGGCGCTCACACTCACCTCCAGCTGCGGCCCCAGCGGCAGCCGCGAGCCGTCCGCGTTGCAGCTGTAGCCGGGGAACTGCTTGGCCTTGGCCTTGGCCTTCTCCCCCTCCTCAGCCGGCAGCTGCTCCCAGATCCTGCGGCCAGCCAAGGGCCAGGGACGACGGCGGGCAGCGGCCTTTAGTGCCCAAATGCAGGCGGCAGCCAGCAGCGCAGCTTGATGGCACGCTCGCCCACAGCGCAGCCTGCCACAAACACCCAGCCACAGCCCCAGCCTCAGCGCCAGAGCAGCTCCCAGCCCGACTGCGGCCGCAGCGCAAGCCCCACTGCGGGTAGTGCTCCATAATGTTGCGCATGCCCAGGTCGGCGTGGTGGAAGCCGACCTTGCGCTGAGCACGGTCCAGCGCCGAAAAGCTCTGCACATGCATGCGGTGTGTCTGGGTGTGTGGTGATGGGGGCGAGCGAGCGGGCGGGACGCCAGGAGCGTGCGTGCCAGCCAGCAGCATGCGCACCACAGCAAGGCAGGCGCCTAGCCGGGCGCCGCCCCCCCCCACCTGGAACAGCATCTCCCGCACGTAGTGGATGTTGTGGAACTCGGGCACGTCGATGCGCTTGTACACCTCAAACCCTGCTTGGATGCGGATAGGAGCAAGCCAAGATGGCTGGGGGCATCCAGCGAGCGGAGGCGACCAGGGCACCTGCCCACGCCATCGCCGCGCCTCCGCCTGCCCTCGCTAGTCCAGCCAGCCCTGCCATGCCTCCGTGGCAGGCCCGCCCCGCTGGCCGCCGCTCTGCCAGAACCGCACCAAACAAGCATGCCGAGACAGCCGGGCAGCTGGCGCCCACCGTGCAGCTCCTCCATGAGCATGCCGCTGAAGTGCTCCTGGCCGTTCTTGCCCGCAATCAGGCAGTCTGCCACCTTCATGAAGCCGGGCACCTGGCCGCCGGGCTGCTGCAGCGCGGCGCGCAGCTGCGGGGCGGCGGGTGGGGAGGAGCAGGCGCAACAAGGAGGGAGTTGGCCGTGAGGTGCGCAGCCACAGCGGAGCGGCCAGACGCGCGTGCGGCGCCCGGCGCCGGCGCCGGGGCTGCGCCCGGCGCATGAGGCACGCCTGCCAGCGCGGCCCCCTCCCCCTTTTACCGCACACAGGCACGCACCCGGCCCGGCCCCTGGCCACGCCTGCTTCCCCGCCTCTCCCCGCCTCTGGCTCCACGAGTGCGCTCCCTGGCGCCGCACCTGCGTGCCGACCTCCCACTCTCGGTCCATGCCCACCCACAGCACATTGTTGTTCAGCATCTTGGAGCCCAGGTCACCGTGGTTGACCTTGATGACCTTGCCGATGGGGCTGCCGTCGTCGTGGGCCAGCTGGAACACCTTGGCCTGCCGCAGAGGCGGCGCGGGAGGTGCACGAGGGGGCGGCACGGGAGGCGGCGGCGTCAGAAGCCTTGGAGGGAAGCCGTGGGGGCCAGCCGAGCCGCGTGGCCAACGCGGGTGCTGGGTGCCATTGCGCACGCGCAGGCGGCCAGGTGTGCTCAGAGATCCCGCCGCCATGGCGCTGCAGCAATGCCATGCAAGCCAAGCCGGCTCCACCTTGTAGCAAAAGGAGTTTGGCGGCGGGCCGAGCACCCACCTGCGCGCCTGCCCCCAAGAACTTGCCCAGCCGCACGCCTTTCCACAGCTGGGAGCCCTCCTTCATGGTGTACTCGGCGGGCATGAGGATGGCGTACGTGGAGGTGTCGTCCTCATCCTCCAGGTGCTCCACAAGCGACTTGTGGCCTGCGAAGGGCAGGGACGGGCGGCGGCGGCGGCGGCGGCGGCATGGGCGGAGTGTGCTGGTGGGCGGCCGCGGCGGTCCCGCGCCGCATGGACCCGAAGGCAGGCGTTTGTGCGGTGCGACCGGGCCCAAACGAGGGGCAGCGGAGGCAGAATTGCAGCCAGCACACACCGAATCTGGGCTGCACACGGTGTGTAGCAGCTTTTCAGGTTCAGTGCAGCATCTGACGTGCCTGATGCAGGGATCGACACCTTCTCTGGCGCGCCGAGTTCTTCATGGGCCGCCATCCTCCGCTCGCCACAGAACGCTTGCGAGCAGAGCGCTTGCGAGCAGATCAAGCGCTGCTCAAGTAGGAGGAGGTCCCCACAAATAAGTGTGAATAGGGGGGGAGCATGGCACCGAACGGCCAGATGAAATACAGAGCAGATGACCTAAGCCCAGCTGGCAGTGAAAAAAACATCCAGATTTGCTGGCTCTCGGCCTTGAGAGGCATGCCAGAATCATAGGTGCAGCTGCCGGGGCATGCAGCAGCGCTCCAGTGTGGGCTGTCGGTGCCTGCCGCCCACCCGCCCCCGCTTGGCTGGAGGCCGCCTGACCCCAGTCGTTGCACTACCACGATTGAAATGCAGTGCGCAGAGTGTCAGAGATAATTCGCACGCCAGCAGCAGGTTTCTGCCATGGCAGAGCCTGGGGCCTTGTGCGCCAGGCAAGCCCGCCGCCACTGCCATGTGTGGTGTGCTGAAGCGCTCGAGCTTGTGAGCGGCAGCAGGCAGGGGCTATGGAGATGACAGTGTAATACAAAGTGCACTAGGGGTGTACTAATAGTTCACCACTGGTCACGAAAGGATGGGGGCCCACAGGGAGCCGTGGGCGCCGGCGCTCTGCACCCGCGCCCAGCAGGGTGGCCTGTCAGTCGTACAATTTGCTAGCATTTGGTCTCTTCCTTCTTCTTCTTTCGTCGATTTCATTTCTGCCGTTCTCAAACGGGCGGGCAGTGGCTAAAGCGGCAGAACCCAGTTGCCCTCCCAAGGGGAAGGTGGCTAATTTGCCCAAACACCCTCCTCGCTTAGCCGGCTGCAGCCCGAGCAGTCACAGTCGCGTGCATACCTGCCTGCTCAGCCATGGGCTGCGCCAGCAGGTGTGTGTGTGGCGTGGCCTCCGCTGCCGCCGCCGCCGCCGCCGCCCTCGAGCCGCATGTCCCCCCACGCCCACCACTGCCGGCAGGGTTAGCGGGTTCGGCCCCAGCACATTAATGTGCCTAATACCTGTAAAACACACACACACACCACTGCCTGCAGAGCGCTCAGCAGCCACAGCGTCGCCATCGCGAGCGGAGCAGGAGGAGGCGGAGGGGGCAACCACTGGCACATCGCGCCGCTGCACTGGGCGGCCTGGCAGGGGGATGCCGCCCGGGTGTCGGTGCTGCTGGCCACGGGGCGGGCAGACATCGAGGAATTGGACGAGCAGGACAGGGACGGCTGGTCGGCCCTGCACTTTGCCGTCCGCGGGCGCAGCGCCGCCTGCCTGGACCTGCTTCTGGGCGCCGGGGCCGACCCCGGCCGCCGCGACGCGGCGCACGGCACCCCCCTCCACCTGGCCGCCGCGGCCGGCAGCGCCGAGTGCGTGGCGGCGCTGCTGCGGCGCGGGGCGTGCCCCGCGGTGGAGGGAAAGGACGGGCGCACGCCCCTGCACGAGGCCGCCATGCGCGGGCACGCCGGCTGCGTGGCGGCGCTGCTGGCCGCGGGCGGGACCCGCACGCTTGGCATGAAGGACGGCCACGGCAGCACGGCGGCGCAGTATGCGGAGCAGCACCTGGCGCGGCTGCAGGCAGCAGAGCAGCGGGCGCCCTACCAGCAGCCGGCGGACAGGCTGCGGGATGCCCTTGAGGCGGCAGCTCTCCTGCGCAAAGCAGCAGCGGGAGCAGGCGCACGTGAGGCGGAGGGGGCACCAGCGGCGCCGCTCGAGGCGGCGAGGGCATGCAGCAGCCCCGCCCTGCCAGCCTCTACCATGGCATGCACGTCCAGTGCTGCCAGCCGTGGTTCCAGCAGCAGCGGCGCCGGCACCTGCACCCCCGACGGCACGTCTGAATCGCTCAGCTGGGAAGCAGGCAGCGATGCTTCCGATTCAGGCAGAGGCCTGTCAGCTGCGGCGGCAATCGAGGCTGTGGTGGCAGCCGGGGTTCTGGATGGCGGCGGCAGTAGCGGCAGGTGGCGGCAGTGCTGGGTGTGTCTTGAGCAGGCTGGGGAACTCATGGGTTTGGTGCCCTGCGGCCACCGCATCTCCTGCTCGCGCTGCACCCGCCGCCTGTTGAGCTGGCAGGCGGCCCCCCCGCCAAGATGCCCAGTGTGCAGAGCGCAGACAAGTGCCCTGCTGCCTGCTGCCCTGCCCTGGGAAGCCAGCTGTCCCTTTGTCACAACGAGCCTGGCGGCAGCCTGCCAGCACTGCCCTGCCGTCACGTGGTCGCAGCTGTGTATGCCTGGAAGGGTTGCATGCTATGCTACATGGAAGGTGGATAGGGCTATGCTATATGGAGTTGCAAGGGAGTGTGCTGCCTGCCGGCTGGTAAGAAAACTGGACAGAGGATGGGTGGGGGAATTCAACGGGGAGGGAAGGGCATGTGTTCGGGCCCATGGCACCAGTGCAGCTTGGGAAGGCCGCGGCAGAGGGAAAACCAGGGTGCGATGGTGGGGAAAAAAGCCTGGGAGCAAGGTGGCATGGTATCGTGTGCACTGACGCACTTTCATTGTTTCAGAGGGGGGGTGAATGAAATGGGGACGTCATGAAACGGGGAAGCTGCATGCCTGCAGCACATCGCTGTCAACAGTCGAAACTTTCAAGGGGAGGTTGAGTTCATCACTTCTGCGGCAGGCTGCTCCGCACGCGGCGCCATGCTGGGCTGCCAGCTGGCGGTGCCTGCCTGCCGAGCTTGCTCCTTTGCTGCCCAGGCTGCGCACTGCAATGCTGCGGCTGCCTTTGGGCAAGCCGCAGCAGCGCTAGGCAATGCTCAGCGGGCAGGCATCCAGGAATCAATCATTGCATGGAAGCCGCCGCAGCTGGTGCCGCCACCGGGAACATCTGGCCCAGATCGGCCGGAACGGCGGCGTGGGTCACAGACGGGCTGCCTCGCGAGAAGAAAGGGTGGGAGAGCGCCTCGCGCGCCAGCAGGCCAGAGCTGCAGCAGATGGGGCACGACAGGCATGAGTCAGACATTCTCCTGCCGAGCGGCCAGAAAGCGGCTGCCCGCTGCCGGCCCAAGCCGTGCCTGCTGCCGATTTCAGACTCACTTGTAAGGCTTGGCGTGCGCCTTGATCCTGCAGGGGGATGCAGGGGGAAGACAGAAGCACACGGGCGCTCAGGTCAGCAGTGCAGGCGATGGCCGCTGATCCAGGCAGGAGAGCTGCTGAGGCAAGTGCCTTCCCGGCAAGCGAGGCGCATCAGCAGAGCAGGGCGGCGGCGTGCCTGATGGCCCATCTCTTGAACCAGTGATGCCACTTGCCCCACCGCCCAAACTCGTAGCTGCAGTCTGAGTCATCGCCGGCCACCTGCGGCCTGCCCACGCAGCCGCGCAGCTTGCCAAACCGCCGCCGCTCGGGGCCCTCGCCCTGCTCCGCAAAGCTGGCCTTCAGGCGGATGCCTGCGGCAGGCGAGGCGGGGGACGGCAAAGGCGAGGCAGGCGGGGAGTCAAAGCTTGCAGCAGGTCCTGAGCCAGGGCTAGGCGCATCGCAGAGGGCCAGCCAGCTGGGCCAGCCACAAGGTGGTGGGCACGCTCCCAGCTGACCAGCGCAGGCACCAGCTGGCGCCAGCTGGCGCCAGCACGCACCTGTGACGTGATGCACCAGCGAGATCAGCGCCTGCACCTCGGCTATATCCTCCTGCGGCCACACCCTGCAGGAGGTGGGGAGGAAAGACACGCTGAGTATAAGGCACAGAGGGAGCGCGGACATGTCCGGTGTTCGCATGTGGCCACACAGTTGGGAGGGGCATGCCCCGTCGTCTTCCGGGCCCGATCACCACTCCGCACAGCAGGGGCGCCCCACCTGTCGTCCAGCGCCAGCGCAATGCCCAGCAGCAGGTGGAACACGTCGCCCTTGCGGTGCCAGAAGTGCCTGTGGGTGGCAGCCGGGGGCGCAGGCTAACAGCCATGAGAGGAAGAGCATACATGTACGTGTCAAGAGCAGTGGGCTGTGAGAGGCTGTACTGCCTGATACCCATTTGAGTGTACAGTACCGCCTCAGTACCTCACCTGTACATCGTCTCGATGGGGCTCTTCTTCTTGCGCTGCAGCGACTGCATGTGCCGTGCTGCAGGAGGGAATCCAGGCGGCAGGCAGCGGGCACACCACGGCTCAGCTGGCATCATGCAAGCCGTGCTCAAGCGAGTCAAGCCACAACTGAGCTCCCCAGTACTGGTGCCGCCTCCAGCAGCCTGCCGCAGCAAGGCTGCCACCTGCTGCTCGGCGCACCTGATGCCAGCGCCTCGGGCGGCGGGCTGGTCGCCGCATACCGCTCCGGCCGCCGAATCTCCTCGTCCTGCTCCTCTGCTGTGGACGAGCGGCCCGCGCGAGGGCTGCTGCCGCGGCTGCCATGCCGGCTGCCGCTCAGCCCGCCGAAGCAGGCCATCCTGACCTTGATCTGCAAAGGCGAAGAGAGGGAGCCGGGGTGGAGTGGCGGCATGAAACCAGGGCTTCCAAGGGACACCGCCTACCCAATGGGCAGGGCAGGGCAGAGCAGGGCAGGGCAGAGCAGAGCAGAGCAGAGCAGAGCAGAGCAGAGCAGAGCAGAGCAGAGCAGAGCAGAGCAGAGCAGAGCAGAGCAGAGCAGAGCAGAGCAGAGCAGAGCAGAGCAGAGCAGAGCAGAGCAGAGCAGAGCAGAGCAGAGCAGAGCAGAGCAGAGCAGAGCAGAGCAGAGCAGAGCAGAGCAGAGCAGAGCAGAGCAGAGCAGAGAGCATGGGATGTACAGGCAACAGCTGCTGGTGCGCCGGCAGTGGTGGCACTTGCCTTGGGAGGGCTCTTCCTGCGGCAGCGGCACAGCCTGGCCATCCAGCCGCACTGCCCGTCTTCGCTGCTCTCTGACCGAGTCTCCATTTCGATGCTCGCCATCTGTGGGCAGGCAGGACAGGGCGGGACAGGGCAGGGCAGGGCAAGGGAAGGGAAGGGTGGGGAAGCGATGGGACAAGCTGAGCCTCAGCTCGCCATTCTCTCCCACCATGCACAGCACCGCCGGTTGCTGGCAGCAGCGGCCCGCCGGCCCGCCAGCCCAGGCCCAGCCTGGCCCCACCTTGCGCTCATTTGAAAACAGCAGGCGCTTGCCGGTGCCAAACATTTCCTGCAGCTGCGCCATTGTCTCCTGCATGCGTGGGAATGCATGGCAGCAGCAGCGAGCTGTCGAGCTGTCTGGCAGGTCTGGTCAACCGGTGGCTGGCTGCTGGAGGCAGGGGGCAGGCGCGCATCACACCAGCGCCCGGGCCTGCACACACCTGCGACTCGCGCCCGCCTGCCGCCTGCGCCAGCTTCTCGCTGAACTTGGCGATGCCGAAGTCGATGATCTTGAACTGCAGCAGCGCTAGGTCAGCAGCAGCGCCAGGTCAGCAGCAGCGCCAGGTCAGCGCCCAGGGCGGGAAGCAAACTAGAGGCACAGCCGCCGGCTGGCTGGGCTGGGAAACACAGCCGTGTGGCTTGAGGCGGATGGCGCTGCTGCCGCAGTTGGCATGTGCTTCGGCAGCGGCAGCGGGCAGCTGCCGGCCCGCCAGGACCCACCTCTATGTCCGGCCCCAGCGGCAGCCGGCTGCCATCTGCGTTGCAGGTGTAGCCTGGCCGCACCGGCACCTCCGCCCGCGCCCTGGCCCAGCCCGGCACCTGCTCCCAGGTCCTGCAGCGGCACAAAGGACGCAGGGAGGAAGCACGCTCATTGCGTGGGAGACGTGCCATGCATGCCAAAAGGAAGACCACACAATATTGGCATGCTGGAAGCGGGAGCGCGTGCGTGCGCGCCAGCCTGGCTGACGGCCGCCGCACCGCGGGTAGTGCTCCATGATGTTGCGCATGCCCAGGTCGGCGTGGTGGAAGCCGAGCTTGCGCTGAGCACGGTCCAGCGCCGAGAACACCTGCAGGCGTGGCGGGGAGGCGGGCACTGGTCGAGTGGGAGCAGCAGCAGAGCGCACAACACAGCAGCGCAATGTTGCGCCCAGGCAGCCGGCAGTTCGCACTGGCGCCCAGCCAGGCGCGGCCCCCCACCTGGAACAGCATCTCCCGCACGTAGTGGATGTTGTGGAACTCGGGCACGTCGATGCGCTTGTACACCTCCCAGCCCTGCAGCTCTCCCATCACCATGCCGCCGAAGCGGGCTCGGGCGCTGGGCGAGGCGTCCCGGTGCAGCACGCAGTCGGCCACCAGCATGAAGCCGGGCACGGCACCGTCGGCCTGCTGCAGCGCGGCGCGCAGCTGCGGGGCGGCGGGGAGCACGAGGGAGGGCACGAGGGCAGGGTCAGTGACCGGGGCGCCTCTTCTACTCTCCTCCACGAAACGAGAACGAGGCATGGCCGGGTATGCCAATGCACGGGACACAGGTCTGCATGCGCGTCGCCGCAATGCGCGTTGGGCGCCGCATTTTGCACGCGCGGCGCCGCATGCCCCCTGGCCTGCCGCCGCCGGTGCCGCACCTGCGTGCCGGTGCGCCACTCCCGGTGCATGCCCACCCACACCATGTCGTTGTTCAGCATCTTGTTGCCCAGGTCCTCGCGGTTGACCTTGATGACCTTGCCAGTGGGGGCGCCGTCGTGGCGTGCCAGGCGGTACACCTTGGCCTGCGGTACAAGGCAGGGCAGGGGGCGGGGTGGGGATGTGGTGGGCCGCGCTCAGCGCCCCAGGGACTGCTGACACCAGCCTGACTGGCCCATTCTCAGTCTCGACTGGCCTAGGGGAGACAGGTCAGCACGTGTTGTGCATGCAGAGCGTGGCCGCAGCCAGCCGTGGCGGCCGTTCCCTGGCTGCCGCCGCTTCCCGCCCTTGCCTGCCAGGGCAGTGCCCGCCCGCTCCGGAACCCACCTGCATGCCAGACCCCAGCAGCCGGCCCAGCTTGACGCCGTCCCACAGCTCGGAGCCCTCCCGGAAGTGGTATCCGTGCGGCAGCAGGATGGCGGAGATGGCGGAGTAGTCATCTGACTCGAGGTGTTGCACCAGGGACTCGCCGCGCTCTGCACGGCGGCGGCGCGAGAGCGGGGAGGTGGGGGGCGGGGGGAGCGGAGAGCGGGCATGATCAGGGGCAGGCTCAGTGCCACGCTGTGGCCGCGTGTGCAGACAGAGATGCAGCATTTGCACTTGGGATGATGGAGGCCCATTGTGGTGACCATAGCGTGCTGTGGCTGCGGCAGGTTGGGCACAGCGCCAGTGGCAGCGGCGGCGCCACCACCGGCACCTTCCAGCAGTGGCATTTCCGCCCTGCAGGGCGCCGGGCCGTCCCCCCACGCCCTGCCGACAGCCACTGGCCTTGTTGCAAGGGGCTGCGCGAGCTCCGAGGTGCTGCCATGGAGGGCCCCGACAGGTGCGGCCCCGAGGTGCTGCCAGCAGGCTGCAAAGCGTGGTTGGCTCCCGTTTTCGCCCGAGCAGCAATGCCTCACCTATTCTGAGCCCAAGGCACGACTGCAGGCTGCCGGGGCTGTCAGACCCTGACGAGCGCGACGACATGGGGGATGCGGGTCAAAGGGAAACAGCTTAGCGGTCGTTGGGCAGCATTATTGACGCCCGGGTTGCTGGGGGCAATCGTTTGATAGCACCGCAAGTCCGTGACAGACGTCTCCATCATCCACCCAAATCGTTATGTCAACCAGATGCACCCCAGCTGGCGGCGCTGTCGCCGCCGCCGCCGCCGCTTGCTTCCCCTCGGCCTGGCAGGGCGCACACTGAAGTCCTGTAGTATGCACACTCCAAAGAAACCAACGTTGGGGCATTTACAACTCAGGGGAGGCGACCTCATGGCGCAGAGAGGTGCATGCACGGCGCACTCCTGCCTTCCCACCTTGCTGCTCCGGCACCTGCACACACCTGCGCCACGCGCACCAGCAGCATCGCTTGTTCACTTGTTGTTACAGAGAGATGAGCCGCAGCGGATCGCCCGCCGGGTGGCGGGGTGTAGAGCGGTACAGTCGCAGCACATGCTGCGGTAAATGGCGGCGGGGCGAGCCAAAAAGTGCAGGGGCAGTATTGCGGTGAAGGGGCCGAGGAGGGAGGAAAAGGCGAGTAGTATAGGAAAGGGTGTGAGGTGTGTGATGGGGTAGCGGCTACTGGTCTAATGTGGCCCCAACAGGGGGGCCCGCCTGCGGCGGGTGACAAAACATGAGGTGGGGGATGAATTGGCTCACGAGGGCGGCCGACAGTGAGCAGGGTTGAATGGGTGGCGATGCGGGCAGTGTGCAGAAGCGGGCCAGGCTGGCTGGAGACAACTACCACGCCTCCAGCTGAAGGCACACGCATGGCCGCTTCCCGGCGAGGAGGCGGGGCGCAGGCTGGGGGCGAGCAGCGCGGCAGGTCGAATGGGCGCCGCTGGCATGGGGAGAGAGAAAGCAGGACATGGAAATAATATGCCCCCAGTGGGTGGCGCTGCACAGAGAGGGGCGTGGCGGAGAGGCGGGGCGCGGGGACAAAACCGAGGCGGCGGGGCAGCGGGGCTGCACAGGAGGGGGTGGTGGGGGCTGGCACGCCAGCAGCGAAGAGGGCTCCCAACAGCGCAGCGGGCTCTCGCCCCTGCCGCCAAATCACGGGGTGCCGGGGTTGCGGCCTGGCACAAAGGCGTGGTGGTGTCCGGGGGTGGCTCCGGGCCACGGGGCGGGCTGGTCAGGGGGCGGCGGCGGGCACGGCGCCGCTCGACTGGCCGGGGCCCAGGCTCAGCGACACGCGGCCCTCCTCCCAAGCTTGGAACAAGGACTGGAGGTCGTGGCTGACTGTGGGCAGCGCCCCCATGTGGCCAGCCAGCGACAGCGAGGGCAGCCCCAGCAGGTCGAACGACAGCTGGTGCCCGCTGGGCAGCTTGCGTGGCAGCGCCAGCGGCGACACCGTGGGCTGCTTGCTGGGCGGCGCCAGCGGGGGCTCGGGCGGCGGCGCCGCTGCCGGCGCCGCCGCCTTGGCTGCAAACGGGTTGGCCGGCGGCCCCGGCCGCGGCTCCGCCGCCGCCGCCTGCGGCGAGCCGACGGCCAGCGCGTCGTTGGCAAAGGGGCTGGGGTGCACCTGGCGGGGACCGCAGGCGGAGGCAAGGTCACAGGCCGACACGGGGCCCGACACCGCGCGCTGCAGCTGGGAGGGAGGCTCGGGGCCCGCCGGCCCCGGCGCCTGCTGTGGCGTGGGCGCCGCCGCCTGTGGCTGCTGCGCCGCCTGCTGCGCCGCCTGCTGCGGGCGGCTGCCGCCGACCAGGAACATGGTGGCAGCGGGGCGCTGCGCGGTGGGTGCCACCAGGCGCTGCGGCGGCTGCGCCCCGGCCAGGCCCTCCTGCTGCTGCTGCTGCTGCGCCAGCTGCTCAAACTGCTGCTGCTTGGCCTGGTACTGCCGCTGCTGGTCCTCGTAAAGCTGCAGGAAGGAGCGGGGGGGCGGCGCCGCCCGCGCCTGCTCGCCGTCCGCCGCCTGCTGCTGCTGCAGCTGGCGCAGCAGCAGCTCGGTGCTGCTCAGCGCCTGCAGCTGCCCCAGCCCGGTGCTCAGCGCCTGCAGCTGCCCCAGGCCAGTGCTCAGCTGCTGCAGCTGCCCCAGGCCGGTGCTAATCTGCTGCAGCGGCGGCATGTGCTGTTGGGCTTGGTGCCACGCGGCGCCGGGCGACTGAGGCGCCTGCTGCTGCTGCTGCTGCAGCAGCAGCGCCTGCATCGAGGCGAGGGTCGGGTGCACAGGCTGCTGGCCGCCCCAGGCCTGCAGCGCCGCCAGCTGCTGCGCCTGCTGCAGCTGCTGCTGGTGCTGCTGGTGCAGCAGCTGCTGCTGCACCTGGGCCTGCTGCTGAGCCTGCTGCCACGCGGTGCTGCTTGCCGGCGGCGGGCCCCAGCCCGGCGGCAGCTGCAGGCCGCTGCGCTGCTGGGGAGGGGCAGCTGCCGAGGGCCCCAGGCTGGCCCATTGCTGCGGGGCCGCGGGCGGTGGCGCTGCCGAGGGGTCCAGCGTGGTGCGCCCATCTGGCTGCCACACTAGGATGGCGGGCTGGCCCGTCTGCGAGGGTGGCTGCGGGGGGCCCGCAGCGGCCGCCAGGGCTGCTGCGGCTGCGGGCCCCAGGCCGAGGTGGGAGTACGCCTGCGGCCCCCACTGCTGCTGCTGCTGCTGCTGCTGCTGCTGGCGGTGCTGTGCTGCCGCCGCTTGCTCCGCCAACGCAGCCTCTATCTGCTGCTGCAGCCAGGGCGGCAGCGGGACGGGCTGCCCCCGCTCCCCCATTGCCGCAGGCACCTGCGCCGCGCCCGCGCCGCTGCCGCCCTGGCCGGCCGGCACCACCAGGGACATCGGCGGCGCGGCCACGACCGCGGTCGGCGCCATGCGCGGCGCCGGCGGGCCGTAGCCGCCGGTCGGCCCCAGGTGCGCAAAGCTCTCGCCGCCAATTGTCTCAGGGAAGGCCTGCCTCGGGCGCTTGGGGCCCGCCCCGGCGCCATCCTGAGCAAGCGCCTCCTTGCCACCGTGCTCCCTCCGCTTGCCGCTCGCCCGCTTCGCCGGCTTGCCCTCGCTGTCGCTCAGGCCATCGCCAGACTCGCCATCGGCGTCGCTGTCGCCCCAGCGGCGCGTGGCGGCGGCCGCCGCGCGCCGCATCGGCCGCCCGTTGCTCCCCAGCATTGGTGGCGCGGCGGCATCGCCGCCGTCGGCCACCGCCGCCACGGCCTTGGGCTGCGGCGCCTCCCGCTGCTGCATCCACTCAGGCTCCCACCGCGTGTCCAGGCCGATGGCTGCAGGCAGGCGGGCAGGGGCGGCGGCAGGGGCGTGTGAGTGCGGCGGGACAACCGCGGGACAAGCGGCGCTGTTGCGTAAGTACCATCGCAGGACCGGGTGCGACCCGCCAAAATCGACTCCCGCGCAGGCAGCAGATCATCTGCCTGCGGTGCGCACCTAGCAGCAGCTTGCCGCGCATCCATTCTGCAGGCAGCACAGCGCAGGGAGGAGAGTGGGCAGCTAGTTGGGCGGCGCAGAACGGCGGCTGCGGGACGGCGGGCTCGGCAGGGCATATGCTGCCCCTTGCACTGCCACCAGGACGCAAGCTGGCGCCGATGGGATGGCATCGGGCGCAGCAGTGGGGCCGGCGGCTGGGCGAGTCGGGCACGTCATGCAAGGTGCGGCTGGGAGGCGGCGCGGCAGCGGCGGCGGTCATGGGGAGCAGGCGGCCAGGCTCACTGTTGTTGCAGCTGACGGTGCGAGTCTTGTAGACCTTGATGAAGAGCTCCCTCAGCTCGCGTTGCCTGCGGGAAAAACAGCGGCCAGCGCGCGTTTCAGGCCTGCCCGCTTGCGCCCCCCACGAACCGCGCAAGGCGGGGGCGGCACCGGCGCCGCCGCAGCTGCCCTACAGCTTCTGCCATCCTCCCCCGTCGCCGCCGCCCCCCTGCCCGGCACTCACTGGAGGTCCCAGACAGCCATGCCCGCCTCCTCGGCGGGGATGTCGCCGAAATGGGCCCTGGCGGCCTCCTTGGCCTCGCTCGTCAACTCATACTTGAGCAGGTGGTGCTTGCGGCTGTTGGCCGAGCCAGACTTGATCTTCCGCGATGGAGGGGCTTCCTGCGCGGCCAGGGGGAGCGAATGAAGGCGGGGCGCTACCACAGCATGGCTCTCGCTCCCCGCCTCGCCAGTCTCCCGCCCTGCCCGCCCGACTGATCGCCGCTGCCTGCCAGGCTGCAGGCATCCTGTGGGTGCTGCGCCAGTGCAAGCAGGTGGACCCTCCATGCGCAGACGGCAGGTCCAGCAGCCCCGCTTCACGGCGGCCCCGTTTGTCTCTCACCCACCTGGCCCGGCAGCGTCTGGGGCGACGGGTCAGAGCTCTCCCCCTGCTCCTCGCTGTCCCCCATCGAGCCCGCTCTACACTCCCCGCCGTCCTCTAGAGCAGGCGCCGTGGCGACACATGCAGTAATGCTTGGGATGGAGCCCCTCGGGCCGCGCCGGCCAGTTGAACGATTTTGCATCGAAGTACCAGGGCGCCATGGTGGCGCCCCGCCACCGGCAGCTTCATGCCCAGCCCCTGCCGCCTCCCGAGCCCTCCTGCCCGCCCCTGCAGCTCACGCTTCGCCCCAACATCCATCCCCACCTGACATGTGAGGCAGACACAGCCTCAGCGCTTCCAACAGACGCTCAATGGGGCGGGTGGCCGCAGGCGAGTCTGCGCCCGCACCGTCCCGCTTCCCGCGTCTGCGCCCGCACGCTGCGGGCCATCTCTATCTAATCACATCCTGCGCATCATATCACCCTATCAGGAACGTGGGAACGCTTGCTCCACGCACACGGGAAGCTTGGCGTGCTGCACCCGCCCTGCGCCGAAGAACGGTGAGCACAGGGCCTCTGCCGCCAGCAGCCCCGAGTTGAAGGGTTTCATGTGGGCGCTCCACCTGCAGGCGCAAGCAGGGGAAGCCGGGCGGTTGGGGACCCAGGCGGCAAGCGCTGCATGCAGCGGCATGCAGCCAGACCTGCGGCGTAGCCGAGGCAAGCAGGCATCCCGTCCTGCCCCACCTGATGTGCATCCTCCGGAACCAGTGGCCCCTGCAGCAAGGCAGTCACAGCACAGGAGGATTCGTAGGGAAAAGGGAAGAGCAGCGCCAAATGCAGACGACCCAGTGGCTCCCGGCAGCGATGCTGCTGCCGCGAGGCGTGGCCAGGGCGCAACCACCAAACCAAGAGCTGCATCTCCTCACCATTTGCCCCACCGCCCGTAGTCCCTCAGGTTGGTGCCGACGCTGTGGTCCCTGCAGCCACGCAGGCACCGAGGAGGGCAGCTCAGTGCAGATCACGCGACATGAAGAACGGAGGGCTGGAGAGAGCAGGCTCCGGCGCGTGTGCAAGCTAACTCAGGGACAGCGGCTACGACGCCGGCACAGCAACTCACTCCTTCACCCGCGGCACCGTACCGCACGCCAGCCGCCCAAATAGGCTGCTGGATCCTCCCTCGCCCTCCGCCGCAAAGCTTGCCTTCATGCGCACGCCTGCAGCGACGAGCAGACGACAGATACAGGTGGCAGAGCTTGACTCCTGGCGGTGAAGGGTGTTAGGCAGGCAGTGTACCCATCTGCGTTGCCGAGGCGGCACGCTGCATGCACAGCCGGTGGTGGCGAAGCCGCGGCGCCAGCGCCCGCTGGCGGCAGAGCGCACCTGTCACGTGGTGCACCAGAGTGATGAACAGCTGCACATCCCGCTCGTCCTCCTTGGGCCACACCCTGCAGCCAGGCGCGGGGCAGGTGTTGGTGGCGGCGGTGTGAGGGGCTGGCGAGACTTGGCCGCGCACACGGGCCGCAGACGCCGAGGGGAGACGCGCCGCAGCGGCGCGCCTGGCGGGAGGAGGAGCAGAGGCGGCAGGCAGGCAGGCAGGCAGGCGGCAGCTTGTGCGTGCCTGTCGTCTAGCACAAGCGCCATTCCCAGCAGCAGGTGGAACACGTCTCCCTTGCGCTCCCAGAAGTGCCTGCAGGGCGGCAGCCACCGGGGGGAGCCCGTTGAGCATGCGCTGGCTGACGGACGGCGCCAGCCTGCACCAAGCCAACACAGCCGGCTGGCCAGCCCGCGAGCAGCCGCATGCCAGGCACGCCCGCTGTCGAGGGGGAGCCATGCTGCTGCCGCTGGCAGCCTCGGCAGCGGCTGCCGGAACCCCGCTCAGGCACCCGCTGCTGAGAGTAGCAAGCGCGCTGGCAGCCGCTGCCTGCGCGCCTGTACATCCTCTCGATCGGGCTCTGCTTGGGCGGCGGCGGCCGCGAGGCGGCGCGCTGCGGGTTTGGCATCCCCAGGCTGACGCCTGGAGCGGGGCGTGGGCAGACGCGGGGAGCATCAGCACAACACACACGCACAGCAGTGAAAGAAGAAGGGGCCGAGGGAGAGGACACGCCAGCAAAGGAGACGAGCAAGCCCTCTGCACAGTCCCGCCACCCTGCGCAATACTGCTCCCACCCCACCCACCGTTCACTTGGCCTCCCGGGCCCCCGCTCTGCCTCATGAGCTCCGCCGCCTTGGCCATCCCCTCCCCGGGCCGCCGCAGCAGCGTGGCGGAGCGGAAGCGCTGCGGCTTGTCGTCCGCGGCAGAGCCGCCGGCGCCGGGCTCTGGCACCGCCGCCAGCTGCTCCGCGGCTGCCGCCGGCAGGCCGTGTGCCTGCAGCGACTTGGCGCTGGTGAGGGGGGCGGCCCCTGCCGGGGTCTGTTTCACCCGAAACTGCGGGCAGGCAGCCGAGGTGGCGGCAGAACCAGGCAGTGTGGCCCCTTCAGCAGCCAGGCACCAGCGGCAGCACCTTCGCCCTACCAACCGCAGGGCAACGCCCGGCACGGGCCTCCAGCGGTACGCAGGCAGTCAAGGGGGTGAAGGAACAGCTAAACACGCCACCGGCGGCACCGCTGCCTGCTCTCACCCGGTTCTTCATGCCTGTGGGCAGCAGGTGCCAGGTCCTCCTCTTCTTGGCGTCGCTCGTCTCCATCTGGATCCCCTCCTTCTGCGGGGGGCAGGCATTTCGGCGGCGGGGGAGGTGACGCGAGGCGAGATGGGAGGCTTGCAGGTGGAGGGGGAGGCCCGCGCGAGGGCCGGCAAGCGGCGCAGGCCACAAAGGGAGAGCACAGCAGGAGCAGCAAAGCAGGCGACAGAGGGGAGGCAGAGGGGGTGGCCTCACGTGGGGCCCAAAGGTTATATGCTTGGCGGCAAAGATGTCGTTCAGCCGGGCCATCACCTCCTGCGGAGGTGGCACAGGAAGCCGGCACGCTGGCACAGCCAGTCAGCTGGGCAGGGAACGGAGCTGGATTGACAGCCTGCCCGTCTTTGCCTTGCCACAGCCCCGCCCATCCCAGCCCCCACCTCGGACTCGTAGCCGCCAGCCGCCTGCGCCAGCTGCTGGTCAAAGGCCGCCACCCCAAAGTCGATGATTTTGAACTGCATCGCCAGGTCAGCAGCAGCGCCACGTCAGCGGCTCCCACGCCAGCGCGCCCATGCAGCAAACACATGCGTCAGCAGCTGCCATGCAGAGGTGCGGGCGGCTGCGGCCCAGCTCCCCTCACGCTCACCTCCACGTTTGGCCCCAGCGGCAGCCGGCTGCCGTCGGCGTTGCAGCTGAAGCCGGGCTTGGGGCGCACCATGCCGCAGCTGCCCTGCGTCCTCTGCCGCCACCAGGGCTGCCGCTGGTCCTCCTCCTCACCTCCCGCTGCCCCCTCCTCCACCTGCTGCTCACCCGCCCCCTGCCTCTGCTCGCACACAAAGCAGCGGTCGCCTGGGCCCAGAGGCTTGCCGCCAGCCCCACCAGCCTGCACCACCATTGCGGCAGGCCTGCCGCCGGCCTGCCGTGCCGCCTCCTCAGGCAGAGCCCCGGTCGAGGCCTCGTAGCCCTCCGCCGCAGGGCCAGCGCGGCGCGAAGAGGAACCGCCGCCTGCCGCCACTCCCGCCGCCGCAGCCCGGTTCTGCGCGGCCTGCGACGCCCTCACCTCCTCCCATAGCCTGCAGCCGTCGCCAGGCAGCAGCCGCGAGCCACCGCATCAGCGTCAGGGGCAGGCAGGGGCAGAGAGAGGCGCATCGGAAGCACAGTACTAGTCACCACTGGCGCAGCCCACCCTGGCCGATGTGCCATGCAGTCACAAGGGAGCCTCCTGGCCTCCCAACCACATCATGCCCACCGCGGGTAATGCTCCATGACGTTGCGCATGCCCAGGTCGGCGTGGTGGAAGCCCAGCTTGCGCTGCGCGCGGTCCAGCGCCGAGAACACCTGCGGGCGTGCATGGGAAGCTTCTCCTTAATGGGGAGTGAAGAGGAGGGCAGGCGCTGGGCT
Source organism: Chlorella variabilis (assembly GCF_000147415.1). NCBI lineage: Eukaryota > Viridiplantae > Chlorophyta > Trebouxiophyceae > Chlorellales > Chlorellaceae > Chlorella > Chlorella variabilis. The sequence goes on along the minus strand of NW_005435080.1, from coordinate 276,461 downwards.
GGGAGCCTTGCGTGCGTGCCAGCCAGCAGCATGCACAACACGGCGATGCATCCGGGCAGGCGCACAGCGGAGCCAAGCCCCCCACCTGGAACAGCATCTCCCGCACGTAGTGGATGTTGTGGAACTCGGGCACGTCGATGCGCTTGTACACCTCCCAGCCTGCCGGGGGGGGTGGGATGGGCGGGCAAAGGCATGAGAGGGGCAGGCATACATGGGATGGCCCGACCAGCACACACACCCGGCATGTGCAGCGCAGCGCAGTGCTGTCTGCGGCCTCGCCTCCACCTCAGCCACGCAAACCGAGCGCCACCCTCCGAGGGTGTCGATGTCGACAGTCCCTCCCACCCTGCTCACCGTTCAGCTTCTCCATGATCATTCCTGAGAAGTGCGCTTTGTCGATGCCGTCCCCGGCATCCCCGCTGCGCACCAGGCAGTCGCACATCTTCATGAAGCCGGGAAGCTTGCCGCCGGGCTCCTCCAGCGCGGCGCGCAGCTGCGCGGCGGCGGCGGTGGCAGAGAAGGGGGCTTTGCTAGGCGCTCAGGCGACGGGAATTGCGGAGGAGGCGGGGGCGCGGCTGCGCTGAGCGGCCTTGCGCAGGCAAGCGCTCCCATGCATGGCTGCCCCGCCTGGCGCCCCACCTGCGTCCCAATCTCCCACTCTCGCTCCATGCCGATCCAGATGAGATCGCTGTTCAGAATCTTGTGGCCCAGGTCTGCGCCGCAGAGCAGCAGCAGCGGGGTGGCAACGGGACAGCAGCAGCGGGGCAGAAGCGGCAGGAGGATGGGTGCACGTGGTGCACGCTGCGCTGTGGCAGCAGCTCTGGCCGGCTGCGCTGGCAGGGCCAGGCGCCAGGTGCCCCACCTGTGTGGCCGATCTTCAGCACCTTGCCTGTTGGCCTGCCGTCGCTGTGTGCCAGTTCAAACACCTTGGCCTGCAGCCCGGGGGGGGGCACCGCACGAGGCTGTGGGCCCACCGCACGAGGCTGGTGTGGCAGGGCGTGCCGGGACAACGAGCAGAGGCAGCGGCAACGGCGGCGGCGGCAGCGGCAGGCTGCTGCCACCTGTACGCCTGCGCCCAGCAGCTTGCCCAGCCGCACGCCGCCCCACAGCTCCTGCCCCTCCTTCATCGCATATTGCTTGGGCAGCAGGATGGCGCAGGTGGCCACCGGCTCCGCATCCTGCACGTCTGCCAGGTTGCCGCTGCCGCTGCGGGTGGTGCTGGTGGGCGTGCCTGCAGCCTTGGGGGGCACGTGAGCGGGTGGCAGGGCAGCCGGCCGCAGCAGCGGCACAGGCGCGGGCAGCCGCGGGCCCTGGAGCGGCGACGCGCGCCGGCCAGCGGGTTGCCTAGTCGGCTGCGCCTGGCGGCGGCCTCGACAGGCTGCCTTTCAACGCACTGACCTGGGTGATCGCTGAAGCTCGCATCCGTTGCGCCAGCCGCGCTGTTGGGGGGCGCTGGTTGCGCCCCAGCCATGGCGCCAGTAGCTGCGTCCCTAAATGAGGTCTGCTGGTATTGTTGTGCAGCTGCAGTGCGGGCCGGGAAAGAAGCAACTTTGCAAATGACGTGATCTGTGTGCAGGCCCGGTCCGAGACTCTGGTCCGCCGTGGCACCGCCTCGTCAGCATTCATATCGTTGCCCGCTCTATGAGAAACAGAACCGGCTCCAGACAGCTTCGACGCAGCGCTACAGGGGTCCGGCAGCCGCTCCAAGGATGGCCTCGCTCTGGGGGTGCGCCAGGGTGTGCGAGCTGAATTCAGAGCCTCAGCGCATGAACGCGACGGATTTGGATGCGGTGCTGCAGGCGGCGCGCATGACGGCCTTTCCTGCCGCCGCCCCTGCCGCCGCCGCCGCAGGCGCCAGCGCCACCCGCATGAGGTGCCCCAGGACAGCCCAGACCTGGCCTATGTCATGAGCTTTGTCACCAGCGTGGGAGGCCTGTCAGGCAAGGTCCTCCACAGGGTCGAGCCACAGGGCGGGCCGATTGGCGCAGCTTCCGCCGACTGGCTCGCGAGCCTGCCGCAGAACCGCCACGCCGCCGCCACCGCCCCTGCCGCCTGCCCCGCAGCCTACTGGACGCGTCGCAGCGGGCTGGGCCTGCTGTCGGGGCTGGGGGTGGGCGCCAGCTTCGCGCTGGGCGGCTGGTGGCTGCAGACGGGCGACCCAGACAAGCATGAGATGGCGCACCAGATGTGCCTCATCGCCTCGGTGCTGTTTGGCGGCGCCATGGGCTACAGAGCCGGCTCCAACCCTTATGTGAGTTGGGGCCAGGGTGATGTGATTGTTGCACTTTGTGCATAAGATTTGATGATCAAGGCGTGAGCTTGTGGTGGAGGTGCTGGGGCTCGGGCTTATCGGTGGGAGCGAGCCTTGGTGGATGCCGCAGCGCCAGCCGGCCTGCTGTGCGCCCTGCCAAACCGCTGCAGGTGGGCCCCGGCGGCAGCATGCTGGCCGCCCTGGGCGGCGTCAGCAGCGCCTACCACCTGCGCAAGATGCTGGAGTGGCGCGGCTACGAGCAGAGCCGGGTTCTGGAGGCGGAGCAGCTGCTGCGGGAGTACCAGCACAGGCACCCAGCAGAGGCGGCAGCCATGGCCGTGGGGCCTAGGGAGCCGGCCAGGCGGGGCGAGGGCGGGCGCGGCGGGCCGCAGAAGCCGGCCATGGGCCAGGCGCAGCACCAGGGCGGGGCGCCGCACCTCGACCGCCGCTCGCCGGTGCCGCCGGGAGGCTTTTGATCGATTTGAGCGTCGGCGCCGCTGACGGGGCGCCGCCCGCTTGGCGGCAGCCTCTTGCACAGGTCCGTGGCGCCCGCCCGTAAAGCAGTGCACTGCTGCCGAGTGCTGTAACCACAACTCGCGTTCTCCTGCGTAATCGGGAAGCCCGTTGATTGGCAGGGTTCCACCCATTTGCAGAGTGGTGCCTCAGGTACCCGGCGCTGCTCATGATTGCATGTATATGGGGTGATGATCTCGCAGAAACGATCGCAGACGCTCCGGTGGTGGCGCGACACCGGCCAAACTGCGACACTGCAACGCCACGCCTGCATAGCGCTCGTGGTGCTGTGCCGCACTATTGTGGCGCGGCCCTCTGCGGTGGCTGCGACACAGGCCCCACCCCGGCCGCTGCCTGCCAACCGGTGGCGGCACACCTCCCGCCGCTGCCCTGCCCTCTATACACCCACTGTCGCCTGTGCATCCGCTGCAGATTTGTCCGGCGCAAGCTCCAGCCTCGCCGGCTGAGGTGCCGAGCCGCTGGTGGCACTCGTGATCCTCCCCGGCTGCCGCCGCGGCGGCTAGGCTGCCGACGCCCCACGCAGCATCCGGCCGCCTCCCGCAGCCGGCCGCGGGATGATGGTGCGCAAGCGCGACAGCTCCACGCTGCGCCTTCTCATCACCCTGATCCACTTGTCTGTGTGGGCCCAGCTGGGGGTCGTCACCCGCGCCTTCCTGGGCAAGTTCTTCATCCTGGGATGCGGCGGCGGCTGGGGGCCCTGCCTGGCAGGTGCGCACGCTGCAGGCCGCGCCGCGACCGCCGTCGCCGCCGCCGCCGCCGCCGCCCGCTCAACGCCACGGCCGCGCAGGCAGCCCACCCTTCACGCTGCCGGGCACGCACATAAGCTTCCACATCGCGCCTCCACTTGGAATCGCTGCGCCTCGAGCGCGCCCGCTACCCAGCTGACGACTCGTACCGCCACCCTACTGCCCACTTGTACCGCCCCCGCAGGCAGCCTGTACTTCAAGGACCTCCCCTCCAACATGCTGGGCTCCTTCATCATCGGCCTCTTCGCCGCTTCCTCCACCCTGGGCCTGGCGGTAGACAAGGCGCTGGCGCTGCTGCCCAAGGGCCACCCCTGGCAGTCCAACTTCGAGCTGCAGATCGGTGGGCTGGTGGTTGCTGGGCCGCGCTGGGCTGGGTTGGGCCCCGCTGGGCCGCGCTGGGCCATGCTGGGCTGCGCTGGGCGACGCTGGGCTGCAGATGAGCGGTTTGTGCTGGGCTTCTCTGGGCCGGCTGCGCCCTGTTGGGCTGCTGCGCCCGCTGCGCCCCGCCGCACCGCTTGGAGAGCAGGGCCCTCCCCACTGCCGCTGTCCCATGGGCTGGGCGGTGCCCCGCTGCCATCCTTCCTCCAACTGCCTTCCTGCCTGCCTCCCTCCCTCTCTCCCTCCCTCCCTGTCGTCCGCACCCCCCTGCAGGCATACGCACCGGCTTCTGCGGCTCCCTCACCACCTTTGCCTCCTGGTTCCTGGAGCTCATGGTGCCAGCCATCCAGCAGAACCTGGTGAGAGGGGCAACGCCGGAGGCAAGGGCCCAGAGCGCAGCTGGCGCGCGCCGGGCTGGCGGTTTCGCGGTCCTGGCGGCGCGCCGGGCCGGGGCTGGTGCCGGGGTAGCGCGCAGCGCTGGCCGCTGGCGTTCGCTCCTCCCTGCCGGATCTCCGGAGGGCCGCCCTCCCAGCCCTGCGCGCTGATCCCCTGCTGCTGCCGCTCCCGTCCCGCTCCCGTCCCTCCGTTTCTGGGGCTGCAGTGGGTGGAGGCGGGCGCGGGGCTGCTAGTGGGCCTTCTGGCCGCCATCGGCTCATACAGCGCGGGCCTGCACGCCGCACTGGCAGTGGACAGGTGCGCCGCGGGTGGGGCCAGGCTGCCTTACAGCCTGATGCCCCGCACTGTGTGTGTCTGTGCCAGGCTGCTCGCGCAGCCCAGCGCGCGCGAGTCGCCGCCTCCCTTTTATGTGGCACTGCCGACTGGCTGAGGCTCAGCCCAGCCATTTCCGCCAAGGCGCCGTGCTGTGCCGCCCTGCGCCGCCGCTGCGGCGCCGCCCCATGCTGTGCGCTGCGGTGCCGTGTCACCGCTGGTGCCCACGGTACCGCAGGTGGCTGGTCGGGGAGAAGGATGTGCTGGAGCAGCTGGAGCGGTACCGCTCCTCCCAGATGCAGCACCTGGAGGGGCTGCGGCGGGACAGCGGAGAGCTGCCGCAGGAGGAGCTGATGCTGGAGGTGGGGGCAGGCCGCCAGCACCACCCGCCTTGCTGCGCTGCGCTGCGCTGTGCTGCGCTGCGCTGTGCTGGGCTGGGCTGCCCTGTGCTGGGCGGGGCGGTGCTGGACTGGGCGGGGCTGGGAGGGGGCTAAGTAGCCTGGCCGGGGCCGCCCATGGGGCTGTGTTGGCCTGAGCCAGGCGTGCTGCAGCGCCAGCATTAGCTTCGCCGGCCTCGTGGCGCCCGCTGCTGGCGCCCGGCGCTGCCCGGCGCCGCGGTGGCCCCCACCCCATGCCTCCCACTGTGCTGGCTTTTTGCAGGCGGAGCCCGACCTGCCTCGCATCATCACTCACGAGCCTGCCGAGCTGGTTGAGATGCACCGCAAGCTGCACCAGCTGGATCCGCCGCCAGCGGATGGCGGCATCGCCGCCGACGGCGCGGCGGCGGACGCCGAGGCGGCGGCGGACGCCGCGGCGGGCAAGGGCGGCAAGGGTGGCGGCGCAGCCGCGGCCGCCGCGCACCAGGCCGGCGGGCAGCCGCCGCAGCGCAACGGTGGCGTGGGCGCCGGCGCGCCCGGCGCGGCGCCGCCGCCGCCGCCGGAGCGCCAGCTCAGCGTCGCCGACTTTGGAGCCAGCCTGCGCGGGTCCCGCACCGACGCAGCCGCCCTGCTGCTGCTGGCGGCCTTCACTGCTCTAGCGGGGCTGGGACTGGGGCTGCAGGATGAGCACACCTGGCTGCGCACCATCTGGGCCTCGGTGCTGCTGGGGCCGGCCGGGTGGGTGGGGCGGTGGTGGGTTAACTAGTCCTGCGGCGTTGGGTGTGGCCTTGCCACCGCCAGGCACAGCCATGCCTGCCTGCATCCCCATCCCTCACCCCCACCTGCTTGCCCGGGGTTGAGTACGCTGCGCCGCCCAGCCGGCTGTTGCCCGCTGCTGCCCCAACTTTGGGCCAAGTGTGAGCGGGCGTGCCTGCTGCTTGCACTGCCGTACCGCTGCTGCAGGTGCATCCTGCGCTGGTACCTCAGCCGGTTCAACTACAAGCTGCGCGGCAGCTGGGACTGGCTGCCCGCAGGCACCTTTGCCGCCAACATGCTGGGAGTGACCATCGACTGCGCGCTGCAGGTGTGTGCGGTGTGGTGGTGGTGGTGAGGTGGTGTGGTGGTGGGGCGGGCATCTGGGTGTGTGTGTGCTTGGCGACGCGTGTGTGCTTGGCGCAGGCACACTAGGCTTTGGACGCATGGGGGCGCGGCTGCGGCGGCGGCCGCCGAGCGCAGCCGGTCCCCTGCGGTGCGGCCGCCGTGGGCGCCGCCTCCGGCCCGGCCACGCCAAGGCGGGCGCTGCCAGTCGCCCACACTACGCCACGCCACGCACACCCCACTGCCCACTGCCTGCAGTGCGTACTGCAGAGGCGGTACGAGGCAGCCGGATACTGGGGCGTGCTGTGGCTCACCGCGGTACAGTCTGGCTTCTGCGGCAGCCTCACCACGGTATCCACCTTTGTCACAGAGGTGCGGCTGCCTGCCGGTGTGGCTGCCTGGCTGGCTGGCTGGCTCTGTGGGTTGGGTTGTAGCGCACCGCAGGCCGCTCCCTGGTGCCGTTCCCTGGTGTTCCCCTGCCACCACGCCTCCTCTCTTTCAAATATTGCCAAGCACCCCTGTTCAAACAGGACCAACATGCACTAAAGAAACACTCCAACAAACAGCCGACATGCCCCTCCCGTGCACCCCATTCCGCGCTTTCACCAATACATTAAGTTAATACCCCAAGCCCACATGCTTCCTGACCGCGCTTTCCTCCCCGCAGGTGGTCAAGTTTGCCGACGCCATCCCCGAAAACTTCCACGCCTACACATACGCCGCCATGTCGCTGGGGGGAGGCGCCGCCCTGTTCCTGGCGCTGTTTGGGTGGTCGGTGTGGGCGTGAGGGCGAGGGGCATGCGGCGGCGGGGACGCGGCGGCGCGTGGCGGGGTGCCCACGCCCCGCCCCGCCTGGGCGGGGCTGCACGGCGCCGTGGCTGCTTTCTTTTCGTGACCTGGCCAGGGGTGTCGTGTCCACTTTCATACCGAGGCAGGTACCCGTCACTACACTGGTAACTCTTCGCTTCAGTTCAGTTCGGTTCCATGAAAGGGCGGGGGCAGCGGCAGGCTGCGGACAGCAGGCGGCAACGGCAGCGAGGGCCGCAATCGTTGCGATGACGGCCAGCACAGCTGAGGAGCCGCCAGCACGTGTGGGCACACGTGCCTTCAGTCGATCTCAATTACGGTATCGTCTCCCCCAGGATCCATGCTGCCCAGCCCCGCCGCACCCTCTTGCCGCCGCTGCGCATCCGCCGGCGGCCCCAGCGGCAGCGCGGCGGCGGCTTCGATGGCGGCGGCCGCCGCGCGGCCGCCGTCAGGGGGCCGCAGCAACTGCGCCGACCCTGCCGTGGCTCGCGCGGCTGCCGGGGAGGCGTCCAGGCGCGGCGGCCGCGGCGACACCACCACCGGCGCATTCACCTCCTGCAGCAGCTCCGCCACCAGCCGGTCCCCTCTCTCCAGCGGATCCTCTAAAGGCGGGTCATCCGCCAAGATGTCGTTGAGCAGCTGATCCGCCTCCCGCAGCATGTGAGCAGCGAAGGGCTCGGCGGAGGGTTGCGGCGCCGGTGCCGCCTCGTCAGCGGGCACGCCCACCGCGCCCGCCGCGCCTGCCGCCACCACCCGCGTGCCCGCGCTCTGCCCCGCGCTGGGCGCCGCAGACAGCGTCTGCGCTGGCAGGGAGCCGGAGGAGGGCTGCCGGGAGGCAGCCGCTGCGGCAGGCGCCGGCGGGGGCTGCGTGGGCGCGCCCCCAGGCCAAGCCGAGGCCCTGGCCGGCGCCTGCTGCTGCTGCTGCTGCTGCTGCTGCTGCCATCGCTGGGGCTGCGGCCGCCCCTGCTGCTGCGGCTGCCCCTGCTGCTGCGGCTGCCCCTGCTTCCCCTGCGGCTGCGGCTGCTGCGGTCCAGCCTGCTGCTGCCGGCGCGCCGCCTCCACGCCACCCAGCTCGTGCTGGACCAGCAGCATCAGCCTCTGGCTGCACTTGCTGATGCGCTGCAGGCGCCAAGAGGGGGGCGGGCCCAGGGTGAGAAAGCCAGCAGGCACGCTCGAGCGGTGTGTTGGCCCAGCCCTCTGGCCGGCGCAGCAGCCCGCAGCTAGAAGGGCTGCTCCTCCATTCCCTGCCCTGCCCTGCCCTGCCTTGCCCCGCCCCGCCCCGCCCTGCCCCCTCCACCACAACCATGCCCAAAATCACAACCATAATCACAATCATAACCGCAGCCCCAGCCCCAGCCCCAGCCACACCAAACGCACCTGCAGCTGCTCCTGGAAGCGCCTCCCCGCGGCCACCAGGTCCACCGGGCAGCCGCCAATCAGCGCGGAGTGAGTCTCCCGGGTCTCCTGCTTGATGCTGGCTGCAGGGGGGAGGGCAGGCAGGCGGTTGGCAGGCCTGTGTGCATGTGCATACCCTAAACACAAAACGTGTGTGTGTGTGTGTGTGTGTGTGCACGTGGCACACTGGTGGTGCGAGTGGGTTCTGGGAGAATAACAGATGGGGCATCGAGACGGAAGGGCCAGCAGCGCCTGCTGCTCTGCGGCGCCGCGGGCGGGGCCGCACCCCCAGGCGGGCAGCTGGCGACACCACGGCAGGCAGGGCAGGTGCAGACAAGCGGGCGTGCGCACACACCCGACAGGGCTTGCATGTACTGGTTGAGCTCGCTGATGCCCAGGCGAGCCTTCCGCGCCTCTGGCGACAGCCCCGGCAGCGCAGAGATGGCTGCCACGATGGCCGGGCTGCGGGGGGGAACCGGGCACAGCGGCCGCCTGCCAGCGTGGCCGGCCGACGCCTCGCGGCCGCCGCCGGCGGCGCGCTGCTGCTGCTGCTGCTGCTGCTGCTGCTGCTGCCGCGGGCGCGCCTGCGGCTGCTGCTCCTGCTGCCTCTGCTGCGGCGCCTGCCCTGGGCCCTGCTCCTGGCCCTGCCACGGCTGGCCGCCCCGCGGAGCCTCCTGCCGCCGCTTGCTGAGTTTCAGGGGCAGCGTGAGCAGTGGGGGGTCTGGGGCGCCGGGCTCAGCCGCCAGCGCCGCCGCCAGGCGCGTCACGCGAGACTCCAGCCAGCCGTGCATGCGCTTGCGCATCAGAGTGTAGACCTGGCGCTGCGCAAGCAAAGGGAGGGGGGGCAAGCGAGCGTTGTGTGTGTGTGTGTGTGTGTGTGTGTGCGTGTGCCATGCTGGGAGGTTGGTGGGCTTGTGGGGCTGGGCGTGAGGGCAGTGGCAGGAGGAGGGGCAGCGCCAACGTGCGGCAGGCCGGCCCCGCCCGCTTGGCTGCCTCCCACCCGCCTGGGCGCCACAACCCACGCTCCCCGCCCCGCCCCGCGACTGCAGCTCGCCGCCACCGGCCCCCCGACGCAGCGCCCGCCCACCTGCACCCTTCCCGCGGAGGGCGGCGGCGGCGGCCCAACGGCGGCGGCGGCATCTGGGTACCGCAGTGCTTGCAGCTCTCGGGCCACCACCTCGGCCAGTCCCAGAGACTCATCCGCCAGAACCTCCTCCCACCTGCGCCAGCAGATAGGGGCGCGGCGCGGCGTTGTATGTGTGTGTGTGTGAGAGAGAGAGAGTGTGTGTGAGCGCCCGCAGGCAAGTGCGGTGCCGGTTGCGGCGGGATGCGGTGAGAGGCTGGGGCTGAGCTGGCAGGGTGCCGGTGTTCATGCAGGCGCATGGCGCAAGCCCACGTGGACGCAGGCATTGCCATGAGCCGCTGCAGCCACTGCCGCCGCCGCCACTGCTGCCGCCGCCAGCCTGGCTGCCAGCCTGGCCGGTCCCCCGCCCCGCACCTGCCATACCCGTGCTCCACCACCGCCTCCATCAGCCGCACATCGTGCGCCTGCCCCCAGGCCGTGAGGTGGGTGTGCAGGACGGGGCGTGCCAGGTTGCGGGCACATGGCAGCGCGGCGGCGGCAGCGGCGCTGCCCACGGCACGCAGCTGCTCGGTGGTGGTGCGCAGCAGGTGCAGCAGGCCCTGCACAGAGGTTTGGGGCGGGCGTGGGTGTGGGTGTGGGCATGTGCGCGGGCGTGGTGGGTGTGCAGGGCTGCTGGGCGTGCAGCGCTGCATGCCAGGCCGTGCCGAGCAGCGCCGAGCGGTGCCGAGCAGTGCCGCCGGACTCCTTTCCAGGCGGGGCAGTGCCAAGCTGCCTTTCCAGGGGAGCGGGGGCTTTGGCGGGGCTGCTTCCGGGGGTTGAAAGCCCCGGCGACCCACCAGGCGTGCCATGACATCCTTGGCGCACACATCACCCAGCACCTCTTCTCGCAGCTCCCACCCTGCACCTCAAACAGCAGGGGACGCAGCACAGCCAGAACAGACTGGTGAGGCGGCGGCCAGGCGGGGCCGCCGGCGGTGGTGCACATCTGCTCCCCTGGCGGCTGGCGCTGCCGTCCCGCCAAACCATATGCCGCGGCTGGTTTTCGAGACGCTGCGGGCCACAGCCGCCTCTCCCGCCTCTCAGTGCTTGCCGAGGTGGCGGCCAAGCAGCAGCCAGGCGGATCTGCCAGCAGCAGCGGCAGCGGGCCGCCTCACCGGTCGGCTGCGCGCCGCCGTCCTCCCGCGGCACTGCCGCCGCCGCCACCAGCTCCATCAAGAGCTTGCCATACTGCAATGGGGCGGGGAGCGGCAGGCAGGCAGGCAGGCAGGCAGGCAGGCAGGCCGGTCGGGGAATGCCGGCAGCACAGGCAGGCCACAAAGTAGAGACCAGCGGCAGCAGGCGCAGAGCGCGACGTTGTGGAAGGGATTGGCCGCCCCCCACCCCCCCCGCCCCCCCCCCGAGTGCAGCCCATGCAAGGCGCGGGCATGCCAGCCTGGCCGGACCTTCCGCCTCCAAACCACGCATGCGTTCCCAGGGCGGCTGCTCCCCTCCTTGCCTCCCTACCTTCTCCACCTCCCTCCCATGCTTGAAGGGCAGGCGGGCGCGCATGGGCGCCCAGTCGAAGCCGCCGCCCGGCAGCGCCGCCACGCCGTGCTGCATGACAATCCCCAGGAAGCAGCGGCGCTGCGAGGGAAGGCGCGGGAGGGAAAGAGGAGGGGGCGGGGGACAGGCACAAGGGGTGTGAGTAACTAGCGGTGGCTGGGGATGTCATGGTGGGGACATGGTGTGCACATTGTGTAGTGCGCCGGGGAAGGCGAGCGGGCACCCGGCGAGGCGCACCAGCCGCTCCCACCTGCAGCGCGGTGAAGCCCCAGACGCGCAGCTGGTCGCCCGTCCCTTGCACCAGAGGCCATCCCGCCGCAGGACGCAGCCACTCCCCGCCGCCAGCCCCCGCCAGGGCCTGGCAGCTCAGGCTCAGCGCCTCAACAAAGTCGCCTGCAGAGGAGGGCAGGGGGGGAGGGTGTGTGCGCGCACGTGCGCGTGTGTGTGTGTGTGTGTGTGTGTGTGTGTGTGTGTGTGGTAAGGGGGCCAGGCAGGCGGCAGAGGCACGCCACCAAATGGGCCACGCAAGGCCCAGCCCAGCGCCGGCCGTCCCAGCGGCCTCGCCTCTTTCGGCAGCCATCTCTGCAGGCGAGCGGCGGTGGCGCCTCGCCGTGGCCTGCTCCCCTCTTCCTCCTCCTCCTCCGCCGCCGCCGCCACCTCTGCCGCCGTGCCCGCCCGCGCCCGCCCGCTGCTCGCCGCTGCCGCCGCTGCCACCGGCGCGGGCCGCAGGCGCATGGTGGTGCGTCCACGAGGGCTTCCGCCGCCGCTCGTGCTCCTCAGCCACCAGCCCATCCCGGCCCCACTCCTCCGCCTCCTCCTCCTCCGCCGCCTGCTGCTCCTGCTCCTCCTCCGGGCCCACTTGGTAATCCTCGTCTGCGCAGGCAGGCAGGTGGGTTGGTGGGTGGGTGGGTGGTGGAAGCAGGCAGGCAGGCAGGTGGGTTGGTGGGTGATGGAAGGAGGCATGCACGTGATGGACCTCCCGCCTGCTTTGAAGCAGGCGGGCAGGTGGCCAGGCGCGCAGGCAGGCAGGCGTGCAAGGGCAGAGGCCGCGCAGGCGGGCGACAACAGCAGGCAGGCAGGCAGGCTGGCGGGCTGGCAGGCAGGCAGCGGGCGAGCATTGCAGCGGGGCGGGCGGGCGGCGGCGGCAGCCCACCCGAGGCGTCTGTCGAGCGGCTGCCCAGGCTGTGGCCGCCGTGCAGGCCCGCGCCGTGGTGCCCGCTGCCCTCGCTGCCCTCGCTGCCCTCGGAGCCTCCCTCCGCCAGCAAGGCGTCCAGGGCGGCATCCTGGTCCAAGTCGAGTATCTGGCGCCGCCGCCGCTTGCCCTTGCCCAGCGCGGCTGCCGCCTCGGCCTGCAGCTCCGCGTACCGCCCACCCAGCAACGCCTCCCAGAACGCGCCGGCAGACGGCTCGCCGCCGTCGCCGTCCAGAGAGAAGGCGCCGCTGCCGAGGGTGCCGCTGCCGAGGCCGCCGCCGGAGCCTGCCAGTCTGTCGGCCAGCCCCGCGCCCAGCCCGCCGCCGCTCTCGCCCCTCGCCAGGCCCTGCTCCGCAGGCTGCTCCTGCAGCGTGAAGTGCGCCACCTTGAATCCCGCCAGGATGTCGCGGTCGCCGCCGCCCGCCGCCGCCTCGCCCGGCTTCCCGGCAGCTTCCGGCTGGGAGGAAAGGTCGGAGCGGTCCAGCAGCTGGTCCAGCGCCTCATCAGTCCACACGATGGCCTGGGCATGGGCAGGAGGTGTAGTGCATGCATGGTGTGTGTTGGCAGGCGAAACCTCTGTGCTGTTTGAAGGCAGGGAACGGAACACCCAGCATGCAACCTTGCAGGCGACAGGAGGCAACCGGGGAGCAAGCGGAGGCGGCCACCGGTGCCGCCGCAGCCCCTCACCCGCCCATCCTGCCCGCCCGTGCGCCCCGCCTGCTGCTCTCGCACGCTGGTGGGCACAGGGCGCCCCCTACCGGCCGCTTCGGCCTCCCTGGCGCCTGCAGGAGGCAGCAGGGAGAGGATCGGCTGGTCAGGGATCAAACGCGCGGTTGGGGTGACCAGCAGGCGGGAAGGCGCTCGCTGCCCGCTGGCAGCCGCACACGCTGGGCTGGAGGAACGGTGCTGCAAGCTGCTGCCGCCCAGGCTGTGGCGCCATCCGGGCTTGCCTGCTTCCGCGCCGTCTGGGGCAAACAGGTCTGCAGCCCCAAACTTTATGAGGTCCTGCCGCACATGGGAGGGGAAGAGGAGGAAAAATGACCACACATGGGAGGAGAAGAAAGGAGGAGCAAGAGCAGCAGGAGCAGGGACTCAAAAGCGCTGGGATTGGCGGCGGCGCGCTGCTCGTGCTGCATTGCAACCAATGCCAGCATGCACCTGCCACACACAACTGATCCCTAGGCCCTAACCCACATACATACCACCCCCCACACACGCCGAGCCATCGCGGCACCTGCAGCTCGCTCTGCCCCAGGGCGGCCTCGCCGCCCTCCTTGGCGGCGCGGGGCTGACGCTTCATCTTGCGCACCACCACATGCTCCAGCACCAGCTTGCCCTTGGCGCGCTGCGGGCAGGGCGGGCGGCATGTGGTGGCTAAGCAGGGGCGTCTCTGAGCAGTGGCATGCCGGCGGGACATGTGGGCTGTGGCAGGGGCGGGGTGGATGGCGGCGGGTGGCACAACTCCCGGCATGCACAACACACGCAGCCTCCCACCTGCAACATGCGCACCTGCACAGCCACCCATCCCACCCCCACCCCCACCACACACACACACACACCGCCAACCACACAACACACGCACCAGCCCGCCAACCATACCAGACACACTCACCCCACCAACCACCACACACACCGCCAGCCACACCACACTAGACCAGCCCGCCGCCACCTCGCCCCAGCATCGCCCCCACCTGCATCATGCGCTCCTCCACGGTGGCCCTGGCCACCAGGCGGTACACCATCACCCCGCTGGACTGACCCAGGCGGTGGGCCCGCGCCTGGGCCTGCAGGTCGTTGTGGGGGTTCCAGTCTGCGGGGGGCGGGGGAGGGGTGGAGGGGGGGGGGATGGGGCTGCAAATGACACACTGCATTCCAGGCATGTTGGGGAACGACAGTGCAGAACAGCAACACACTCCAGAAGCACAGCACAACCACAGCATGCGCAGCGCAGCACAGCACAGCACAACCACAGCCTGCGCAGCGCAGCACAGCGCAGCGCACCCGAGTCGTACAGCACCACCGTGTCTGCGGTGGCCAGGTTGATGCCCAGGCCGCCCGCCCGGGTGGAAAGCAGGAAAAGAAAGTAGCGGGAGGGCTGGCCGTTGAACGCGTCGATGCGACGCTGCCGCTCGGCGGTGCCTGCGGCAGGGCGGGCAGGCAGTGGACGCAATTACGCAAGAGGGGGTGGGACTGCAGGCGCCCAGAAGACCACTACAAACACACATACACACGCACACCACTGGCAGCCTGCGCCTGCGCGAGCCTCACCCACGCTGCCGTCCAGGCGGAGGTAGGAGTGACCCCGGGCGGCGCAGTACCACTCCAGTACATCTGCACAGCACAGCACAGCACAGCACGCCAGGGTGGCACACCTCTCCAGTTCAGGCGCTGGTGTTGGGGTGTGGCTAGGGAGCAGCAGGGAACATCCCGAGCCATGCATGGAGCACTCTCTCAGCCCCCACCACGTCCACCACACACATGCGCAGGCAGGCGCAGGCACGCGGAGGGGTGCCGGGAGCCACAGGCACACCCACAGGCACCCACCCAGCATGAGGAGGAACTGGCTGTAGATCAGCACGCGGTGCCCCGGCTTCAGCTTCTGCACGGGAGGAGGGGCAAACGCAGGGGCAGACGTGTGCGCTTGGGTGTATCGCACGGTGGTTACGTGCGGCAGGAGGCGCAGGCAGGGCCGCTGGCGGATGGAGAAGGAAGGCTGGCAATGTCAGGCGGCGCATCAGCATGTGAATGGAGTACAGTGCTGCTCTCGCCTGCAGCATGCGGTCGAGCAGATCGAGTTTGCCAGACCCGCTGAGTAGCAGGTCCACCTGCATTGGCGGGAGGGGCAGGAGGGAAGTGTGGGAGGAGGAAGGGAAGAGCAGGCACGGCCTGCCTGCTCTGCGGCAGCCCAGATGCTCACCCAGGGCGGCCCGGTGGGGCGGGGGGTGGGCGGGTGGAAGAGCAGGTAGACGTGCTGCACCTGCACACGCACATGGGTAGGGCAGGCGGCAGAGCGCTGGGGCCGGGCAGGCATCCACCCAAAACTGCAGCAGCAGCAGGCTGTCGGTGCCACCAGCCCCAGCCCGCCGCCGCCGCCATAGCACTGGCACTGCAGCGCACTGCGCCCCGCCAGCTCAGCGCCAGCTCGGCGCAACCTCACCGCCTTGCGCAGCTCCATCATCACGTTCTTCAGCTTGGAGGTGCCGCCACGGGTGAGGCTCTCGTAGGAGTGGGTGAGGATGCTGCGGTACACCTGCGGGACAGACAGGCAGGCAGGCAGGGGCTGGTATCCCATGAATACACCACACGATGCGGCAGCTGACTCGGTACGGAGCAGCCTTTCCGAGTGAGCAGCAGGCAGCCACAGAGTGGCCGTGCCATTCCACCCAGGGCCACAGGGTGACGCAGGTACCGCCTTGAGCGAGGCCCCCAGGCGTCACCGCCTGCCGCCCACCTGCTTCTGGCTGCCCGACAGCTCCACCCCCACAATCTGCTCCTTCTTGGGCGGCAGCTGGCGCAGCACATCCGCCTTCATGCGGCGCAGCAGGTGGGGGCGTAGCAGGGCGTGCAGGCGCGCCACCTGCGCAGCGCAGGAGGTGGCGCGCGGACGGGTGAACACGGCCCGGCTGGGCAGGGGCAGAAGAGGGCACGGTGCACGGCACGCGCAGCATTAGGCCTTGCTGCCTCGCCCAAAGGAAGGCGCAGGAAGGTTGGGTATGATGCGACTAAAACACAGCATGCACAGCGGGGACCTGCCCCTGTTGATGTGAGAAAAGCAGCAGGGCAGGGCCACCTGCTCCTCGTGGCCCATGTCGTCAAATGCTTGCTGGAAGGCCTCTGCAGGGTGGGTGCATTGATCCATGGAAACATGCATGGAATGTTTACACAATGCGTGCGCGCTGCTGTGTTCCTGCCATAGCAGCAATCTCCGCGTGCCGCGTCTCGCCAAGCCGCCCCCGCACACACACACACGCATACGCGCCACCCCCAGCCCAGCCCACCCCGCCCCACCCGCCTCACCCAGGCTGTCAAAGCGCTGTGGCTCCAGGAAGTGCAGCAGCATGAAGAGCTCGCTGAGGTCATTCTGCAGCGGGGTGCCTGCAGGCGGCAGGCAGCGGGAGGCGCAGGGGAAGCAGCAGAATCGGCAGCAGCAGCAGCAGCAGTGGCGAAGCTCGGGAGGCGGCGGTGGAACCAGTCTGGCGAGCAGGCCACAGTGTGGCGAGCAGGCCAGCAGCGATCATCATGCGGCAGATCGACCAGTGCCAGGCGGCAAGCCCCGCGGCAGCCCTGCCGCAGCGCGCTGCCTCGCGTGGGATGCCGCCCCCCGGCGCCACCCGCGGCGGCTCACCCGTCAGCAGCACGCGGTGGCGGCAGCGCAGGCTCTGCAGCGCCTGGAACAGCCGCGCCTGCAGGTGGCAGGCAGGTGCGCGGAGCACGCTCAGACGACCGCCCGGCTGTGGCCACACGGCCTCGTGGAAACAAGACGAAAGGCTGCTGCTGCTGCCACCCGCCGTGGATCACCGCACCTCCCACTTTTTTCCTCACGCCCCTCGCATGCCCTTTCCCACCCACCACGCCCCTCCTTGCCCTTCATTTGCTGCCCCTCATCCACCACCAGCCCCTCCTGCACTTCTTGCCCT
>NW_005435080.1:251277-259510 GCF_000147415.1 Chlorella variabilis | reverse complement strand
GTTGAAAAGCCCCGCCGCCTTGTAGACCTCCCGGGCCAGAGAAGGGCAATCACGAGAAAGGACGCCCCCACAGGCAGCAGGGCGGCCGGGCGGCAGGTGAGGGGTGCGGTGACGGGGCGGGCGCTGAGGAAGGGAGGCCTCCACAGGCGGTGGCGGCCCAGGGCTGGGAGCAGGGGGTGGGCGGGCTGCGCCCAGCGCCCCCCAAAGCGCTTGGCGGAAAGCGCCCCCACCCCGCCATCAGCGTCTGCCCATCCCACCGCCGCCGGCCCCGCCGGCTGCCCACCTCCGGCCTGTATGGTGCGCGCGCCCAGGCCCCGCCCAAACAGCTCATACTCCTTGATGGTGGCCCGCGCCTGCACACACACACACACACACACACACATCAATGCACACATCCATACACACAGACACACGCTCATCAATGCACACACACATGCACAGGTTTCAGGGTGAGCAAGCTGCGTGGCTGGCCGCCCCGCAGCGCCGGCGCGCCCGCAGCGTGCACGCCCACGCAGCCGCGCTGCGCGAAGTCACCACCGCCCGTACCACGCCCGCCCTCCCAGCACCCCACCTCGGCGTTGCCGGTCAGGGCCACCACATTGAGCTGTGGCGCGAAGCGCGCAAACTCGCGCTGCCAGTTGGGCAGCGTGGACAGCGGGACGACGACGAGGTGCGGGAGGGGCGGCGGGCCGACGCCGCCGCGCGCCGCCACGCTCGACGCCTCGTGGCTGAGAGCTGCCAGGTAGGCGATCGCCTGGCGGGCAGGGATGGGGTGGGGCGCGGTTTGCAGGGGCAGCAGGAGCTGAGGCAGGGCCGGGGTGCGCCGAATGAGGGAACAGCGGAGAGCGCATGGTTGGGAGCGCCTGCCTGTCTTGTCAGAGGCAGCCCGAGCACTCCCCCATGCCCTTTCCACACCACTACCCCACACACAAACAGTTCACACGCCTCTCCTCCCCATACCTGCACTGTCTTCCCGAGCCCCATATCGTCCGCTAGGATGAGGCTGGTGCCTGCTTTCCACCCCTGGTACAGCCAATTAAGCCCCTCCAGCTGCACAAGGGAGGGGCGGCGGCGCAGGCGGCGCGGGCCGCGGCGGATGAGAGCGGAAGGGAGGGGGCGGCGGCGGAGGCAGGTGCTCGGGCAGCAGAAGGTCTCCCGGCTTCCGACCGTGCTGAGCTGGCGCCAAATGAGCAGGCACCCAAGGCAGTAGAAGCAGCTCGGCAGCTGGGGGCCGCCTCCTCTGGCTTTGCCACCCATCCTGCCCTGCGCTGCCCCCATCCCCACCCACCCCACAGCACCCTCCGCCTGCCGCTAGCCCCCTGCCAGGCCTGGCGCAGCACGCAGCCCCGCCCGGGCACCGCAGCTGGACCCTGTGCCCAGCTGGCTGCCTCATACCTGGTAAGGGTGCAGCTGGCCAAGTAGAAAGGCGGGGGTGGCGGCAAAGCGGCGGGCCTGAGAGCCGCCCTGGCTGCCGCCGTCGGGCCCAGCCCCATCCCACCAGCCTGCAGCCGCCTCGGCCTCTGCCCCGGTCTGCGCCGCTGCCTCGCCCTGCTGCTGCGCCTGCTGCTGCGGGGCGCCGGCAGGCGGAGAGGGCAGCTGCAGCTGGATCTCGCCAATAGGCACCCGCTGCCTGAAGCAGGGACAGGCAAACGCGCGGCCAGAGGCGGCGGCAGCGGCGGTGGGCAGGCTGGCAGCGCAGGGAGGCGAAGCACGGCTGCAGCGGCTGCCCCGGTTGCCTGCCGCGGACCGGTACCGCGGGCTGCCCCACCTGTACTGCTGGATTAGGTGGCGGTACTCCGAGATGTCGCTTTCCTCCTCCCAGGTGCACTCGCTGTACGGCAGCTCCCGCCACTTGCACAGGTACTGCTTGTGCTGCCCGTACTGCAGCCTGGGCGGTACGGCAGCGTCCCCGCCGCCGCCCTCGTGCGCGTCGCCGGCCCCTGCTCCTGCTGCTGCTGCTGCTCCCCCCGCGCCCCCGCCTGCCCCTCCTCCGCCGCCGCCGTCTCCTCCTCCTGCTGCTGCGCCACCGCCGCCGCTGCCCACTGTGCGCTCTGCGATCACACGCTCCACCTCCAGCCAGGCCGGCTTGACCCCCTCCACCAACTCGTCATCTGCCTGCACCACAGGCAGGCGGGGCAGGCGGGGCGGGGCACGTGAGGCACACACGGGGCTCCCTTGAGTGGGCAGTCAGGGGAGAGAGGGGGCCACCTTACAAGCACCAGCCCCACCTCTCACAGCAGGAAGGTAATTAGATGACGATGCGGCAGCAAGGACGCATCAAGCCGTTGTGGTGGAGAGCAGGGCGGCTCCCAGGCCTCCCCGCCCACCCCAAGCACCCACCTGAGTCAGCAGCGCCGCGGCCCGCTTCTTCTCAAAGGTCTTGAGGCGGAGGCGCAGCCCCGGGAAGAGTGCGGCGGCCGCCTCCAGCTCCGACACGCGCACCCACTCGGTGTGCAGGTGGGAGCGTCCCGCGAATTTTATGCGGTACTCCTTGCCGGTACCGCCCCCGCGGCACGCCAGGATGGCGTCGATGCCGCGCCCCAGCCGCTCGTGCCGCGCGCACAGCGGGCACACCCAGCGCGCGCCGGGGCGGCCCGCCGACCCGCGCTCCTTGCCCGTCAGGCAGGCGCGGTGGAACTGCTGGGGGCAGGCGGAGCAGCGCCACGGCGCCTCGCCTGGCTCGAACTCGAAGCTGCCACAGGCCTGGCAGTAGGTGTTCTGCAGCGGGTGCAAAGTCCACACCCAGCAGCAGAGGGCACTGTGAGACGAAGGCGTGGTGCAGCGGCGCCAGCAGGCGGCTGGAGGTGGCGGGAGCGGTGGCGGACTGGGTGCGGCCGGCCGCTCGCTGCAATAATAACAGCACTCCGCTGCGTGTTCTCACCCATTCCTTCTTCTGCGGCTCCTCCTCACTGTCACTGGGCTCACTTCCAAAGTCGTCATCGCTGTCAGAGGCGCTGGACACCTCCTGCCTCCGTGGAGGCATGTTTCAACGGACTGTAGGAGGCATTGGGCCGTGTGCCAGCAGCGCCAGAGGTGCAGCCTCTCGGCCTCAAACTGCGCTGCAGCAAGAAGGCCCTCGGCACAGGCAGGACGCCGCAGGCAGCGTGTGCAACGTGCTTTGAAGCTAGAGGGAGCAAGCGCGCTAGCATCAGGCAGATGACGGACCGCTGCCAGCCGGGCGGCGGCGGGCACGCGGTGACGGTCTCCTCCTCCTGATGCTGTGCACACCACACCCAGCCCCCACGCCGCCGCCGGCACTCATGGCTGGGTGGGATCAAAAAGAGCCTGCTTACAGTGCCTCACTGGTTTCCCTTGTGACGTCGCCGCATGGCCGCTGCCTGCCGCCGCGCCGCGCACTTGGCCGCCGCCTCCCGCTTCCGCTGCTGGGTCTGCCGCCGCCCCGCCTGGAAGCTGCGTGGTCCTCTGCTGAATCATTTGGCCACTTGCCAGCTCCTGTTGGTGTTCAGGCACAATTGGGAGCCGAGAGCACCTTCTGATGGATGAGGTATCGGGGCGGTACCACTCAAGCTGCCACACACAGGACCGGTCACAGCCGCAGGAATGGGTCTCTTGAGAGAAACACACCAGAGAGAGAGCGACGGCTGCCCCGCGTCGCCCCATGGTGTCTCCTTCCCATCCAACCGTCTCCCCCCCGCGTACGGCGGCGGCAGCCAGGAAGGGCATCCCGCCTGACACACATGTATGGCCTGCGCACTTTCTTCGTCTTACAAACAGCAAACTTCCCGCTACGACTGGTGTTGGCCGATGGTGATTAGCCCAGAGGCAACTGGATGAGCCAATAAAATGCAAGTGGGTGAGCCCAGACCGGCACGTCGCCGACCCGGCTTGCACCACCCGTTAAAAAAATGGGGGTGCGAGTGGGAGGAGGGTGTGGTGCAGAGCAGGGGCACATATCAAGGGCCCTGATCTGCACGGCAAGCTGGCTGTGTGTGTGTGTGTGTGTGTGTGTGTGTTGCAGGGCAGGAACGGGGGCTGGTGCCGCAGGCCAGATCCCAGCCGCGAGCGTCGCCAGCTGCCGCCGCCGCTGCTCGACGGCAGGCTGCTGCCCCTGCTGCTACCGGCCCAACGCTGCCACTGGCTGCTGACGAGGATGGTTGCCTGCCTGCCGGCTGCCAGCCTCTCACATAAAGTCAAAGTCATCGCCGTCGCCTGCAAAGGAGGGAAGCGGCGGAGGCGTGAGGCGGCGATGCAGCAAGCAGAGCAGGCCGCCAAGCACAAGACGCCGCCAAGCACAAGAAGGATGCAGAGACACGGGCGACAACAGCAGGGAGGCAGCACAGCAGGCAGGCAGCCCAGCAGGCGCACCGGCGTCGTCAAACACATAGTCATCCAAGCCTGCAGGCAGCACGGGGTCAAGGGCTTGGACACAGTGCAGAATGAGGCAGGCAGGAGGGCGGGCTGATGAGCTGGAGGACCCCCCCCTGCGTCAGATGCAGCCGAGGCTGCGCCTGCCGAGCTGGGGAGCAAGTGCCGACCTGAGGCCCGTGCGGGCCGCAGTCGGTGCACAGGCCGCCCCAGGCCTGCGCCACCCCCTGGCCCTGCCCAGCATGCGAATGGCAGCAACCCCTGCCATGCCCCGCCCGCTCACAACGCCCGCCGGCCCCGCACCTGCCGCGCCGCCGCTGCGCCCCACATTGAGCGTCGCCTTCTTGGTCGTCTTCTTTCCTCCCTGCGCCGCCTTCTCCTCCTTGAGCTTCTCGGCGCGGATGCCTGCAGGCGTGGGGGGGGAAGCAGGGTGCTTGTCGCTTTTTGTGTCTACAGTCTGCATATCCGCAAAAACTTGCGACACAGTTACAATGTGCGGCGTGCGCAGCGTGGAGGCGCCCGTGGCGCCAACAGAGGGCTGCTGCACCTGCCTCGGCGTGCCGGCATGCGCCTCCGCAGGCCAGCAGGAGCATGCACACGCATCACCGCCTCCCTGCCTCTCCCCACCCGCCCCTGCCTCTCCCCAGCCGCCCAGCTCACCCGCCACACACGTCTCGACATCCTTGACCTCCTGCGCGCTCATCATCTGCAGCGCAGCCACCAGCAGGCGCCAGCGCTCACGGCTGGCGACCCCGCCGGTGCAGCGCGGCGGCAGGCGCCAGCCTTTGTGAAAGCAGGCGCTCGCAGCCTGCCATCGCGGCGTGCAGCCTGCGCGACGGGTGCCACTCGTGAGGAACGCGCTCACCTGGAGCGCGACCTTGAGCAGGGACTTGACGGCGGCCTTGTAGTGCCCCGCCTTGGCGTGAGGCAGCATGTGCTTGCCCGCCACCAGCTTCCCAAACTCCTCAAAGTCCTTGGCTGACTTGGGGATGAAGTCCTCCAGGTCGCGCCCTGCGGCAGGCGGGCAGGCGGGACAGCCAGCGGGCAGCCGCGGGTGACGGCAGACGGGCGCGACAGCCGGCAGCGGTCGCAAGCCGAACGGGCGATGCAGAAGCGCGAGCGAGCAGGCCGGCGCGGAAGCGGCATGCCACACAAACGCCTCCACGGTCGCTCTGCGGCGTGCCGGGGCACGGCGACGCCTGGCGGCCTACCCACTCCTCTTGCCCACCCCTGCCCTGTCTTTCCTTCCCCTCCCTTCCCTGTCCCTGCCCTCCTAGGCCGCCCACCCTTGCCAAACAGCTCGATGGTGGCCTGATAGTCTGCCTCCTCTATGAGCCGCTGCTGCCGCAGCTTCTCGGCAATCGGGTCGTCCAGCGGCGTGTCGTCGCCGCCCCGCTGCTGCGCCCCCTTGCTCTCGTCGTACTTGCTGACCCCCTTCTTGTCCTTGGCCTGCGGCAGGCGTGCGGGGAAGCAGGGAGGAGGGTGTGTGAGCTGAATGCAACCGCGGCAGCAGGAGGGGGAGGAGCGAGAGCAGCAAAGGTAAGCACCGCTACGGCTGCCGCATGCGGTATCCCCTTTGCAGGACGGACGAGGCCATGGGTGCCCTGCCGGATCCGGCGGCAGACGCCGGCCTGCTGCTGGCGGCTGTGCCTTGCAGAGGCCAGTGGCGGCGCGAGCGGCGGCGGCGCAGCGGCGGGAGCGCTGGTGAGTGCGGCAGGGCGGCAGCGCCGCGGCGGCCGCACCTGCTGCGGGGCCGGCACGTTGGCCTTCCATTTGGGGTCCTCCTCCTCGCCCTCGTCCTCGCCCACAAACTTGGACTTGCTTGCCTCCGCCTGGGGGGCCGCAGGGATGCCTGGAACTACAGGCTCCTCTGTCTCCCAGTCCTCCCAAGAATCTGCCATTGCTGCTGTGCCCGGGGCTCCTGAGCGAGCAAATGCAGTGGTGCTTGATGTGGGAGGCCCTCTCTGGCGGCCCAGGGGTCTTGCCAGCAGAATGTGGGATCGCTGCCTGGTGCAATGCGGCGTCCCAGGAGCTCTCAAATGGCGCCATCCTTGGCTGACATGGCAGAGATGATGGGCGGAGGCCCCTCCCCGCCCTTGCCTGCCGCAGGCTCAAATTTTAAGGGCAGCCAAACACCAACCACGCACCGGCAACCCCCCTTCTTGCGAAGCACTGTGCTGAGCGGCTGCCTGGCTTGAGAGCGCGTCTATGAGGTGCGGTGTGGCGCCCGTCGTCCGTCAGCCGTTCAAAAGGCAGCGCTGGAGGAGCGTGGTGGGCGCCGGCGACAGGATCAGCCCTGCCACCGCCGTTTTGGGGCTCTGCCTGCCAGCCGGCGGCCTGTAGGGCCTTGGCAGAGCCCTCGGGCCTCTACCAGCAGCTGCAGCTGCGGGGCCAGCGTGCAGACGGCCTGCGGGAGCTCCCCGCCACACCAATGCCCCACCACCCCTTTGCCTGCAGGGCGAGAGCGCGGCAGAGGACAGGGTTGTCGTAGCATGTTGAACACGAATCAGGGCCTGGACGGCAGGTTTGCGCAGTTCCAGGGGCAAGGCCAGCCGGGCGGCGGCGCCGCCACAGGAGGCGGCTTCCCCGGCCTCGGCAGCAACATGCAAGCGCTGCAGTCGCTCCAGGCCGGCACCTTTGGGCTGCAGAACCCACTGCAGGCCGGCAGGTGGGTGGCGCAGCGGGGGAGCAGGCATGCAGCCTGCTCTGGGTCGTGTGAGTAGGCCTGGCATCGCAGCCACCCGCCCCGAGCCTGTTTTGTGAAGCAGCGCACACACACCCTTTTCCCGCGACCCGGTTTGTGTGTGGCTCAAACGCTATGGCCAGCCGGTCGCACACCGCCCTGTTTGCATGCCTCCCTGCCGCAGGCCGGGGATGGGTGGCCTGCAAGGCGCCGTCGGAGGCCAGGCGGCGGCGCTCGGCGCGCAGCAGCGGCTAGGCGCGGGCGGCGGCCTGGCGCCAAACCTACAGCAGCTGGGGCTGGGGCAGGCGCCGGGAGGGCGCGTGGGCCTGCCGGGGCAGCAGTTTGCCGGCGTCAACGGTGAGGCGGGCCGCCGGCGAGCCGGGCGCGTATGTGTGTGCATGTCACGTGTGCATGGTGGCTGCGTGGTGGCAGATCGGGCGCTGGTTGCTGATGCATGCTGGCTGCCCCTCAGCGGCAGCTGTGTCTGCAGCGCAGCGGGCGCGGCGGGCACCCAGCAGCCCGCATGCCAAGGCCGGCCCCAACCGCTGCTCGCGCCGCCACCGCCGCCTGCAGGGCTGGCGGGCGTGGGGCGGTCGGGCCTGGGCGGCGGCGGCGTGGCGGGCCTCAACCCCGCGCTCACGCAGCAGGGGCTGGCCAACCGCAACGCCACCGTGGGCGGCGTGGGGCTGCCTGCCGGCGCGCTGGGAGGGTATAGCGCCAACCTGGCGGCGCTGCAGGGGCGCCCCGGCGCCGCGCAGGCGGGCATGCCGGGCCTCAGCGGCCTGGGAGGCAGGCTTGGCGGCCTAAGCGGGCTGGGAGCGGGTGAGCGTGCGCGCGCCGGCCGCCGGCGGCCGCCCCGGCAGCGGCCTGCCCGCCGCCACGCGCTGCCGTGTGCCTGCCGGCGCCGCTGCGCCGCGCCTCTGCTCAGCCCTGTGCTGCGTTCCCCAGCCTCACGTAGCCCCCTCCGCCTGCGTCATACCTGCTGAGCCATAGTCTCCCCTGCCCCGACCCGGCCCGCGCTGCCACGCCCCCTGTTGCCCTGCCCAGGCGGCGCCTCGGGCTTTGGCGCGCCTTCGGGAGACCTGCTGTCGATGCTCAACAAGACGGGAGGGCGGCAGGAGCAGCAGCAGCACGGCGGCGGCGGCCATGAAGCCCCCGCCTTTGATGCCTCCGACTTCCCATCCCTGACCGCCGCAGGCGGCGGCGGTCAGCACCGCAGCGCCG
>NW_005435080.1:250461-251084 GCF_000147415.1 Chlorella variabilis | reverse complement strand
CGCGGCAGCAGTCGGCGGAGGGGTCTGAGGGCGCGGCGCAGCTGCAGCAGCTGCAGGCGCAGCTCAGCGGGCTGGCCGACGGCGGCGGCGGCGGCTTTGGCGGACTGGCCGGCGGCGGCGGGTACGACGCGCTGCGCATGCAGCAGCAGCGCCAGCTGCAGCAGCAGGCGGCGCTCAAGGCGGCGGCGGCCGGCGGCAAGCCTGGCGTGGCGGCGCAGCCCGACCGCTTTGGCCTGCTGGGCCTGCTGAGTGTCATCCGCATGACAGGTGGCCGCCTGGCTGGGGGGCTGTGGTGTGGAGGGCTTGGTGTGGAGGGGTGTGGAGGGCCGGCGGTCGGCGCTGCGCTGCGTACGGCGGGGGGCGGGTCGCAGCAGATGCAACTGGGGTGCAGCACGGAGTGCTGAGGCAGCATGCTGCGCTGCCCTCCCCGCGACCCCTTCTCTCCGTTCGCCCTCTGCCTCCCCACCCCTGCCCTCACCGCCTCCACTTCTCTCCATGCACCCTCTGCCTCCCAACCCCCGCCCTTCCCTGCTCCATCCCCCGCTGCCCCCGTCCCCACCGTCCCTGCCCACCTCCCCCCACCCGCCGCTCTTTCCTCCCGCACACCCCGACCTCACCACTGT
>NW_005435080.1:249301-250411 GCF_000147415.1 Chlorella variabilis | reverse complement strand
AAGGGAGAGCGGGCAGGCGGGTTCAGCTGGGTCACGTGGCAACCGCAGGAGCAGGAGCCAGGCAGGCAAGCGCCGCCGCAGGCCGCACCAAGAGCTGTAACTCAAACACACAGGGCTCCCGATCCACTGCCACCACCACGTCCACCACCACCACCCCCGTTCCTGTGCCCCCCCCCACTCACTTGACGCCCCTGCCCACTGCGTCAGCCAGGTCGGACAGCCGCCAGTCCACGGCGGAGCCGACGGGCACGTCTGCGTGGCGCTGGCGCTCCGCTTGCGCATCCAGCTCGGCAGGGCCCAACGTGCCCTCGCTGGCAATGTGCAGCACGCCGCCGGGCGTCTCCTGCGCACGCGGGGATGTAGGTAACGTGGGGGTGGTCAGGGGCAGGTTGCGGCAGCTCGCAACGCCAGCAACCAACAAACAGAGCGCAGCCTGCGCCCGACCGCCACCAGCCACCAGCGCCTCCCCCGCCGCCGCTCACCAGCGCATCCGACTCATTCAGGAACAGCACCCCCACCGGCTTCCGCTGCTGCAGCCGCATGCGCCGCGCCGCGCGCTCCTGCTTCTCCCCCTGCAGCGGCCCGCCCGCCGCGCCCACCGCCTCTGCCGCCGCCGCCTCCGCGACCCGCTCCATGCGGCTCTTGATGCGCTGACCCATGGCGTGCAGCGTCTTCCCCTCCCCACCACCCTCCTGCTTGGCGCCGGCCCCAGCCTCGCCAGCCGCCTCCCGAGGGGCGGCAGACGGCTCGGATGCGGTCCACGCGGCTGTACCGCCGCCGCCGCCGCCGGTACCGCCTGCCCCCTCATGGAAGCTGCTGTACTTGAACTCGTGAGTGCTGCGGGTGAGGGAGCGCACGGTACCGTAAGAAGGTACGGCACAGGCGGCAGGCCGCGAACGCAACCGGTGACTCCTGCTGCTTGGGGCCCGCTCCGCCGCGCCACGTGCATGCAGCCTAGACCCCTGCAGTCCAGCCCTGCCTTACCCAGCCACACACACACACAAATACATGCACGCCCAGCCATGCTGTGTGTCGCCCCCTGTGCCTCACCACTTGATGGCCTCATCCATCATGTCGGCCATGGGCGGCAGCTCGCAGTCCGACAGCACG
>NW_005435080.1:212887-249251 GCF_000147415.1 Chlorella variabilis | reverse complement strand
GTTTGAGCGCGGCTCCTTCTTCCTGTTTGACCCCGCCAGCTGGGAGGTTGTGCGCAAGGACAACCTGACAGTCCAGTTTGAGCAGCTGGAGCGGGCGCCCAGCCTGACGACGCGCGCGCCGGGCGCCGCCGCGCCGCCACCCGCGGGCGCGCCGCCCGCACCCATCGGCGCCGCAAAGTGAGGCGGGCGCGACGGTTCGGTGCGGTAGGGACTGATGGAGTCCCTGCCCTGCCGCCCCGCCGCTGCGCCGCGGCCGTGCGCGTGGTCTGCGTGTGTGCACCCCGCCCCCACCCCCTCCCCGTTTTCCCCCACCCGCAATCACTGCCGTGTCTCGCTGCTGCTGTTTTGCTCCCTCTCTGCCCTCCCCCCCTTCCTCCTGCTTTGTTTTTCCTCCTGACTGCGCCGCCAGGGTGGCGGCCGCGGCGTGCCGCCGGCGCGCGCCCCCTGCGTTTGTGCGTGCGCCTGGCGGCCCTGCCTCCCTGACCAAACCGTCCCTCTATGTTTTGGTTGCCACACTGCTGCCATGTGTAAACCCCGTCAGCGAGGGGAAGGGAGGAGCCACGGGTGGGGCGGGGCGGCCGACTCCGTCGGACGGTGCCAGCTCAGCGCCGCCACCCAGGCGACCGGGCGAAAGTCGCGACGAGGCGGCCCGCGTGGGGCGATCACATCGGATGCAGCCCACAGCCGATCCAGCGTAGCGTGCCGGGTCTCGAAGGGCGGTCAAACCCCAGTGCCGTGCGGGAAACGCTCGCCACGCAGCCCTGCGCGAATTACTCGGCAGTGAATGGAGCGCGGCCGCAGCCTTTCATCATGATCACCAGCCGGCTATCGTCCATTCCCGAGCCGGCGGTGCTGGCGGAGGAGGAGGGGCAAGCGGCATGTGAGGATGGCGACAGCGGCGTGGCAGCTGAGCAGCGCAAGGGCGCCCCTGCAGGGGTGCAGGTGCAGGTCACAGCCGGCACGCTGGCTGGTGCCGCCGCCGAGCTCCAGGGGCTGGGATCCCTGGCGGCTGCCTGGCTGGAAAGCCCGCGGGAGGAGGAGGGCTTCTTCAAGCGGGCCGGCCGCCGCCTGCGCATCAGGTGCGTATGGAGTGTTTGTGTGGGTGCAGGAGTATGTAACATGCCCCTGCAGCATGCCGTCAAAGAGATGCACACACACACACCACATGCACGTGCGGCTGCCTGCACTTTGTGAGGTGCTACCCTGCGTGTGAGTGTGCCGCTTGCCCCAAGCGTCGCCTCCAGCCTGCTTTCCTGCCCTCCTGCCTCCAGCATCTATGGAAAGGACCAGCGAGAGAGCTATTATCGTGACAGCCTCATCGGGCCCGACCCCGCCATCGCAGCGGCGGTCAGGAGCGGGGGCACCCAGTCGTCCAACAGGGCGGGGGTGGGGCTGCGCCGCCGGGTGCTGCCCTACCACTGGCAGGAGGTGAGCGGGCACCCGGCCGCTCGAGGCACGGCCCACCACATGCCAGAGCTGCGCATCGGTCTGCAGCAAGCAGCGTGGGCGCGGGCATGGGGACAGGCGGTGCAGCGGCACGGCTGGCCCGCATGGCGGCTCATGCCCCTGCTTTCTTGCTGCTGCGCCGCCGCCGCCGCTGCCACCTGCAGCCCATCTGCGCTGTGTTCGACTCCCTCAGCTGGAACCTGGGCATCTCGCTGATCACGATCTTCGCCGTCTTCGCGCCAGACATAGTCATCATCTGCTCGGGTGGGCTGGGGGGCCTCCCAAGCGCCTGCGCGCCTGCATGGCGGCGTGTTGGAGCACCGCCGGCGGGGCCCGGGGCCCTGCCAGGGCCCTCCGAGGCGCTGCCGCCGCCGCTGCTGCCTGCGGCTGAGCCACCTGGGCATCCCGAGCACTGCCGTGCCCAGTGATGGTGCCCCCTGCCTTCCCCCCTGGCGGCCCCCTGGCCGTGAGTGCAGCGCCCGATGGCGTCAACGCCTGGATCAACAGCTTCCTGGTGGCTGCCATGGCGCTGTTTGGCGCAGAGACGCTGCTCACCTTCCTGTGCAGGCGAGGCGCCCGGCCGCTCCTGCCCTCGCTGGTTTGCAAGCACAGCTGACAGCCGGCGTGCCGGCACAGCCCTCCAACCGCTGGCTGCTGCCGCAGCTCTGCAGACCCGGCTGCCGCCGCCCGCCCGCTCTGAGCCACGCCACCGCCTTCTCCACCGCCGCCGCCGTCGCTGCCGCCTGACCCTCCTGACCCGCAGGCCCTCGCTCCACTGGCTGAAGATGATGCTCGACATTCTTTCCAACCTGTCCCTGCTCTTTGCCATCACCTGGTTCACAGAGGTGAACCCCCTTGGGCAGGGAGGGCCTGTGCCAGCACGCAGCATGCATGCCGCATGCATGTATGGGCGTCCGCTGGTGCAGCCGGGTGTCTCCAGCATCCCTGCTGCCGCGCCGCTGCTGGCAATCCTGCTGCTGCTGTTCCCTCCGGGTGCTGCTACCCGCTGCCTGGCTGAGCATGCCATGTGGCCAGTGGCCAGCACAGGCACCGAGCGGGGTGCTGGCTGTGGCTGCCGCAGGCGGTGGGGGCGCGCAGCGACGGCACCACCAGCAACGCGGCGCGGGCCTGCCGCATCGTGCGGCTGGTGCGAATTGTGAGCGTGCTGGAGATTGTGGGGTGGCGCTACAAGCAGGTGAAGGCGACAGGGGGCGTGGTGTGGTCTGGGGATGCAGGCGAGCGGCACTGGGGATCAGCCCATGCCCATGGGCGGGGCTATGTGCAGCACGCCAAGGGCTAGGCAGGCGGCCGGATCTTGGTGGCGGGCGTGGCAGAGGGGCACCGGCTGGAGCTATGCATGCCTGCCTGCCTTGCTCCCTCCCGTGCCGCCCTGCACTGCCGTACTGCAGAGCTACTGCCCTGCCATCTGCCGCCGTGCTGCAGCGCTACTTCCGAAACAACCCGGAGGCTGCCGCCGCGCTGGCAGACCAGCTGGCTCCCACCAACATTGGAAAGAAGATTGGAGGCAAGCGGGGCGGCGGGGTGGCGGGGTGGCGGGGTGGCGGGGCGGGTGGTGGCAGGGCCAGCCGCAGCTGCAGTCCACCTACACCGCTCTGCACCTCAACCATGCTTTCCGTGGAAGCAGCTGTCAGCCACCCACACGTCGTCGTGCCACCTGGCGCTCGCCGGCCCCTCTCGCCTGTGGTGCCCACCCACCTCCCCACCCACCACCACACACTCCAGGCCGCCACCACCACCACCACCACCACCACC
Organism: Chlorella variabilis; assembly: GCF_000147415.1. NCBI lineage: Eukaryota > Viridiplantae > Chlorophyta > Trebouxiophyceae > Chlorellales > Chlorellaceae > Chlorella > Chlorella variabilis. The sequence continues at coordinate 246,032 of NW_005435080.1, read as the reverse complement.
ACACCTCCATCTGCCCCCTGCAGAGATAGCGGCACTGCAGGTGGCGGCGGTGGTCATCTCTGCGGTGGTGTGCACCTCGCTCATCATTGGAGCCGACATCGACACCGGATCCAACGAGGGCCTGGACGCCTTTGCCGCCTCGCTGGCGGCCGGCGCCAGCGCCGGCGCCACCGCAGCCCAGGCGCGAGCGGGGATCAGGGGTGGTGGTGGTGGTGATGTGCGGAGGCGCGGTGCGGTGCTTGCGAGCAGCGGCTTGGGGCCGCTGTCACGCCGCCTGCCGCAGTGCTGCCAGGCTCTCCGAGGGTCCGCCACCACTGGTAGGGCCCTCCTCCATGCCACCTGAGGCCGTGGTGCATCTGCTCTGCTCCCTGCTGCCGCCACCCCCATGCTGATGTGGCGCAGCTGCAGCCAACGGTCGACGCCATGCTTGCCTTCTCAGCAGACCAGCTTCACAACAGGGTGAGCGGCCATTTTCCCACTTGTTGCATTTCCGGCTGCGCCTTTTGCCCTCTGGCGCTCAGCCTGGCAGCCCAGTGCAGGCATGCACCATGCACCATGCATGCCGCTGCTGGCGGGAGAGCTGGCCTGGCAGGGCCTTCATCCACCATCCCTGCTGCCTTGCCCTGCTGCCTCTGCCCCTGTCGCCCCCGCCGAGCATGTGGCCTTGTCCTGGTGCTGCTCCTACTATAACTACTTACCCTGCCACTGCCACTGCCGCTTCCTGTTGAGCAGCAAGTGCCCATGATTCTCGAGGTGGCAGGAGTGGGCTATTGGGACTGGGTGGAGCAGAATGGCGGCTGGACGGCACGCAGCACAGACAGGCGAGGGGGGTGCCTGGGGAGGGCGCCTGGTATTGCCTGCCCGACCACTGGCCTGCTCACTCTCCTCCTCCTCGCCTACGGCTTCACCTCCTCCCTCCCCTGCCTCTCCCTCCCTTCCCGTCCCACCACACCAGCGAACCCCAACAAAACCACGCCTTGCTCCTCCCATCCCGCCGCATCCCACCCCACCAGCTTACCCACACACACCACATTCTCGACCCCCCTGGGCTGCCCCCGCAGGGAGACGATTGTGCAGGGCAGCGTGACGCTGGATGTGGATGTGTCCAAGGCCAACCACCTGAGGGCGGGGCTCAACATGGCCCTGGCCGGTACCGTGGTACTGCTGCTCCTCGCATTCGTGGTCTTCATCAACTGGACGATCTGGAAGGTGCGGGGCAGGTGCTGGGCGGCCGGGGTGTGCAGAGTGGTGTGCCACGTAGGCTGGGGCTTGCTCGGCGGGATGTGGGGACGGGGTGCTGCTGCTGCGCTGCCCTGCACCAGCACATGCCGTGGCTGCCGGCCCGCACACCAGCCTCCCATCCCGCGCCGCCACCAACACCCGCCGCCACGCACCCCACCCATCTGCCGCACTGCAGATGCTGGTTCAGCCGCTGGATCGGATCTTCTACTCCATCCGCACCAACGCCGCCCAGGTGGTGGCGGCGCTGGGGAGCCCCGAGGCAAGTGCGGGCTGGAGCTGGGGCCGGGCAGCAAGGCAGACACCCGCTGCCATGCGCCGGCAGGCGTTCCTGCGGCGCTTGGCAGCGCTGGTTCACAGCGTGACGCAAACCCCCGGGGATGGGGACGGTGCAGGAGGGGCAGAGGGGTGGGGGTAAGCACCCATTCCTGCCTGCCCGGTGTGCCGTGCCGCCAAGCAGGAGGAGGCGGCGGCGGGGCACGGGCGGGGCAGCAAGAAGGACGATTTGGACATCATCACGATTGAGGCAGGCAAGACCTCTCCCGCTTTCTTTGTCCTTTCTTCCTTCTTTCTTCGTTTCTTTCTTTCTTTGTTTCTTCCACAGGCAGGGCCCAGCAGGCAGCTGGCAGCGGGGCTGGAGACGGGCGCTGCGAGGCGGGGAGGCGGGCGGGCACAGGCTGCCTGCCCCACTCGCTGCCCCTGCGCATGCTAGCAGGGCGGGCAGGATGCAGTGCCAGCCGCGCCCGCCGCAACTCAAACCTGCCTCTGCGCCGCCCTCCCCAATTCTTTCCACCTGCAGCCGTGACCAAGATGGGGCGTATCCTTGAGCAGTACACCAGTACCGGCGGTGTTGGGCTGAATGCGGTCAAGAAGATGGCAACGGTGGGTTGGTGGCAGGCAGCAGCCAGGCCAAGGAGGCTGCTGGGGGCGGCAGGAAGGGCACACCCATGCCTCACCCCAGCCGGCTGCCCATGGCTGCACTGCGCCCCTCGCTGGCGGCCGAAATGCTGACACCGGCCCGCCGCTGCCCTGCGCCCACCCGTGGCCTGCGCACAGAACGCCGACCAGTCCACAAAGGAGTGGCTGGCGACCATGGTGGCAGGGCCGGGATCGGAGGAGGTGGTCAGCGGGCGGCGCTCCTCTGACCCGGCCTCCGCCGCCGGCCGCGGCCGCGGCACGCGCCAGCCGCGCCTGTCGCCCGCGCCCTTTGGCCAGGGCAGCATCCCGCTGCGCGCGGCGTACGCGGGGAGGCCCGGCGGCGGCGGCGGCGGCGGCGGCGGAGGCGGAGGAGGGCCGCAGCGCCGCTCCCGCCTGGGCCGCATGTCTGAGATCCAGGTGTTGGGGCAGGGGCAGGGCCCGCTGGTGCAGACGATGAGTGACATGGGTGAGCGCGGCCCACAGGGCGGCTGCCCCTGCAGGGGCTGTCCTGAGTAAAAATCAAAAAGCCGTGGGCCAGCTGCGGCATGCCAGCTGCCCCGCTGCGCCGTGCAATGCCGCCAATGTGCCTGGCAGCCGCGCTTGCTGCCTGCCTGCCTCAAGGAGCTCATGTATAGGGCTGCCATGAGCCCCTTTACTTTCCTCCCTGCCCGCCCACATTCAGCTTTGCTGGACCGCGACCGCCTGCGGCGCAGCAGCCTGGCGCAGTTCCAGCAACGCACCAGCGGCGGGGAGGCCGCGGGCGGCGGCGAGCCCACGCCCTCCAGCACGCAGCAGCAGCAGCAGCAGCAGCAGCAGCAGCAGCAGCAGCAGCAGCAGAGCCAGGGCCGGGCTCAGGCACAGCCTGCGGGGGCGGCCAAGCAGTCCTCAGGCGTCCCAGCTGCGCCCAGTGCCGAGCCTTCGCGCAGCAGCCTAGAGGCGCCCCGCGGCAGCGGCGGGGGCCCGGCCTTGGGTCCCCTCATCGCCGCCTCCTCCTCCGCCTCCTCAGACGCCGCCGCGCTGGCCTCAGCTGCGGCGCGGGCGCAGTCGGTACCGGCCGCCCCCAGCGAGGCCTGGGCGCAGCTGGGGAGCAGCAGCCTGCCGGAAGCCGAGAAGAAGCTGCTGGCCAACGTGGACGTCGACTACCTGCACAGCTTTGGGTGAGGCGGTACCACGGCAGTACCATATGGAGAGCTCCCACATGCTGGTAGCTTCCAGCGAGCCGCGCGCCCACCAGCCGCGCGCCGCCCCCACGCAGCGCTGCCCCGCCCGCCAGAGCCGCCATGCCGCCCATGTGCCGCCAATGCACCCCGGTGCTGCGCCCGCTGGACCCGCAGGTTTGATTCCCTGGGTATCCCGCCCCAACTGCTGCCCGCCTACGTCTGTGCCATGTTCCTGGAACTGGATCTTGCTTTCTTCAGGTGAGAGGGGTGAGGCTGGCTGACTGCCAGATATGGCTGAAAATGCCAGGTGGCGCCGCGCTTTCTTCACCGCCTTTCTTGTGCCGCGGCTAAGAAAGGCCTTCTTTGAAGGCGCTGGAGCTAGTGTCTAAACCCTCCGAGAGGGCACAGGTTCGATTCCCTCCCATGTCGAAACTTTGTGAGGACAAACGCGGCATAGCTGACCGGCTCAGCGCCAATCCAAGCCAATTCCTTCGGGAACGCCTAATAGAATCGCCAAGGCTTCGGCACAGGCCTCCCCGGGACCCATTCACTACTAGTGGGGGGTACTGCACTTGGCGCGTCGGGCAGATCAAATAATGGTCTAAAGCTAGACGTTAAAACCGGGAAGTTAAGCTTGTGGAGGCTCTTCCCCACCTTTACCTTTACCTTTACCGCCTGCTCAACCACCGCCTGCTGCAAACAGCCCGGCAGTGGCGTGCAGCAGCCTCGACAGGGCAGCCTGGACGTCCGCACACACAACCCCCTGCCTGCGTTGCATCAGCTCTCCGCTCTCCGCCCCTCCCTGGCCGGCCCGGCAGCTCGATGGCGTTGCGCCTGCTTTCTCCCTGCCGCCGTGCAGCGGCGCCGACGCGGCGCTCATCGAGGAGCCAGCCCCCGCGGGGCGCAACGGCTTTGTGGATGTGGCCACCCTGTGGCGCTTTGTGACCGAGGTGCGCGCAGCTGCTGCCGGCGGCGAACCCGCCGCGCCCGCAGCCACCCCTCTGCCCGCTCCCAGTCCCCAGCACGCCGCCGCGCCGTGCCCCACCCACCGCCCTCCGTCAGCTGCGCTGCGGGCATGCCGCCTTGCTGGCCCCAGCTGGCGCGGGGCCCACGCCGCAGCTGCGCCGCTCGGCCCCGCCCCGTCACGCCCGCCTGGCTCCAGGTCAGCGCCATCTACCAGCGGGTGCCATACCACAACTTCCAGCATTGCGTGGACGTCACCCACACCACCTTCATGTTCATCAAGTGAGCCCGCTTTCCTCTGCCTCCCCGGCCTGTTCTGTTGTCGCTGGGACGGGTTGTCCCTGGTCTCTGCTTGCTGGACCGACGGGAGGGCTCGCAGGCCAGGCCCGGGCCCGAGCTGCAGCACCCGAAGCTGCAGCACCCGTCAAATCCCCTGCAGCAGCCGCTGGCAGTGCTGCAGCAGACTAGAGGCTGTGCCTGCCTGCCTGCCCGCCTGCCTGCCTGCCTGCCTGCCTGCCTGCCTGCCTGCCTGCCTGCATCCATCATGTGCATGCCTCCCTCGATCACCCCACCCTCCCACCTGCCCGCCTGCCTGGGTGCTGCGCAGGCGGGTGGCTCACAAGGTGGTGCTCACAGAGCTGGAGAAGTTTGCGCTCATGGTGGCCGCAGTGAGCCACGACCTGGACCACCCCGGTGGGTGGAAAGTGCGGGGCGGCGCTTACGACAGGAGGGGCCGGGTGCCCGCTCGGCTCCCATGCCTTCCGGTCTCGCCAGCCCCGTGCGGCGGCTGCCCCTTGCCTCCCGCCCGGCTTCCATGTTGGTAGCCTGCCTGGCGCTTTCCCCTAAAAAACCTAAAAACCCTAAACCCTAATTCCCGGCTGCCTCTGAATCCCTTCCAGCATCCCTCCCTCTCTCCCTGCAGGGGTGAACAATGCCTTCCTGGTGAATGCTCGGGACCCTCTGGCTACGACCTACAACGACAGCTCGGGTGGGGCTCAGGCAGGGCTGCGTTGCTCTGCCTGCCTCACCCACAACCCTTTGTGCTGTAATAGAAGGCGCAGCTTTCTATGCGCAGAAGAAGGCTTGCTTAAGCAACTGCTTGCTGCTCGGCCAGCGTGAAGCATGGCGTGCTGCGCTGCCCCTGACAGCAGCTCACCTGTACTGCTGTAGTGCTGGAGAACCGCCACGTGGCCGCTCTGTACAGCCTGCTTCTGTCCAAGCCCCAGCTCAACATCTTTGCGCGGCTGGACGTGGCGCAGTGGCGGGAGGTGGGGGCCGCTGGCGCCAGCGCTGCAGCAGAGAAGAGCACCGCTATGCAATGCACGCTGCGGGGCAGCAACTGCATGAGGCTTGACCCTACCAGCCATGCACACTCTCCACCCCTGCCCCCGCGCTCGCTGTCCCTGCTTTCCAAGCCCCGCAGCAGCCTCGCGCTCCTCCCGCGCCCTCTCCTGCGCCACCTGCCACCCGCCTATGGCCGCCGCCGCAGGTCCGCAAGATGGTCATCGGCGCCGTGCTTTCCACAGACATGGTGCACCACTTCCCCATGGTGTCCAAGCTGGAGGTGTTCTACGAGCTGCACGCCGCCAACATCCAGGCCCACCACAGGGCCCTGCGCCAGGGCCTGCCGCGGTGCGCTGGCAATGCATTTGCTGCTCCTCCCGCAACCGCAGGCGGGGCACGGCAGCTCTGCGCGCCGCCGCAGAGGCGGCATGGCCCGCGCTGGCCTGGCGGCTGCCTGCCCAGCCGCTGTGCCTGCCTACCTGCTCTGCTGGCTCCCCAACCAGCTTCAAAGGGCGGCACTGACCTGGCGGCCGCTGCTGCCACCCTGTCCTGCCCTGCCCTGCCCTGCCCCGTCCTTTCCACCCCGCAGCGACAACCTGGCCCGCCTGTTTGATGCCGCCGAGGAGCGCCAGCTCCTGCTCAACCTGCTGCTCCACTGCGCCGACATCTCCAACCCGGTCAAGCCTGCCGCCATCGCCGAAAAAGTGAGTGGTTGGAGCTGGGCCTGGGGGCTGCACCTGCCGGGCTCTGGCTGCCGGGCTCAGCCGGGCTATAAGCAAGCTATAGCTAGGTAGCGGGGTGTGGCAGCTGGTGACAGATGCAAGTGCTGCCGGCCAGCCACGCCCCGTCCCTGGGCGCCCTGCTGGCGTGCCTGCCCTGCTGCTGCGCCGCATGCATAGCGCATCGGTGCTCTGCTCTTGCAACAACAGCAAGACAAGCGTTAAGCAACCTTTCATGCTTTGCTGCAGGTGGGCGGACCGGGTGCTGGCTGAGTTCTTCCTGCAGGGCGACAGGGAGCGGGCGGCGGGGCTGGCCATCAGGTGGGCGCCGCCGCCGGCAGGGACGCTCTGGGCGGTTGCCCCCGGATCGGCAGGGGCTTCCCAGGCGCTTTTGATTAGCTGCTTTACAATCAAAGTGCTTGGGCCTGGGACCCTGGCCATCTGGCCTGGCTCTTTCGCCTGCACACACTCACAGACACGCTGTGATGCACACACTGCGGGCAAGCCAGCCGCCGCTGCCGCCGCCACCCCGCTCCACCTGCCGCAGCCCCATGTGCGACCGCGAGAAGACCAGCCGCGCGGGCAGCCAGATAAACTTCATCGAATTTGTGGTGGCGCCCATCTACACGCAGGTGGGGCTGTGTGTGTGGGGGTGGTGGTGGTGGTGGTGGTGGTGGTGGTGGTGTAGGTGGTGGGTGAAGAATTGAGAGAGGTGTGTGTGTTGGCCCGCTTATACTACACGCGTGTGCATGTGTGCGGGCATGTGTGTGGTGGAGGTGGTGGTGGTGGGGCGCTGTCGGCGGCTGCCCCCCACCCTCACGCCGCACACACACACACACACATACATACACACACACACACGCACACACACACACACACACACGCATGCAGGTCTACAAGATCTTCCCTGAGCTGGGGGAGGCGCTCGACAACCTCATCGCCAACAGGCACTTCTGGCAGGTGTGCGCGTGTGCGTGTGTGCGGGCTTACTGTCTTGGCTGGTGACCGCTGCGGGAGGCTGGCTCCCTGGCACCGCAGTGTGGGTGGAGGTGCGCTCAAGCTCCCTTTCGATCCAGCCACCTGCCCAGCTGCCCCCTGCCTGCAGGATGCGCTGGCGGCTGAGCTGGCGGCCGGCAACGTGGCGGCGCCGGGAGACAGCGGCAGGGCCGGCGGCAGCGTCGTGCGGCCGCCGGAGCAGCGGGCGGAGGAGGAGGTGAGCGGGCACCCTGGCCTGGCGGCTTCGCCTTGCTGGTGCTTGCTGCTGCAGCCTGCTAGTGGCCACAGCAGCCTGCCCATACACGCATGCGCTGCCCCGCCTCGACAGGCTGAATCGCCGCAGTTATCGACACCTGGTACTGCCTGGTACTGCCTGGTACTGCCTGGTACTGCAGGTCAAGGCTGACAAGCGGCTGCGCGACTTCCAGGACAAGTACCGCGACATACTCAGCAAGCGCAAGATGCAGGTACTGCCAGCTGCCGAGTGCACGTTGATGGTTGCTCGCGTGTGGAGACTGATGGGGGCTTGCAAAGCTGTGCACGATGATGCGTGCTCGCGGCTGGCCGGCGCAGGGGCGTGCATGATACCGCCGGCATGCGCGGCGCCAGCCCCGCCAGGCCCGGCCCTCCTGCCCTGGCGCCTGGCCCTGCTGCCCAGCCTTTCACCCCTGCCTTGTGCACCCCTTTGCCGCACACCTCCCCCACCTGCTGCAGCTGGTTCGCCTGGCCTCCACCCAGAGCAGCAAGCTGTCCTTCTTCAGCCCCGTGGCGCCGCAGCCGGGCTCCCCTCCGGGGCGCCACGGCTCGCTCATGGCGCTCATGGAGGCAGCAGAGGGCGGCGGGCTGGAGATGGCGGAGCGGGCCAAGAGCAGCAGCGGGTCTGGGGGCCTGCTGGGCAAGCTGGGGCGGAACATCATGGGCATCGGGAGCACCAGCCGCGGCAGCAGCCGGGGGGCCACCATGGGGCCACCGGGCAGCGGCGCCGGCAGCAGGCGCAGCAGCGCGGCGTCGATAGAGAGCGGCGGGGAGCTGGCGCGGGGTGCCAGCTACTCTGCCGGAGGCGGCGGGGGGTGCCTGGGCGGCGGACACGGCAGGGTGGCGCCAGAGGACGAGTGTGCGGTGTGATGCCGCTTGTCAGGACCGCTTGTCAGGGCCGTAGTACCCCAGCCATATTCTTTTCCCTGCAATTGTTTTCATGTCCTTGCACTGCTGACCTAATGACCAAAACCTACCGATCCGTCCCTCGACTGCCAGCACCCCTGGTTCCTGCAACATGCCCACATGATGCGGCCAGCAGTCTCTAGGCCACTGGTGCCCGCTGGCGTGGCGCGGTGCGCCACCGGGGCCTTGCCAGGAGGCGGCCCAGCCATCACGCTATGGCTGCAGCACAAATGTTTGCCACCCCCAGGGCGGCACCCAGCAGCTGGAAAGCCCTGCCACCACCCTGCTCCTTTCATTCCATCGATGGCTTGCCGGCTGCAGGCCCGCACTCTCCCACCCTCACTGGCATCACTTCAATCACTAACTCCACTCATTACAACTGACATTACTCCCAAAGGGCGGCAACAAACAGCATAGGAGAAAAGCATGCCCACCACCAGTAAGAAAAATGGCAGACGGCGTCACCCAATCAATCATTGGCTCTTCGGGTGCTCTCAACAAAATAAAAACTGGTTGGCATGAGCCAGGGTGTCGGCAACAGCAGGATCAATGGCCCAATAGCAAAACTCTCGGCGGTGCGGGGGTGGTGTGTATCCATGCATTTGGGGGTGGGCAGGCCCAGCAGACAAGGCAGGCTGGGGTGCCATGTGCAGGTTATTGCACAGTTATTGCACAGTTATTGCACAGAATGCTCGACACAGTCGTCTCCTTCACTCTCTCAGAGGCGCTAGCAGTGGCAGCGGCCGTCGGCCTGTTTCTGGGCCTGTTCTCGGCAGCAGCTCTCCTCGTGCTCCTGCGATGGGTGGAGAAGCGCCTGGTAGAGGCGCGGCCCGGCGGCGACAGCCGCCCCCCGCGGCATGCCGAACCCAGTGTTCGGCACGTGCCGCTCGAGGGCAGCTTGCAGCCTGCGCGGGACCCAGCGCCACCCACAGGCGAGCAGACAGCTGAGATTGCGGTGATAGGGCTCCCCGGCTTGGCAGCGGAGGCTGCCGCTGGATGCCTTCCCACACACGAGCATGCCTGCAGACGCCTTTGCGGCTGGCTGCACGCCTTCTACAGCATGTCAGTCAGCGGCGTGCGGGTGCAGCGGGTGTGGATCACGCGGAATGGGCGGATGGCGCTTGAGGCGTCGCTGCCCGCCGCCATGGCTGCTACTGTGCTGGCTGGCAGCAAGCGGCTCAAGGGTACTGGGATCACCCTTGGGCCCGTCCTCAGCCCCAGCGAGCTGCGCGAACGGGAGGCGCGCAGGCAGCAGCAGCCACAGCCCACCGCCGGCGCCTGACGCGGGCGGCGAGCAGCCACCACGTGCGCACGCCACCCCTGCCGTGGCCCCCCACCCGCAGCAGCCGGCCCCCACCGTGTCACCGCCCTCACCACCGGCGGCACAGTGGCCGCCCTTGGCCAGTGCCGTGGTTCCTTTAGCGGCGGCCCCGCCTGCTGCCCCGCCTAACCNCAAGTCGCCTGCGGCAGACGAGCGGCCCGAATCCTCAACTGCGCGGCGGCGACGCCAGCGGCGGGAGACGGCGGCGAGGCACCAGGCGGAGGCCGCCACCTCCACACCCTCATCTCGTGCCCCATCCCCAGTCGAGGTGGCCCCTGAGCACGTCTTGACGGCCCTGCCCAGGCGGTCGGCTCGGCTGGCCCGGGGTTGAGCTTATCCGGCGCTTCATTAAATGCCTCTTGCTATCTTTATGCAGATGCCCACCGTGTGTATTGCTTGGGGCATGCAGCTTATAATTTTGGGTGGGTTTTGTATTTGCTGCAATGTTGTGTACAGCTCTACCCCCCATACCTGAATCTCTTCCCTCATGTGTTTTGTGTTGGTGCATACTTTTCCAGCTGTTTGGCACCACAGCTGGGCCCGTAGCATTCATTTGCTCCTTATGGGTGTAACAGACAGACAGACAGGTGCGGTTTGTGACGGGCAGCAGCAGGCGTGTTTGTCTCTGCGTAGAAACGGCCAGCCTAGTACTGGCAGGGAAGGGAAGGGCGACAGGTGCGAGGTCGTGACGAAGAAGATGATGCAGTTTGGTCAGTAGTCCGTGGTTGGTTTTAGGCAGGAGACGAGAAGAGCAGGCGGTGCTTGAAAGGGGGGCCAAAAAAGGGCCAGCAGAGTGTTTGCCTGGCGCAGCAGCAGCAGAGGGGAATGCAATAGGGGAAACAGCGGGACAGGAGCGAGCGCTGCGGGCAGGTGCTCAGGAGAAAGGACAGGTGGGCGGGAACAGAGGGAGAGAGGCTCGTGGCGCGCGCCGCTGCCAAAAGGCGTGGAGGGCACATCGGCTGTCACAGAGGGGTGGCGGGAGCAAGGGGTCGGGGCTTGGCAGCTGGAGCCGAGCTCCGCAGAAAGAGGGAAGCGCAAGCTGCTCCTTCAGCCTGCTGCGGGCCTTCTGCGGGCTTCCACCGGTGTGGAGGCTCGCCACCATCCCATATAATGATGTCATCATGACCAATCACTCACTCCCTCACTCCAGCGGCTTGATGCGCACCACCCGCGTGCCCGGGGCGCTGCTGCTGCCGGTGCCCTCCCGGCTGCGGCTGGAGCTGGAGCTGCGGGGCGTCTGCTGGCGCAGCACCGCCTGCATCTCGGCCCACGTGCGGCTGGCGCCGGGCGGCGCTGCACGTGAAGAAAAGAAGGCGAGGGGGCACACGTCAGTTCATGTGAGGCGCAGCATGGTGCCGGCATGCGATGCCTGGCGCTGCAGCCCGGACGCAGGGCATGCCACGCAAAGCAGGGCGAGAGAGTGAGGCAGGCAGGCAACAGGGTTAGTGGCAGCCTCCGCAGGCAGCAGGAAGGCAGCAGGTAAGCAGAAGGAGGAGGCGCGGCGCAGCGGTGGCTCGCCTGGCGCCAGCGGGTTGTCTATGCTGCGGCGCTGCACCACGCGGTGCGGCCTCAGGCCCGGCACGGCGGGCCCGCTGCGGCCGGGGCTGATGCCGCCTTCCGCCGAGCCCGCTGGGCGCGGCGAGGCGGCCTGGCTGGAGTCTGAACCCACAGACAGCGGCCCGGCAGGTGCCGCCGCCGTCGCGCCGCGCGGGCCGGCAGGGGTGCCGGCGCTGCCGCTGGCGCCGCGGGAGGCGGCAGGCGACGGCCCCGTGCGCGGCGGCGTGGGGCCGGCCGCAGGGCGGACCGCCGCCGCGGCCGCCAGCCCGCGCTGCCTGGCCTCCGAATCTGGGAAGGCCAGGCCGCTGCTGCTGCTGGCGGAGCTGCTGGTGGAGGCGTCTGGCAGGCCCGCCAGCTGGCGCTGCCGCCCGCTGCGCGCGCTGCGGTCGTCGGCCACCTGGCGCTGCGTGCCGGCGCTGCCGCCGCCGCCGCCGCCGGCCAGCGCGGCGCCCAGCGCGGCGGTACCGCCTCGCCTGCTGCCGTGCACGCTGCCCTCCAGGTACACCTTGGCCGCCGCAGACAGCAGCTGCAGGGTGGAGGGGCGGCGCGCCAGGCCGCCCTCCGCCTCCTGCTGCCCGCCTGGCGCCAGCGTGGCGCCGCCGCCGCCGCCGCCGCCGCCGCCGCCACCCCGCCGGCTCGCCTCCCTGCTCGACGCCCGCTCCATTTCGGAGAGCATGACAGAGGTGGGAGACTTGGTCAGCCCTCCCGGAAGCAGCAGCGAGCCAAAGCGCAGGCGCCGGGAGGTGGAAGGGTCCGCCTGGGCCCTGCAGGAGCAGGCAGGGAGCAGGGTGGCAGTTGGGAGGAGGGTCGCGAGGGGGTGGAGGCGGTGCTGCGTGTGCGGGTACAAGGGTGGCCATGGGGCGGGGCCGAGGGTTTCGAGCGCGCCTGCCTCCCGGCAAGCATCCCATTTGCGGGGCCAAGCAGCAGCAGCTTAAGCTTTAAGGTGGGAGCAGCGTGCCAGCATGGGGGCCCTCTCACCCGTGCAGGGAGCCGCCCAGGATGGGTGAGGAGCTGCGGCGGCCCCAGCCCAGGCGCCGCCCGCTGGCGCTGCCCTCGCGGCTGCTGCCCGCGGCGCTGCCGCCGGCCGCGCCGCGCCGCACGCTGACGTCGTCTGCAGCGCGGCAAAGGGCGGCAGGGAGGCGTCAGCTGCGGGCCAGGCTGCGTGGTTATGCAAGGTGCGTGGTACCGGCGGAAGTGGACTGGGCAGGTGGTTGGAAGGTTGGGCGCGGCCGGCCGGCCACCCAGCCGGCACAGCAGCCGGTTCTGTGCCCACCCACACACACAGAAAGCAGCACGCGCCGCACCGCTTCCCACCGGACTTGCCTTTTGGGTGGATGGAGCCGCCCGCGTCGTGCGCCTTGGCATAGGCGTTGCTGGCAAGAGAGGTGGCCAGCCGGTGCATGGCGCCCCCGCGGCTTGCATCCAGCCTGCAGCCGGGTACACGAGAGCCAGAGGCACAGTGGGGTGAGCATGCGCGCGGGGAAGGCCAGGGCAGCGGCGGCGGCTGGCTCGCCGGCCGAGGCAGCATAGCGATAACAGGGAGCACTGCACACATGCATAATAGTATGCCAGCCTGTGAGCTGCCTCAGGCAGGCACGCTGGGCAGCGCCAGCAGGCGGGCAGCGCCAGCAGGCACCCAGGGCAGTCCCAGCAGGCGGGCAGGCAGCTCACCGCTGCGACTGCTTGAGGCGGCGCAGGTACACGTCTCTGGCGCTGTCTGCCATGCCTGCGCCCGCGCTGGCGGCCTTGGCGGGCACACCCCTGCCGCCGCCGCCGCCGCCGCCGCGCCCGCCGCGCCCGGCCCCCGCGGCCGCCGCCGCTCGGTTGAACGCCACCACCCCGCCGCACAGGTTACGCAGGCGGCGCACCGAGGCGACGGTGGCTGCGCCGAAGACGACGTCTTGGCCCAGCGGGCGCGGCAGCACGCCGCCGCGGCTGACCACCCACTCGTGGGCAAGCACCTGCTCTATGGTCATGCGGCGGGCTGGGTCGTAGGCCAGCATGCCCATCAGCAGGTGCTTGGCGTCAGGGGACAGCTCCAGCCACCTGCGGGGGGCAGGCAGGCAGGGCAGGCAGCCGGCAGGGCAGTATTGGAAATACTGTCGTGTCCCGCCCGAGGGCACGAGGCGACCAGGTAGGGTGTGGAGCATCCAGGCAGGCACAGCAGGCACGGCAGGCACGGCAAGCAGGTCAGGGGACCCATCGTGCCGGCCGCGAGGCAAGGAGAGGAGGCAGGTGGCGATGCACGCGGCGGCAGGGCCGCGCAGGCGGCATGCACGCGCCAGCTCGCCCGCTGCACCCCGCGCCGCGCCGCCCGCGAGCGGCCGAGGTCACCCCCGCCCGCTCCCAACCCCCGCCCCGCCCCAACCGTGCAGCCGAGGTCACCCACCGGGGGTCTTTCAGGCCCGGCGCGTCCGTCAGGCTCATCGTGGCATAGCGCAGGCTCTCGCTCTCCTTGATGTTGAAGGGCTTGCGCCCCACCAGCATGATGAAGAGGAGGGCTGGGGGGAGGGAGGAGGGGGAACAAGCCACGTCAGCACCGCCAGGTCAGCAGCGAGAACGCATGCCATCCTTCCACGCAGGCAGCCACAGACACTCTCTCTCTGTCTCTCTCTCTCTCTCTCTCCCTCACACACACACACGCGCGCATGCCGCGCATGCTCACCTCCCAGGCTGAAGACGTCCATGGATGGGGCATGCACTGCGCCGTGGATGATCTCGGGAGCCACAAAGCCGGGGCTGCCCAGCGGGCCTGCGGGGCAGGCAGGTGGGCGGAAGGGCAGGGGGCAGCCAGGGATACTTGCGGCCGTGTCTTGCTGGCCGTGGCCTGCTGGCGGCTCCCAGCGGGCCGTGGCCTGCTGTCGGTCCCAGCCCAGCGCAGCGCGGCACTGCACAGCACAACACAGCGCAGCGCAGCACAGCGCAGCGCAGCACAGCGCACACAGCGCAGCACAGCCTCACCCGTGATGGGCTTCAGCGGGTCGTACAGGCAGGCCATGCCCAGGTCCACCAGCTTCACGGTAGGCATCTTGCGGTGCGGTACCAGCGGGCATCCCGCCTGCAGCTGCGCCGCCGTCAGCGGCGCCTGCTTCACCTCCCCCGGCGGCTCAGCAAACATCACGTTCTCAGGCTTGATGTCCCTGCGGGATCCAGGGCAGCAGCGGGGTGAAGGCGGGCAGCAGGCCGGGGGTGGGAGCAGCCGCGGGCTGTTGCAAGGCGCCGGGTGGCGGCGGGGCGAGCCGGTGCCGCCACGCGCTCTAGTTGGTGCGCGGCGCCGACGCTTGGACGACTGCACACCTACCCGCCCGCCCATCGAGACACACCCCACAATAGAAAACACCACACACGCGCCCACACCCACCACACACCGCACCCTCAACACCACACCCTCGACACCGCACGACACCACACAACACCACACAATGCCACAAAACACCACATCGCACCACCCCACACCTGTGCAGCACGTTGTACTCATGCAGGTGGGCCACCGCCTCCGCCACCTGCGCAAACACGGCCGCCGCCTGCTGCTCGCTGTACTGCAGGCCCAGCTCGTGCAGGCGGTCGATCACCTGGCCGCCGCTGCAGAAGAATAGAGAGGCAGGGGCGTGCATGGGGAGGGTGTGGGTGTGCGCATAGCGGTGGTGGTGGTGGTGGTGGCAGTAGCCGTTGGTGGTGGGCGGCCATTGCGAAGGGGGAGCCCCTTCATTAGTTGGCGGACGGTCCCCTTGCTGCCGGCCGGCCCGCGCGGGTTGGTTGCTTGGGGTCTGAGGCCGGGCGCCCCGCCTGCTGCTCCCTGTCGGCGCCGCGCCGCCGGCCCGGCGCCGGGGCCCCGAAAACATACAGGCCAGCAGGGGCGCTCACCGCAGCCACTCCAGCACCAGCACCAGCTGCCTGGGCGAGCGCACCACATCTTTGAGCTCCACCAGGTTTGGGTGCTCCAGCATGGACAGCAGGTCAGACTCGCTGCAGTGGGGCAGGAGGCGGGGCAGGGCAGAGCAAGCAGGAGGCGATGCAGCGGCGGCTCAGCAAGCGCGGCATGGTGTGTATTCATGTGCTTGTGCGCATGCATGCATGCGCGGCGCCTGCACCGCGCATCGCCCACGCGCGGCCGGCGAGGCAGCCGCGGCCCGGCGCCTGCGCGGCGCCTGCGTGCGTGCGGCCCCGAGCGGCGGCGGGGGGCGCTACCATCCCGTCTGGGGCCGCGCACATCATTGTCTAAAGCTCAAAACTCTCTTCCGGGAACCCCGGGATCGCAACCTGGGCATGAGAACGTGTATGCCTATGGACTGTGCCGCTCACCGCTGCAGGATGGCAAGGTGTTCGGGGTCGTCGACGACGGCGGGGCTCTCCAGGAACACAACCTTCAACGCCGCCATCTCCCCGCTGGTCTTGTGGCGGGCCAGCACCACCTGGGACAGCGCCCCCGCCCCCAGGTCCTTCACCACATCCCACTGCTTGCGCGCGGGGTGGTCGTCCCAGCGCTGCCACCCCGCGTCAAAGTCGTCGGCGCCGCACACGCAGAAGCCCATGGCGGGCGGGCGGGGCCGAGGCGGGGCGGGCTGCATGGCGCAGCAAGAGCCAGGTAGCCTGTTCATCTCGAGACAGGGGCCGGTGGCAGTGCAGCGGCGGCGGCAGGCGGCATGTGGCGGCGGGAAGCGGCAGCGGCGGGAAGCGGCGGTCAGCGCACCTGCCTGACTCGGGCGCTCTCCCCCGATGGGTTACTGCATGCTGGCCAGCCGCTGGCTGCTGGCAGGCGGGTGCAGCCTGGGGTGGGGCAGTCTCAGGGCTGCCCGTCTCGGGGAGTGCGGGAGTCGAGCTGGTTGCGCTTGCGGCCGACTCTATGGCGTGCTGGCTTCAAATGGGCGCAGCACGGGAACGCAGGGCTGGCGATGGCGCACTTGGGAGCAGCGAGTGCGGGCGCCGCCGCTATCTGGTAAGCTGGTTGCAACAGCCACACTGGAGCGGGCCTGTTATGACTTTCCTCGGATGACGCCGCCGCATGCGGAGGATCTGCAGGACATGCTCGCGCACAGGGGGGGCCCTCTTGAGCGTGGGGGGCACTTTTCTCACGTGGGCAGAACAAAACCTCCCGCCCCCCAACCCAACCTGCGTTCCAACCCAATTCAGAGAGCGCCTGGCCTGCTGACTGCGGGCAGGCGTGTAACCGGAGCCTGCAGAGGGCGGGATGGCCAGCATCGTCTGCCCTTGCGTCACGATTTCAAGCAGTCAGAATGCATGCAATAGCCTAATTGAGATCAGCAGTAATCCTGTTGGGGCGGGTCAAGCGGGGTCGACGTTGGGCACACCCGCCCGCCAAGCAGGCGGCGACAGGCAACTGTCGAGCAGCGCAGCGCAGCCGAGTTCAAGGACCGTAGCACCAGCATCAGTGCCAATGCATGAATGGCAGCTCCTGCTTGCGCTGCTTACAGGCTCCTGTGGGATGGCGCGGCGCCCAGCCGCCGCCGCCCGCCACCTCAGCGCAACGCAGACCTGCCTGCATTTCCAGGGGCCCGCCCAGCCGCCCGGCTGCTCTTCTGGCACCTTTGCCTCCATCTGCCCACCCTGCATCACCCCCAACCGCTCCGCGCCACCCTCTCACGTCACATTGCGGCCGTTTCCGGCCCCTGTTCGCCCTTATCGCCTGCGGGTGGGCTCACGGCCGAGCCAGCAAGCGGGCGGGCCGCGCGCAAGCCGCAAGACAGCCCTGCGGAACAGATTCGCGCTCAAACGGGCGGCCGCCTCCCTGGCTAGCCTGCCTGCCCACCAGCCGACGCACCTGGCGCAGCAGCAGGGGCAGGAGCCGGGCGCAGGGCCCGCCGCGCCGCATCCATGCCGCTGACGGACCTGGTGCCGGCGGCGGCGGCGCACCCGCTGCTGCGCGACCGCCGCCGCCTGGCGCGCTACCTGCTGCTGGGCGCGGGCGCCGCGGCAGCAGGCTACGGCGCCTACCGCCTCTACCACTCCGAGGCGGCGGCAGACGGGCGGCGACAGCTGGCGCACCTGCGCGCCGCGCTGGCCGCCTACGCCGACGCGTTTGGCACCGGCGCAGACACGCTGCAGCTGCTGCTCGCCGACCTGCGCGGCTTCCTGCAGTCTGACCGCGCCGACGTGCCGCCCAGCCTGCGCCAGCTGGCGCGCCTCATGCAGTCACAGGAGGTGGCAGACTCGACGTCGGCCACCGTGGCGGCGCTGCTGCGCGGCGTCCCCTCGGCAGGTGGGCAGGGCGCAGAGCAGCGAGCGACTCTGCAAGTGGCCGCCTGCCTGCCTGCAGGCCAGCCTGCCTGGCCTGCGCGCCTGCCTGGCCTGCGTGCCTGCCAGCCTAGCTGCCAGCCAGCCTGCCTGCCTGCCTGCCTGCCTGCCTGCCTGCCTGCCTGCCTGCCTGCCTGCCAGCCTGCCTGCCAGCCTGCCTGCCTGCCTAGTTCCAGCAGCAACCATCCAAACAAGGGTGCACAGCACGGCCCTGCAACGCACCTCCCGTCCTGTCCCGCCGCCCCGCAAACACTCCCCGCCCACCGCCTGTGCCTCCCGCGCGCCGGCACCCGCCTGCCTGCAGGCGCCGGCTCCTCCGCGCCGGCTGCAGCAGCCGTGGATGGCGACCGCCACGGCACCAACCACGGCAGCAACCATGGCGGCGGCAGCCGTGGCGGGGGCGCACTGGATCGGGTGCTGGAGGCGTTGCTCAGCGAGCGGGGCCAGGGCCTGGTGTCTGTGGCCGTCAGCCTGGGCGCCCGCAACCTCGTCGCCGCCTACTGCGAGGCCCAGCACACGCTGGCGGCGCAGGACGCGGCGGCGGCGGCGGCCGCGCACGCGCCGCCGCCGCCCGACCTCGCCGCCCGCCTGCTCGGCTTCCTGGCCTCGCCGGCGGGCCAGCAGCTGGCGGTGCTGACCATCGGCGCCTTTGTCTCCTCAGGCATGCGAGCCTACTTGGACCAAACCTTGGACCTCAACCTGTACGAGGTGCGCCTGGCGGGGCTGCTGGGTGCGCCTAGCAGGGCTGCGGGGGGTGGCGGCGCCTGCTACTGGGTGTGGTACGCGGCGGGGCGGCGGCGCTGCTGCTGGATGTTGTGTGCGGCTGCGGAGCGGTGGCGGTGGGTGTTGTGGGAGACGCAGGCAGCGCGGGGTGCAGCAGGAGGTTGGCAGAGGCCCCAATGCCAGCGACGCCGGCGCTGCGGCGGCGCAGCCGCCGGCCTGCCGGCCTTGCTGGCCTGCCCAGAAGCCTGCTGATGCCTGCTTGCTGCCTGCCGGCACGCCACCCCGCCTGCCTGCCCTTCCGCTGTGCAGGATCTGTTTGCGGCGATGGCCAAGCCGGAGCACCTGGAGGCGGTCAAGCAGTGTGTGGGGGTGTTTGCGCGGGACGTGGTGGGCACGTACCTTGCCGGGCCAGCCGCCATCCAGGCGGGCAGCGGCCAGGACGCTGCTGCTGCTGCCGCGGCCGCGGCACAGCCGCCGCCGCCGCCGCGCGCGCAGCTGCGGCTGTCCACGAGTATACACAAAGTGCTGGGCGGGGCCGGCGTGGAGCGGGAGCGGCGGCCGCGGGAGGAGGAGGAGGAGGCGGCGGCGGCGGCCGACACGGGCAGCCCCTGCGGCAGCAGCGCGTCGGGGGAGTGGTCGGGGCGGCGGTGCCAGGCGGCGGCAGTACCGGCCCCTGCGGCGCCTTCTGATATAGACAGCGACGTGCTGCTGCCCCCTGAGGCTGCGCCGGCCAAGGGCGGCGGCGGCGGCGGCGGCGGCGGCGACAGCGCTCGCAGCCACGACAGTGCCGCCTCCTGCTGCTGCACGCCGCCTGCCGCAGCAGAGACTGCCGCGGCGGCCGCCGGCGCCGCGGCGCGGCCGGTGCTGCCGCAGCTGCGGCGCGTGCAGCAGCAGGAGGCGGCGGCGGGCCTGCAGCGCCAGGGCAGCGGCAACCTGGAATGGATTTCGGCCGTCGGCAAGGAGTGGCTGAACGTGAGCACCGCAGCCCTCGCTACACCCATGCTGCTACCTGCTGCTGCACCTGCTGCCCTCCCTCCAGCCCCGCTCCCCCTGCCTGCTGCTCCCATCTTCAGTGCTTATCCCCCCGGCCTGCTGCTCCCCTTCTCTCGCCTCCAATCTCCACCTCCTGCTCCCCGCTCTGCCAAACCGCAGGTGGCCCAGCACCCACATGGCCGTACCGTGATGGTGGAGCTGGCCGGTACCGCGGCCAAGGAGGCGGCACGCGGCATGGGTGCCGCCCTGGCCGACCAGTTCCACACGCAGTGGCTGGTGCTGGCCGCGTTTGCCGTGCTGCTGCTGGCCTTGCTCATGCAGCGCATGCTGGCCACGGTGCTGCTGTGAAGCATCACCGCTTAAAAAGAGCGGCACGACGGTCCCGCCCCAGCGTCCATTGCCCCGAGGATGTGTGTGACGCCTAGCCCCTGAGCGATGCAATTTTGAGTATTAGCCCTGCCTCCCCTACCCACTCCCATTCTTCTCCCCATTTCTTGCCTGCCCCTCCCCCCAAGCCGCGGCGCCCGGTTGCCGGCCGGCCGGCGCCACGAATCCCGCCCCCCAGAATCCCCGGTTGTGCGCCCCATTCTTGGGATTGTTAACGTTCCATCAGAAGCATTTGGGAGCAAGTGTGGCTTCCACCTGGCTGGCATCCGGGGGTGGACCGTCCAGCGCGGCGCCCAGCGTGGCGCAGCCGCATGCCCTGCCAGATTCGCCGGGGGCTGGCGCGTTGACTGCCAAGCATCCACCGCGTCCCCTGCAGCATGGACGCGCCCATAAAGCGGCACGCCACCCCCCTGCGGCTGCCGTCTTCCGGCTCCAGCCGTGACCTGGCGGAGGCCGTGGCGGACAGCATAGAGGTGGGGGCTGACAACGCCTGTTGCCGGGGCGGGCGGCAATAGACCAGCAGCAGTGCTTGGTCGACCCTCGGCGGCGGCACCGGCGGCAACACTCGGCAGCGCCGCCGTTCCCTCCACCCTTTGCCTCGCCCCTTCATCGTTGCCGCCTTTGCAGGCCGAGGATGCGGATAAGGAGGAGAATGGGGGCAGGTCGGAGGGCAGCGAGGGGGGCGAGGCCTTCAGCCCCGCACGCGTGGCGCAGCAGTTTGGGCGGGTGGCGGCAGAGGGGCTTCACCTGGAGGAGGAGCGGCGGAAGCTAGGGCTGTCGCCCGAGGCGCAGGCGCAGCTGCCGCACCCCACGTGAGGTCCCGGGGCGCCCATGTGGGGGCATAGGGGTGTGCTTAAGGGCTCGGCCGCTGCCGGCTGGGTCCGCCTCTGCCACAGCCGGGTCTGTTGCCGCGAGGGGGATGGCCGCCGCCTGGCTGGAACCTTCACGGCTGGCTGGCTGGTCCTGCAGGGTGATGGAGGAGTGGGAGGCCAGGATCAAGGACCTGGCCCTCATCTCCAAACTGGCAGCGCAGCTGTACACTTACCTGGGAATCGGTGCGCCTGGCAGCCCTGCCGGGGAGCCCTGCACCTTGAACCCAGATGGGCCGCCCACGCCCCTGCCGGCGCCGCCGGCCGCCTCCGTACGAGCGGCCGGCATCGCTGGCCATGCAGCGCATGCCTCTCTCTGTTGTGGGACGCCGGGCAGGCGCTGCTGGACCTGCTGGTACCTGCCCTGTATTGCATCACTCACCTGTACCGTACCGTACCGCACCCCGCACGCCCCCACTCCGTCCAGGCTGGCGCTGGTACGTCTCCTTCTGGCGCCTCGTCCTCTTCTCCACCCTGCTGCTGCCCGGCTTCCTCCAGATGGTCGCCTTCTACTTCCTCAGCCCCCGCCTGCTGCGCTCGGTGCCCTACGGCCTGCAGGTGGGCCCTCAGGGCGGTGCGGGAGGGAGGCAGGGCGCTGCCTGGTGGGCCGGTGCATGCCGTAGGCGCGGGTGGCGGCGGAGGCGGGGAGGTGGGAGGCGTGGGTCCAGTGCGCGAGGGCGCAGCAGGCGCAGCAGGCGCAGCTCCCGGGAAGCGGGGCGCGCACCTCGTTGCCTGCGCCGCTTCCCCGTGCCGCCACCCAGCGCCGCTGCTCCGCGTAGCCATCCAGCGCCGCTGTCCCGTGCCGCCAGCGCCGCGCCGGCAAGCGGCGCGCCATTGGCTGCGCCCCCACTGCCTCGCCCCACTGCCCTTGCGGCCCCCACCTCTGTGCCTGCAGCCCCGCAACCGGCTAGATATCTACCTCCCGCGCAAGGAGTGGCGGCAGCGGGGGCCGCGGCCCACCGTCATCTTTGTCACAGGCGGCGCTTGGACGATCGGATACAAGGGTGGGGGCTTGCCTTGCCAAGCTGGCTGCCTGGCTGGCGGCCTGGCTGGTGGCCGGCCGGCCGGCTGGCCGGCTGGCTGGAGCCAGCACCCTGCCCTGCTTGCTTCCGGCTGGCGCAGACGCACGGGACGTACTCATGAGAAGCTGCCTGCTGCCTGCCGTCCGCTGCTCATCACCGCTCCTGCCTCCTGCCCCTAGCCCCCGCCCCTGCCCCTGCCCCCTCATGCAGCCTGGGGCGCGCTGCTTGCGCGGCGGCTGAGCCAGCGGGGCGTGCTGGTCTTCTGCCTCGACTACAGAAACTTTCCTCAGGTGCGCAGCTTTCCTTAGGAGGGCAACTTTCCTTAGGTGGGCCCGCTGGCAGCGGTGGAGCTGCGGGGGCTGGGTGAGTGGTTGCAGGGAGGAGGCGGCGGCTTGGCGGCCGCGGCCGCCTCGTGCCCCACAGAGCACACGCAGTCACCTTTCCTTGGGCTTGAACGCTCGCCCAAGTGCCATTCCTTCCAACCCTCCTGCGCCTGCTCCGCCGCTGTGCCTGCCGCACCTGCTGTCTACAGACAGAGTTTTGCAACGCTTCTGCCGTTATGTGCTTTGTAGCTTTTGTTTCTAATTAAAGTCTGGATCGTGCCCGGCATTGCAGGGCGACGCGCTGGACATGCTTCAGGATGTGAACACCGGCATCGCCTGGGTGCTGCGCCACGCCCCCGCCTTTGGCGGCGACGGCGCCAGCTTCCACCTGGTGGGCCAGTCGGCGGGCGGCCAGCTGGCGGCGATGGCGCTGCTGCTGCAGGTGGCGGCGCGGTCGCAGGCGGGAGGCGTGGTGGGCGCCTCGCCCGCCTGGGACCCCTCGCTCATAAGCGGCTTTGTGGGTGTCAGGTGGGGGGCGCGGGCAGGGAGCAAGGATTGTGGGGTGCACGGAGGCGCACAGGGTGCAGGAGGCGCGCCCCTTGCCTGCCGTGCCCGCTGCCCTCCCCTCCGCCACTGTTTCCCGCTGGCTGCCGCGGCCGGCCTGCCGGCCGGCCAGCCTGCCGGGCTGCGGTCCCCATCCCCACCCTCAACACCACCCCTGCTCGACGTATCTGCCGCCCCTGCCGTGCCCGCCGCTGCTGGCCCTGCTGGCGCTGCAGCGGCACCTACAACCTGTACGCCCTGGCCGACCACCTGCACCGGAGGGGGCTGTACCGCAACCTGTTTGAGGCAATACACTCGCTGGACGGCAAGCCCAAGCTGCGCGAGCTGAGCCCCACCTTCCAGATCAGGTGCGGCGGGCTGTGTGTGTGTGTGTGTGTGTGTTGTATGTGTGTGTGGCTGTTAGGATGTATGTGGTGGGTGGTGGTTGTCCCAGGAGGAGGAGGAGGCGCTGGGGGTGGTGCAGCAGAGGGAAGGGAGGAGGCCCGGCGGCGCATGCTGCTGCTAGGGCGGCCGGGCGCCGCCGGCCGGGTGGCTGCCGGCGGGCGGCTGCCGCTGCGACGCCCGGCCTAGCTCCCACCGCTGGCTGCCGCCGCCGCAGGAAGCTGGGCCCCGCGGTGGGCCGCCTGCTGCCGCCCGTGCTCATCCTGCACGGTACCGCCGACAAGTCGGTGCCGATGGAGGTGGCGGTGGAGTTTGTGGCGGCGCTCAAGGTGGGGAGCGGGTTGAGGTGGGCAGCGTCCTGTGTGTGTTTGCTACCACCGTCGGCGTGTGGCTGGGGCGGGGCCAGGGCTGTGGAGCGGTGCGGGCGTGTGCCCGGAGGCCGGCAGGCCATGCGGCGGCCCCTCCTGAGCGGCCTCCGGCGCGTGCCTGGCGCTGCGTGCTGTCATTGTTTTTGCACTGCAAGCAGGAGTCGGGTGTGACGGATGCGCGGCTGAAGCTATACAAGGACAAGACCCACACCAAGCCGATTGTGGAGGACCCGAGTGAGCAGCACAGGGCGCCCGCTGGACCCTGGATGGCGCCCCGCAGCAGCGACAGCCCGGCAGCGCGCCCGCGCTGCCGGGCTGACGCTGACGTGGCGGCGCCGGGCCGCGGCGCAGTGGTGGCGGTCGGGGCGTGGCCTGGCCCTGCCGCAGTGCCGGCCTGATTCCCCTTCCCTTACCTGGCTGCCCCCCTGGCCCCTGCCGCAGTGCGGGGCGGGCGGGATGAGCTCATGGATGATGTGCTGTCGATGGTGCTGGGGCGGGAGTGTCACAACCGGCAGATGGCCATGCTGCCGGCGGTGCTGATCGACCTGGCCAGCCTGGTGTGCCCCTTCTGACGTGCCAGCCTGCGCGGGCGAGGCAGCGTGCGTTCGTGCCCGCGGGCTGAGCGGTGCAGGAAAGCCGGTTGCCGCCAGCCCAGCAGGCTCGACGGGCGCCCGCGCCCATCGGCGGCGGGTGTGCGGGTGGCGGCACGGCAGCGCCGTGTTGGAGAACTGCCGACCTTGCATTAGACCTAACTGATTCGGCTTGTGGTGCGCTTTGCTGTTGTGCTGACTGACGCGGCTGGATGCGATGCTCTTGCTGGCCAGGCGGGCGCCAGGTAGCAGGTGCCACACCCAGGTGAGCCAGCGGCACATCGCACGCTGTGCCAGGAGCTGCATCCCCTCCACCAGGAGCTGCTCAGCTGGGACTGGGTGTTCGCCAAGGCGCTCACAGGAGCTGAGGGTCAATGTGAACCGGATGGAATTGGATGGGAGGCAGCATTGGGGGTCCTGCCCTGCAGGCAGCTCCAACTACAGCAGGGCTCTTTTGGTCGCCTCAGCTTCCCCACATGCAGCAGTTGTACGGGGACCAACCAGTTGACCCGACAACAATGTGCAGTTATGCCGCTTTTTGATTTTGTTTTGCAAGTGGCTAAGTTAAAGCAAGCAGCATGGCCGGGGCCCGCTGCCTGCCGCTTGTCCTGATGGCCGTTTGCGGGCATCGTCTGCGCTCGGGCTGGTCCCCTGAACGTCGCCTGCGAGGACGTCACTGGGATTGACTACTGTGAGCTATTCATGGGGCGCGCAGCGCGATTTGGGCAGCGCAGCACCGCTCGCAGCCAGTCAGCAAGGCTCCACTTCCCGGTTGAGTAGTTCGCTGCGTGCTGTAGGCACGGAGTGTGGCAAGGCTGCCGTGGGCGCAGGGAAGACCTGCTTCTTGTGCCACCATACGCGCGCCCCAGTTTGGTCCACAGCCGGAGCCATCACAGCGGTAGGCCTGTGGTGCAACCAGCTGCCCCATTTACCGGAACCAGGCCCAAACCCACATTCTCCGCATCGCACAGTCGGTTAAAGAGTGTGGGCAAGAGGGGGGCAATAAGGGGGCCTCCCGTCCTCCTCTCCAGCCACCCGCCCACCTGGCCGCCGCCCGCAGTGCAAGACAACCACCACTGGCGCCACGTGCCTCAGCGCCAGCGGCGACCTCAACTGCGCCCGCTGCGACGGCATCTGGTGTGCCCAGTGCAAGCCAGGTGCGGGGTGGCATGCCAGCGGGCAGGGGCCAAGTGGTTCTCACCTTTGCTGCAGATGGCGGGAGGCACGGCAGTGTTTTTGTTCTTCCTCTAGTTTCCAATTCTGCTGCTGCTTGCAGGCTTCTATTTTGACTCCCAGTACCGCTGCCTGAATGCCAACGGCAACTGCGCCAAAATCTCCGACAACCCCGACTGCTCCGCCTGCAATGCCGGTGAGTGCAGCCGAAGAAAGCGCAGCCACTCCAGTGGTGCTGTCAGCAGTTCTCTGCCTGACGCGCTGCGGTGGCAGCAGATGGCGTGATTGGGTAGGTGGCTGAGAGCGGGTAGCGCGTGGGATGAGGGAATGGTGCGGTGCGCACACACCTGCCAGGTTCTGCCCCTGGCTGCTGCCTGGCGCCTCGGCTCAGCCAGGTAAAGGTAAAGGGAAGGTAAAGGTGGGGAAGAGCCTCCACAGGCTTAACTTCCCGGTTTTAACGTCTAGCTTTAGACCATTATTTGATCTGCCCGACGCGCCAAGTGCAGTACCCCCCACTAGTAGTGAATGGGTCCCGGGGAGGCCTGTGCCGAACCCTTAGCGATTCTATTAGGCGTTCCCGAATGAATTGGCTTAGATTGGCGCTGAGCCGGTCAGCTATGCCGCGTTTGTCCTCACAAAGTTTCGACATGGGAGGAATCGAACCTGTGCCCTCTCGGAGGGTTTAGACACTAGCTCCAGCGCCTTCAAAGAAGGCCTTTCTTAGCCGCGGGAGCAAAGGCTTCTCACGACCCTTTCTGCACTGCTGCAGACGGCACATGCACCAAGTGCAAGGCTGCCACTCCAGCGTTGTTCATCGTTCCTTGCTCGAGTCCCCCGGCGCGGCCGGGCCCCGCGCCCCCCTCCCGCTCCTCTGGGGCCCTTCTTGAGCAACACCCTGCCTTGGGGACGCAGGACGAGGGCGACCGCAGCATCGCCGGCTCGCTTGGCCCGCCAGCCGCCCATTCTGCAACTGCCCGCACTCGAGATGGCCTCCTGATGGTGCGTGGAGGGGTGCCCCGGGCCCTGCGGCGCCCGCGGCTCGGCTAGTCCGGCGAACACCCCCTCGGGCCGGTGCCGGCTCCCGGCCCGTTGTATGAGCCCCCGTGTGCCCCGTTGGTGCCCGGCCACCCCCTCTGCGACTTGTTCGCCCCCTACGACGCGTTTTGTGCGCGCCAGCCCCTCCCCCCAATTCCCGCTTCCGTGTGTCGCGGCCCCAAGCCCTGGTGCTTTCCCTTCAGCGAATTGAGACGTGGGGTGGCGTGGCTTGGCGGAGGAGCCTGTTGCCGCCGAGCGATTTGCGTTCGGGCAGGCAGCTGCTGCTGCTGCCGCCGCGTGCCGGGCGGCCCGCCGTCCCCCCCTCTTTTCGCTCACTCCGTGCCTGCCGTTCTGGTCGTCACGCCCCTACTCTCCCCCCCGTAACCCGCAGATGCTTGCGCTTTTGCGCTTGCCCCGTCCTCCCCTTGCCCGGTCTTCCCGCGTGCCGCCTTCACCTTTGCGGCCCCCGCCCGCCCGCCTGGCCGCTCTCCCAGCTACTGTGCCGGGGTGGGTGGGCCCGCTTTCTGGTGGTGGTGGTGTGCGGGTCCTCGACCTGCCCCTCCCCCCCACTGGTATGCTTGCCGCCCTTGGGCTGGCCATCAGGCGCCCCTCGCCTCCCTCCCCGCCCTTTGCGCCCGACCGCTCCCTGAGCCCGCCCTTTGCCGCCCGGGCGGTATTGCATGCTTTCATACAGTCCAGAGCTAGTGGGCACGGCTTGTGTGCCCCCAGCCCATTAATGGGCATTGCCTCTGTAACATCACAGATCACAGATCTCCAGCGCTCAGGCTGGCACCTCTCAACTCAATTTACATCAATGCTGGCTTCCCCAAGACAAAGGTGAGAAGTGCGCCGGGGGCACAGAGGCGGGTGTGTAAAGGTGCAACTGCCGTGTGGCTGGGTGCAGTGTTGGGGGCAGCGGCAGACAAAGATGGTTCTGGAGAGAGAGTGAGCACTGGGCGACAGTGCGTGGACCTGGGACATGGGGCATGCGTGGTTAGAGGCACGGCAGGCAGGGCAGCTGCAGCCGCCAGCCGCTGGCAGGGCTGCCACCAGCCCTATGCCTTCGGGAACGCCTACAAGAATTGCTCAGGTTTCGGCACAGGCCTCCCCGGGACCCATTCACTACTAGTACTACTAGCTGCATTCATTCATTCATTCATTCAGCACACAGCCCGGCCGCCTCTTGCTCGAGGGCGGCCCACTTTGGCCTGGGCAGCCCGGGCCGCCCTCCCCCCCGGGCGCATGTTCGGTGTTGGAGGGGTGTGCCCAGCGATAGGGGGCCCCTGAAGGCATGCGCCGAGGCCGGGAAGCGTGGTTCGGCGCTGCTGCACGCTTGGCGATTTGACCAGAACCACGTGCCGCCGAGCTGCGGCCGCAGTTTCCGGCCCACGGTCTACGGTCGCAGCCGCAGCTCGGCGGCACGTGGTTCTGTTCAAATCGCCAAGCGTGCAGCAGCGCCGAACCACGCTTCCCGGCCTCGGCGCATGCCTTCAGGGGCCCCCTATCGCTGGGCACACCCCTCCAACACCGAACATGCGCCCGGGGGGGAGGGCGGCCCGGGCTGCCCAGGCCAAAGTGGGCCGCCCTCGAGCAAGAGGCGGCCGGTCTGCAGTGTAAACTGGCGAGCACAAATTGCACGGCGGCGGGGCCGCGGGACCCGCGCTGCGCCCACTGCGATGGCACCCGCTGCCTGCGATGCCAGGAGACGTTCGCCCTGAATGCCACGGGCAGCGTGAGTGGGAACGAACGAGGGGCCTGGCTGCAGGGAAGCCGCCGCCAGCCGCCTGCCTTGCCGTGGTGGTCGATGGGGGTGTGGTCGCAGCAGCCGGCGTGTGCGTGCTGCCATCCGGGCCCGCTGGCCCTTCCTCTTCTTTTTGCGCAGTGCGTCAACGGCACCAGCGTCCTGCGTCTCTGCAAGACATACTCTGGCAACAGCCGCTGCGGGGAGTGCAACATAGGCGAGTGCCAGGCCAGGCCAGGCAGCATGGGGCGTGATTGATCTGTGCTGAGGGGCTGGGTGGTGCGCCCCGCATGCGCTCAGCACTCCCCACCCGCCGCGTGCCGCCGGCCAGCAGATGGCTCGTGCAAGCGCTGCGCCAACGCCTCGCACATCCTGGTGCCGCACGCCGCCCTCTACGTGGATGCCACCTACCCTGACAGCGAGGTGGGCCCGCGCTGCCGCCAGCAACGCGCATGCCTGGAGGTTGCTCACAAGCAGGAGCATGCCTGCCTGGGGGATGCTCAGCCATGGGGTTCGGCGCTGCCACCAGGCCACAGCCTGGGCGTGTTTCGCTGCCGGCTGCAAGCGCCGCCGCCCTGCTGCTTGCCTGTGCTGCAGTGCATGTCAGTGAAGGAGGTGCACAGTAATGCCTTGGAGCTTGTCCGCTCGCCCGCCCACCTGCCGGCGGGCTGCCGCGAGGTGGATGCAGGTAGGGGCTCGCTTGCCGCCGCCGGCCGCCGCGGCTGCCTGCTGAGCTGGGTGGCGGCCTGTGGGAGGCGGAGTGCGTCCCTCTGTGGTGCCGCAAGAAGGGCTAGCTCCAAGCAGGCTCCCTGGAGAGAGCAGGCTGGCTTGGTGGCTGGATGTGGCGACGGTGAACATAGCCGGCTGGCTGCCAGGCTGAACACTCCTGCCGCGTTCTGCTGCTGTAGATTTCCTCTGCTCCTCCTGTAAGTCGGGGTTTGGGCCTGCGCCGATCCCCGACTCCTCGGTGCGCCTCACCGGCGCTGCACGCTGGCGCATGTGCCCGCCGGGTTGATCCACGGGAGCCGCCTGCAGGGAATCCAGGGCCGTGCTGGGCCGGCGCGCATGCAGCCCGCCATGCATCCACACGGGTGCTGAGCGGGGATGCGCCCTCATGTTCCTGCAGATCATCAGCTGCGTGCCGGTGGTGAAGGGCAAGTTCCCCAGCGGCTGCGTGACTGGCCTGCCCTTCCAGCGGTACTGCGTCAAGGTACAGTACCCTTGCAGTACCCCAATCCGCCTGCGCTGCTGCACCTGCTCTGGTCCGCATGTGCTGGCCAGGGCCTGCCGCTACGCCTGCCACGAATCGTGCCTCAGGCTTGGTGCGCCTGCGCCGTGTGCTGCAGTGCGCAAGGGATGGCAGGACGTGCTTGCGATGTGCGGGCAGCCGCTCAGTGGATGCAGCAGGGCGCTGCAGCTTGGACTGCATGAGGTGAGGCGGCCTGCAGCCCCGGCGAGCTGCGCTCCAGACGTGCCACCGTCCATGCTCTCTAGCCTGCACCTCCGTGTGTTGCTTTCGAGGAGGGAGCCTGCGTCTGCTGACCTCGTTGTGTGGCTCCCCTGCCGGCGCAGCTTCTTCGGCATTGCCTGTACTGCTTGCACCGCCAAGCAATGCACGCGGATCCGTGCCTACTCCATGATTCGGCGGTAGCTACCTATAGGTGGAGCCAAGCAGCACCAGCAGCCACCGGCGCTGGCCCCTTTTTGTGTGGGAGCAACGGCAAACTACGTGGCAGAGCAGGCGCACTGGACACACGCGTTCGCTCTGCTGCCATCCATCCATCCATCATCTTGCCTGAAGGCAATTTCAGATCTCTGCGTGCCACCCGCCATCACAGTTTTCCTAGAAACCCTCTGTACACATCATTGTTTCCCTGTCCTGCCAAATTCTTTCCAGCACTGCCTTTCCCTTTTTCCACAGCCAGCACGCGCTCACAGCAGCGGCGGCTCCCATGTCATTCATTGCGGTATCAACAGATTGTGTGAGCCCCTTTCAACCGAGTTGCACGTGTGCAGGAGGGCAGACAGGCGATGATACAAGCAGCGTCGTCATGCTCTGGTCATGTGCAGCTCTGTCATAGTATTTGAGAACGTGTATGTCCGTCAGGCACAGGGCGCCACAGATGCGGCCCGCCCCAGGCCGTCGCCAGCCAGCAGGCCGGCACCATACCGCTGCGCTGTGGTCCTCGGGGGAGTATCCCAGCGGTGGCCCCGCTGCTGCTGGATCCCCTGCAGCCGACCCGCTCCACGCCTGCGCCCCAGCAGCAGCCGCTGGGAGCGCTGCCCCAGGCCACTGAGCCCCTCCATCACATCACGTTGGATGCGGCATACACAAACTGGGAGAAGTCCAGCGTGATGCGGCCGGTGCGCTGCGCGTCAAAGGCGTGGAAGGTGCGCCCCGCGCCCTGCGGCGGCGGCACGGGGTGGGGGTGCAGGCGGCGGCGGGCGAGCGGGGGTGAGCGGGCGGGCGGGTATGTGCGCCCATGGTTGGTCGGGCAGCGCAAACTAAGCAAGTGGTACTGTAATGGCGGGCGTCCCCCACCTGCAACTCGCCCACTAACACCACGCCCCCTACACACACACACACACACACCACCACCAACCCTGCCACACACCTGCCCTCCCACCCACCCACACCCACCCACCCACCTGCAGGAACACCGACATGGCCATGAACTCTGCCAGGCACAGGTTGTTGGTCCTGCAGGGGTGATAAGGACCACTCTGTTGGCGGGCACACACAGCGCGAGCGTAGCGGTCCTGCCGAGGGGCCATGGTGGGGCGCCGGGCAAGCAGAGGGAGGAGGCGGCCGCCGAGGAAGGGCATGGCGGGCGAGGGAGAGCGGCGGGGAGCGGGCGGGGTACCGCGGCCCCTCAGCGCTGCAACCTGCCCAGCCCATGCAGCGCCCGCTGCGCGGTGCCACGCTTGCCGTGCCGGTCGTGCATGCCGCACACATGCCGCACACATGCCGCACACATGCCGCACACATGCCACACACATGCCGGCAGGCCCTGGATCCCCGGTCCTCGCTCACCTGTCGGGGTCGAAGCTGCAGGCGGGCAGGAGCCAGGGGAGGCCGGGGAGGGCGGGTCAGCCGGCGGCTTGCCGCACCACATCACACACACTCCCAGGCACCCCCAGTGCACCTGCCGGCCCATCCCCAGGGGTCACCCCTGCCGCGCATCCGGCCGGCTGGGAAGCACACACTGCACGCCCACCTGCGGAAGAGCGCCTCAAAGGCGGGGGGGTCCAGCCGGTATCCCGCATGCGCCACAGCCTTCTGCGCCTCCCCCTTGTCTAGCGTGCCTGCACCTGCCCGCAGCGGGGGGCGCGGGCGCGTGGGCGGCCAGCGCGGGGCAGCAGCCGCGCCAGCCACCAAGCAACCCCAGGCCATGCAGCCGCGGGCAGAGTGCAAGAGCGGCCAACAGACACAGCGGCCAATGACCACCACAGTGGCCAACGACCGCCCAGGTGCATACATGCATGCAGGATGCAGGATGCCCGCCCAGCAGCCCGCAACAGCTCACCGCCGCGGTCTGTGTCGAACGTTTTGAACGAGTTGCTGATCGTGCTCAGCCACACATGCAGCTTCTCAAACTCCTGCAGCCACGCCAGCGCTCGGCGGGTTGACCACAACAGCTGGGCGCAGGGCGGCCACGCAGCCCCGCAGTGGTGCATTCTGCTCTGTCGGGCGGAGCCGAGCTGGCGGCATGCAGCGCCAGTATGTGCTGGCCATGCCGCAGCAGTGGGGGACCCAACGCACCGGCCGCCGCTGCACACACGGCGGCGGCAGGGGAGCCGGCTGCCGGGCCCGCCCCCCTACCTCGAAGTCTATTGTGCCTGAGCCGTCGCGGTCGTGCAGCCGCATGATGGCTTGCACCTGCAGCAGCCAGCACGCGGTGAAAGCATGCGGGGCAGCAGCTGGGAGCTTGGGCAGGCGCGCTGGCATGAAGGCGAGCAGGTGTCCTTCGAAGCGATGGGGCTTGCTTGCCACCCACCGTCTTCAGCGAGAAGTTCAATCCCTGCAGAGGAGGGGCAGGCACGCAGCGCCAAACCGCGGTTCGCAACACACATGAGAGGGGCGCAGGCAGGTGCCGGCAGGCGCGGGCAACATGCGGCAAGGCCAGTCGCGGCTGCTCTCACCCCCAGGGCAAGCGCCTTCTGGAGCTCCATCACGTCCAGGGTGCCTGCAGGGGTGATACACCAACATCGAACCAGTGGCAAGAGCAGCAAAACACGTCGAGCCTTGGCCATGCGGTGCAGACGGGCTGCATGCCTGCGGCCGCTCCCAGCAGCACCCTCACCACTGCGGTTGGTGTCTATCCGGCTGAACCACTGCAACGCAGGCGGCAGCACAATTGGCGGTTCAACAGATGGCAGCAGGGAGACAGGTGGCCATTGCGGCGAGGCAGCGGCCGGCAGGGCAGCGAGGTGGCGGGCGGCAGCAGCGGTGCCCAGTGGGCGCGCGGCGGTGCCCAGTGGGCAGCAGCGCGGCGGCACCCGGTGCTATCAATTTGCAGCGGGCAGGCGTGGCCCAGGGGAGGCCTGTTCTCCCCTTCGCTGCCGACGCGCCGGGACTTGCGCCCAAACAGCAGCGCCCCCCACACGCGCCTGCCATATTTGTTGCCTGTCAGACATGATGCTGCCCGCTCAATGCCAAGACCCGCCGCTCAGTGCCGACACTTCTGGACAGGTGGTCTGGGAGCTCCAAACGCGGTAGCGGGGGCGGGGAGAGGAGTGCCTGTGCTGGCGGTGCAAGGGAATGCAGCGGATGTGGCCAACCAAGGACTTGCCTCCAGCACCGCTGGCTGACGTGGAGGGCGGAGGGCGGAGCGCACAGCGGCATGCTCTCGCGCCTGATTCATTGCTATGTGGGAACGGCTGTTAAAAGAGGCAGCAATGAAATAGGGAAGAATCGTGGGATGATTGTGGGGCGAGAGAGAGGATGCGGAGGGCGGGAGCACACACACCGCACAGGCGGGATTCTGCGGGCTGCGGGCAGGCCACGGCGGCGGGCTCAGTGCCGGCGCTGGCTGGAATGGTGCAGGGGTCACAATAGATGAAGCAATCCAAACACGAGTTGCGGGTCGGCGAGCACACGGCAAGCAGGGAATGCACTTGGCCACGAAACAGGTTGGTCGGTCGGGGACAAAAACGGGGGCTGCGCTGCTGCGAGCGACGAGCGCAGCCGGCGGCCCACGGGAAAGGGACAGCACACACGGGCACGAGCGGCAAGCCAGAGGGCCACGACGGGACAGTCAGGGCAAAGACGGGACAGGGAGGGGCGCGCGCGCTGCGGGACGGTCCAAAACTCGCGGCGGCGGCGGTGAGGCCGGGTTCTTGTCAAAGGACTGAATAAGGGCGGCTGCAGAAACGCACGGCTCTTCAGGGCACTTGCGGCGGAGG
>NW_005435080.1:189608-212664 GCF_000147415.1 Chlorella variabilis | reverse complement strand
TAGCATCGCATCACAAGCTTCTCCGTGTCGTGGCTGCCCTTCTTGCCGCCCGCCGCACCCTGCGCGCCGTTCTCGCCGGTGGTGATGGTGGTAGTGCCGCCACCCGCGGCAGCCGCAGCCGCCTTGCCGGCCGCCGCGCCGCCGTTGGCTGCCGCGCCGGGGGCGGCCGCCGCAAGCGACCCCCCCCCGTTGGCGGCGCCGCCTCCCTCCCCATCCTCCATCTTTGCGTCTGGGGGGCTTCCAGGCGAGGTGCTGCCCTTGTTGGGGCCCTCGGTCATGCGCCGCTTGCCAGCTGGCGCCGCCTCGTCTGCGGCAAGGCCAGGGCGGGCAGCCGGGCGTCAGCAAGCGGGCCCCGGCAGCGCGCACGCACGCGGCACGTGGCCGCTGCGTGTGCCACATAACGCCGCGCAGCGCCGCGCGCCGGCGGCGTGCCGGCCCACCCCACCGCTTCAAGCTCAGAGCGCGACACAAGCCCATCTGCAGCACAGCGCCCAGCGCCCTGTAACCCCGACACAAGCCCAGGTGCCAGCCAGGTCCTCACCGTCTTCTGGGATGGGCGACTCGGCGCGCCGCTTGTGCCCCTCGCGCTCCCCCGCCGCCTGCGGCGACAGCATGCCCTGCACGCCACGCCGGCCAGCCAAGCCGCATGCCACGCATACAGGTGAGCGCCTCGACATACCACGCACATAATTGAGTGCCCCGAGCGCCACATGCCAAGGCACACAAGCCGGGCTGCGCATGGCGGACAGGCCTGCCCCGGGAGGCAGGCGACTGCCCCTGCTAGCCCCCGCGAGGTGCACAGCAATGAAAAAAAGAAAGAAAAAAACGTAGCAAAGCAAAAAAGTCTGCAGGGGGCGGCCACAGGAGCAGCAAAGGGAAAGGGAGGACACAAGGGGGGGCTGCCCATCTCACCGGGTGCCCCAGGATGGGCATTGAGGCCACCTTCTGCATAGCGGCAGACACGGGCGGGCGGAAGGCGGCCGGGTGGATGCCGCCGTACGGGTTGAGCGGCGGCATCTGCGCGCACACAGACACGAGGTGGGGCGGGGTGGGGTGGGAGGGCGAGGCGGAGGGCATGGAGGGCATGGGCAGGATGGCGCAAGGGGCGGCTAGCAGAAGCGCCGCGCAGCTGGTGCTGGAGCGGAGCAGCAGTGCGCGCTGCGGCAGCCCCCGCCCCCAATGCAACCCAGCTTCAGGTTCTCTAAGGCTCAGCTGCCCACCTGGAGCATGTGATGCGCGTACATGGGGTGCGCATAGGGCATGGCATACGCCGAGGCGGCGGCGGCGGCGGCGGCCGCGGCGGCGGCCGCCGCCATGGGTCCGCTGTGGTGCCGGTGCAGCATGCCGCCCGCCGCCGCCGCATGCCGCAGCTTCTGCTCTGCCTCCTTGCGCACCGCTTGAGACTGCGGGGCAGACGGGCGAGCGGCGGTCGGGCGGAGGCCATGCAAAGGATGAGCGGTGACGGGAGGCGAGGCGGTGGGACGCAGGCCGCGCGCCAGCCCCCTCCCACTCTCCCAAACCCGTCTGGCCCCACCACCCCAAACAACCACCTGCCCCGCCACCTGCCCCAACAAAGCACCCGCAGCACACACCGCCTGGTTTCAGCCAACCACTACACGTAAACAATAGTAACAATAACAGCAGGCGCACCTTCTTCAGCTGCGCCTTCACCTCCGCCAGCTCGCCCCGCAGCAGCCGGATCTCCTCCTCGCTGGTGGCCAGGCCCTCCAGGTCGGCATCCCCGCCCGCCCCCGCCTCCGCCCCCGCCTGCGCCTCCGCCTGCACAGCGCCGCTGCCATCCGCCGCCGCCGCCGCGCTGCTGCCCACCGCGGCGGCCGCCGCGGGGCTGCCGCCGCCGCCGGCCGCCGCAGCCTCGCCGCCGCCGGCGTCGGCCAGCTGACGCTTGAGGCGCACGATGGCGTCGGCGGCGCGGCGCCCGGCGTCGCGCTGCCGCACCAGCGCTTCCTCCAGCGCCGCCACCCGGTCCTCCGCCTCCTTGCCCCTGATGCGAGCCTCCTCCACCTCACCCTCAAGCTGCTTGCACTCCTCCCGCAGCTGCCTGCGGCATGAGCGGCGCCGGGGGTGGGTGGGGGGCAGCGGGGGGGCAGCGCAGCGGCCGGGGAGGCGCACAGGTGAGGGCGAGACGGAGAGAAGGAGAGGGAGCGGAAGGGCGGAAGGTAGAGAGGGGGAGGGGAGAAAGGCAAGAAGCGCGGCGCGGCTCCCCACACCGCCCCTTTCTGCCCTTGCACCTCCCAGCGCCGGCAAGCCCCGCAGGCGCCCCACCATCGACGCACGCCGCCCCACCCCACACCACGCCAACACCCCACCACGCACCCTACCCCCACACCCCACCACCACCCCACCACCCCACCCACCTCATCTCGTCCTGCAGGCGCCGCAGCTCCGCCGGGTTGGCCATGCGCGTCAGGTTGGCGGCGCTGCTCTGCTTGTGGAAGTGGCGCAGCAGGCCCTGGCGGAAGCTCTGGTGCTCGTCGCCGCCGCCCTGCGGGTGGAGGGTGGGACGGTGGGTGGGTGAGGGTGGGTGGATAGGGGTGCCTGGCCAGTAGCGGCGTGCCTGGCAAGGGCACCAGCTGCAGCGCGCGGACTGGGAGGCATGCGGGCAGGCATGAATGCAGGCAGGCGGGCAGGGCAGGGCGGGGCTTGCCTCGCGCGTGGCATCGTTGCCGCCCTCCCCCTCCCCCTGCCCCTCGGTGTCGCCCTCCGCGCTGCGCGTGCTGTGCTCACGCTCCGGCGCTGCAGGCGGGGAAAGGGGGCGGGGCAGGGGGCGGCGGCGTGGCGGTCATGCCCCACACCTCTGCCACCCCCCTGGCAGGGCCCTGGCGGCGCATGCAGCCAGGCCAGCCCACAGCTTGCATCCCTCGCAGGCGGGTCGCCAGCTGCCCCGCCCTCCTCATGCCCCAGGCCTGCCTCCCTCTCCCATACAGCCCTCCTCCTGCTCCCCTCCAGCTCCCTGCACACCGCACACCCCACCCCACCCCTGCCCCCGCCCCCACCCACCCCCTTCGTGTATCTGGTGCATGGAGGGCAGGGCGTGGAAGGGCGGGTAGGCGTTGAGGATGAGGGAGTCGACGGTGCCGGTCTGCAGGAGGAGGGGCGGCACGGCGGGCGGGGCGGCGTTCAGCGGGGTCGGCAGGGGGCAGGGCTGCTCAGAACGGAGGGATGGAGGGGAGGAGAGGCTTCCTGCCCCTCAGCAGCCCCCGTAGCTACAACAGGGCCCACACAGCAACAGGCCCACACGCACGCGGGCATACACCCTGCCACCTCATCGCCACGTCAGCGCCGCCCACCTGCGCCAGCACCGGGTTCTCCAGAATCATGCTGACGGAGTTGCGCCGCAGCATGCGCCGCCGCGCGCTGCCCACGCGCCCGGCCGCCCCCTCCTCGTCGTCTTGCTGCAGGAAAGGGCGGCGGGCAGAGCGGCGGCGGCGGCGCCGGGCAGCTGTCAGAACCGGCGTTGAGCTGTGGCCTGCCCCGGGCCGCCACCCTCCCACAATCGAGGAGAAGGCGGGCCCCGCTGCCGTCACAACATCACCAGCCCCCGCAACCTCAGCAGCCGACCGCCAGCTCAGCGCCGCCAGCTCAGCGCCGCCAGCTCAGCGCCCCATCCGCCAGCTCAGCGCCCCACCTGGAAGTCCTCCATGGCGGCCGCCAGGCTGTCCACCTCGTTGTGGCTGGCAGCCCACATGCCCATGCGGCTGCGCTGGCGCCCCAGCTGCGCGGTGGCGTAGTGGCGGGAGGTGACGGGCGGGTCGCCGCCCTGCCCCGCGGGCTCCAGCGCGCCAGCGTCCGCGCCCGTGGCCGCCTGCAGGAGAGCATCGAACAGCTCGCTGCCGCCGCTGTTTCGGCTGTGGGTCTGCAGGTTGCCGGCGGAGGGCGGGCGGCGCAGCGCGGCGCCCGAGGCCACGCGCTTGAGGCCGCCGCCGCCGCCGCTCATGTGGCCCGCCGATGCCACGCGACGCATGCTCTCCCGCGGAGGGCTGGCCGGCAGCACGCGCTGCTGGTTGCTCAGCGTGTAATGAGACGCGTCGGCGCGTTCCTGTAGGGCAGGCGCAGGGGGGCGGGGGGCGGGGATGTCGGGCATGTTGGCGGCATGTTGGCGGGGACGGTGGCAGGCGCGCATGCTGTCACCGCAGCCGCGGCCCTCGGGGCGGTGCAGCCGAGCTCTGCCCCCCACGCAGCGCCCCAGCCCGCCTCCACAGCTGCGCAGCATGCGTCGCACACCGCCTCCCCCACACAGCGCCCTCAGGCTCGCAGGCAGGCTGGCGGGCAGGCAGGCTGGCTGGCTGGCAGGCAGGCAGAGGTCAGTCCAGCGCCGCGCGCCGGCGCCGCACCTTGCGCCCCGGGTCGTCGCACGCGCACGCCGCCTGCCCCGCGGTCACCAGGTTGGACTCGTTGCCATTGCGGGTGTCCACAATCTCAATGTCCACCAGGCAGGGGCACATGCCCAGCACCTCCAGGTTGTACCGCGTGACTGCGGTACAGGCGGCACGGGCACGCGGCGGCGGCGGCAGTGCCGTGAGCGGCGCGCCAGCGCAGGCGGGCGGCGCCAGAGCAGGCAGGTGCGCCCGAACCGACGCCGCTACCCCAGCTCCAGCCCCCCTCGCCCCCGCCACCCCCCACCCACCCGTGAACAGGTAGTTGTTGTCTGAGCCGTATCTGTTGCGATCGAGGTTTGTGGAGTAGTGGCCGCCCTCGCCGTCGGACAGCGAGTGGCGGCGCAGCTCGTCGGCCACGCGGTGCGTGCCCGTGGACAGCTCCACCACCTTGGTGCGCCGCGTGTTGGTGGACAGGATCTGCGGGGGAGGGTGGGAGGGAGGGGCGGGCAGGGTGATGTGTTGGTGGCGGCGATAGGGTGGGAGGCGGGCAGGGCGAGGCGGGCAGGGCCGTTCGGGGTGATGTGTTGGTGGGGAGGGAGGCGGGGAGGGCTCGGCGGCAGGGAGGGAGGCGGGGAGGGCGCGGCAGCAGTCCCGGGGTCGCGCCCGGAGGGTGGACAGCTTGGTTGATGACGAGGGCGAGGGGCACGCACGGCAGCGCCAGGCAGGCCAGGCCAGGCGGGCGGCGGCTGGTGCCCCCCCACACCTGCAGCACGTTGCGCGGCCGGTCGGTGCGGCTGGCCTCCACGCGGTGGATGGTGGCCAGCACCTGGAGGAAAGCAGAGGTGACTGAGGCGCACGCCTCGGTGCCTGCACGGGTTTGCAGGGGTGGCAGCGGCGGCATTGGGTCGGGGGCAGCGGGAAACGCACGGCAGCACATCCCGCTGCGACCAAGCGCGTGCCCAATCCCTGCGGCTGCACCGGCGCCGCGCCGCGGCTGCTGGCCCGTCCCCCTACGGCGCCTGCTGTGCGACAATGGCGGCAGCGCGCCGCTGCCGGGGCACGCGGGCATCCCAAGGCTGCGGGGCCGCCCGTCCTTCCGCGGCGTCTGCTGCAGGCTGGCCCTGCCCCCGCCCTCAGCTGACCTTCCGGTAGGTCTGTCCCCTCCTCCAGAGGGCTGGTGTAGTGGTGCCATCTAAAGTGGGCCTTGTATCTGCACCAGCAGCGCAGCAGGGGAGCGCAAACCTCGGAGGCCAGGCGTGCATGCTTGCAACGCGCCCCGGCACCACCCAGCACCCAAACCTGGCATGGGAACGGTGTCTGCCCCTCGGCAGCAGAAGCTGCAGACGGGGCGCAGATGCCCAGCACCAGCGATGCAGCACACACGCAAGCAGGCGTGCGCGGGCGGGGCGCCGCCACCGCCGGCGCCGCCACTCACAGCAGCTGGTTGTTCGTGGGCCGCGAGCGCCCGGGCGGCTTTGCTGTGCCGTTCATCAGGCTCCTGCTGCCCGCGCCGCCGGGTGGCCGCTGCTGGTCTGTTGGGACGCGCCGCCTTTCACTCCAACCCAAGCTGGTCCCCTGCTGCAACCGCCTGGCCGCGCCCAGCTACTGCCGTGCACCTAGAAGAGACGGAGCCCGAGCGCCGAGCCTATACCCGCCCACTGACAACTGCTTCCGGGGGCCCGTGTCGACGCCGACACCCAAGCGCCAGGATGGGGCGGAGCAGGGCCCCAGGCAGATCTCGGGCGGCTTTCCAAGGCCTTTGAAGCACGACTGCGGCGCGGGAGGTTGCCGCGCTGAGGAGGGCGGGATGGGCTTTGGCGCACAAATGGAAGCGGGGCTTAGGGAGAGAATGTGCTGCCGCAACGAGCTTCCGTGGAGGTGTGGGACGCGGGGAATGCGGGCACATCGCGCGATGCCGGCCATGAGGGCGCCCGCAGGGCTGCTGCATGATGGGAGCGAGGAAAGGCCACGAGGCTCAAACTGCAGGCTCAGGCCTCTGCAGCGCATTTCAGCATGTGCATTACACATTGACATACTGCTGGAGGTTGTGGAAGGCTGCTGGGGCCTGCCCGACCAGTCATGTCGGCCGCCGCCATGACGGGCTGTATGAGCTTGCACGGCCCTGCGTAGGCTACAGGGAGATCCAATGCGCGTTGAAGATCACCTAGAAACCAGCGGGGCCAAACAGGAGTTTTAACCGCGGGAACGGCGGCAGTCAACACGCGCCGTGTTGTTCAGGCCAGCGAGCAAGCATGCAGCCCATTACAGCAGTTGCTAGCACCGCAGGCCTCAATGTCATCTTTCTCAGATGATAGTTGCAGCCCCCACTCCGTCCCTCCCCTAGAAAATGGGCACCGGCCTCGACACGACGCGGTGCGCCTCCTCGCAGCCACCCATCCAATGCCTCAGCCTCACCGTGATGGCGGACGGACACATGTTGCAGCAGCAAGTATCAGAATTAGTAAGGCCTTAGGAACGAAGACGCCCAGCACCCATATGCCGGCTGGCAGGGCTGGTTTTCGCCGCGGCTCACAGGAACCTGGGCTTGAGCACAAAGCCGCCGACCTGCTTGATCCAGTCGTGGCAGATGCCGTAGTCGCGCAGCTGCTTGCCGTTCTCGCACGTCTGCCCCATGAACACCAGCTCCTGCTCCTCGGGGGGTGGCCCCGGGTGCAGCGGCGGCTCGCCCTTGGCCGCGGCGCTGGCCGCCGCCGACCCCGCCGCCCGCTGCTTCACCTCCAGAATGCCAGTCTCCATCTCGCACTCCAGCAGCTCAAACTGCTTGCGCTCCTGCCACCGTCCGCTGCGCACCTCGACCAGGATTTGGACCTGCAGAGCAGTGCGGCGGTGAGGCATGGGCGGCGGGTTACGCGCTCGGCATGATGGCAGGCGGGAGGTTCTCTGCAGCTTGCGGACAGGCAGGATCGCTTTCCATGCGGCTGAAATGCGCACCATGCCGCAGGATGGGCTGCAAGCGTCAGTCAAAGCTACCCAGAGCAGGCAGTGACCAGTCGACTTTCGGGGCCTGAATTGTTGTCCGGGGATTGTCACAGACCAGATCGATGATACTCAAGCTATCGAAGCAAGCGGCAGCCTGCCAGGGCAGCGGAAGGGCTCCATCCAAAGAGGAGTGCCACGGCGGCAGGGTTTCATCTCACGGTTTCATTGGGCGGGAAACCCCGATCGGCGTAGTCACTTGTCCAGGCCGATTCGTGCTGCGGGCTGCTGGGCAGCATGCTGGAGCCAGCAGCGTGAGCGGACATGCACCGCCCCATCCCGCCCTGTCCAGACAGCAGCAGCGGCTTCAAGGGCGCGGAGCCGCCCATGTTGCTCAGAGCTCTGCGATGGCGGCGACCAGCGCCCTCGGCCCTGCAGCTGCCCGGGAGGCGGCGGGCGGCGCACAGCAGCAACGGCCAGCGCCCGCACGGCTCCGCCGTGACCTCTGCCAAAGCCAAGGAGCGCGACAGCGCTGCCGATGGTCCCCAGGCAGCAACAAACGGCGCGGCGTCCGAGGCAGCCGCGGCGCCCGCCGTCGACCTGCAGCTGCACGCGCCGCGGGGCGAGCTGTGGCAGGGCGCCGCGGCGGCGGCGGCGCTGCCGCGCCAGTGGCTGGCCTTCAGCGACCTGCACGTGTCCCACAAGACCCTGGCCACCTGCCTGCAAGTGCTGGAGCGGGTGCACGAGGAGGCCAGCAGGCGCGGCGCCGGCATCCTGTTCCTGGGTGAGACGCTTCCGCCGCCGTGGCCGGGAGGGGCGCCGTCGATGCCATGCATGCTCATTCGTGCACATCGCCGCCCACGCGGCGGCGGCGCCGTGCCCAGGGTGTGCCCACTCCTGCGCCGCGCCATGCCGCATCCCGAGCCGCCGCCAGCGCACCCTCACATCACGCCTGCCCGCATGGCGTGCCTGCGCCGCCGCAGGCGACTTCTGGCACATGCGAGGCACGCTGCCTGTGGAGCCGCTGAACCAGGTGGTGCGCCAGCTGGCGGCCTGGCAGCAGCCCACCCTCATGCTGCCAGGCAACCACGACCAGGTGTGCCGGCTAGGCGGCCAGCTGGTGCCCAGGGCCCGGGGCAGGGGTGGGTGGCAGGGCGACCGCAGGCAGCAGCAGCAGCAGCAGCAGCGCAGT
The DNA here is from genome assembly GCF_000147415.1 of Chlorella variabilis. Classification (NCBI taxonomy): domain Eukaryota; kingdom Viridiplantae; phylum Chlorophyta; class Trebouxiophyceae; order Chlorellales; family Chlorellaceae; genus Chlorella; species Chlorella variabilis. The sequence continues at coordinate 204,198 of NW_005435080.1, read as the reverse complement.
GGTGGGCTGCCAGCAAGCTGAGCTGTTGAGCGTGTTGGTGGGCAGCTGTCGCGCCGTGCTGCGCTGCCTGGCGTCACAAGCACTGGCTGTGGTCTCGGCAGCGTCATGCTGGCGGTGCCGGTGCCGTGCTTCATCATCGCCATGCCTGCACCGTGGCTGGCCCGCAGGTGTCGCTGGGTGGGGAGGTGCATGCCCTGACGCCCCTGGCCGCAGCCAACCCCGTCATCCACGCCTTTGACGGTGGGTTGGTGGGCGCGGCGGCGGCGGCTGGCAGAGGCATGGGTCGCCACAGTCGCCTCAGCCTGTGCCTGCCGGCAGGTCCACACAGCTGGCAGCTGCGCTGGGGCGTGCCAGCTGCCAGCCTGCCGCACTCCTGCTGCGCGCCTCTTCTCAGCAGGTGCCCCCTGGGCCCCGCCCTGCTGCTCCTGCCTGTGGATGCAGGCCCCGCCCTGTTCCTGGATGCCCTGTGGCTGCCCTTCCGTCGCAACCGAGGCGAGCTGGAGGCGGCACTGGCGGCGGCCTCCTCCCAGTCAGCAGCCCACGCTGGGTCAGCAGCTGAGTCAATGGCTGCGTCGGCAGCGACGCATGCAGCCAGTGGCGTCGATGGCGGCGCCAGTGGCGGCGCCGGCGGCCCCCTCCTGCAGGCCGTGTTTGCCCACACCGACATTGTGGGGGCGCTGATGAATGAGGCCTACCAGGCACACGACGGGCTGCCGCCAGACCTCTTCCCGGTCAACATACCCACATACACCGGTGCGCCGGCGGCGCCGCATCGGCTCTGTGCCGTCTTGCTAGTTGGCGCAGCGGGGAGGGGAGAGGCAGGGACGGTCGCCGCTGCCTGCTGGGGCAGCGCCATCACGACCGACGCAGCGGCGAGCTTGGATTGCGGTCTCTGATTGTGCTGGCGCGTGCTGGCGGGCTCTTGTTGCGCTGCTGCAGGGCACTACCACAAGCCACACACGGTGGCAGGCAGCCGCATCACGTACGTCGGCTCTCCCTACCAAGGTGCGCATGGGTTTAGGCATGCGCACCTTGCGTTACTGGGGAGGCCCTGCCGCAACTTCCGTTGCTGGCGCGTCCCGGCAGCAGCCCTGTGCCCACCAATACGTGGCGGTCTGCCTACCTCCTGGCTGACTGCCTGGGGCATGGCGCCGTGCAGTGACTCGGGCGGAGGCGGGGCAGCAGAAGCGGCTGCTGCTGCTGGACCGAGATGCCGGCTGGGAAGTCGCCGAGCAGGTGGACCTGGACCTGGGACCGCGGTATTTTGCTGCCGCTGCGGTACCCGCCCCGCCACAGGCCGAGCCTGCAGCGGCTGCGGCGGATGCTGCCGTGGCAGAGGGCGCCGAGGCCGCACAAGCCACAGAGGCCGCCAGCCTGGATGCTGTCACAGCAGGGGAGGAGAGCGCGGCGGAGGCTGCGGCGGCGGCAGAGGCGGCGGCAGCGTTCGAGCTGCAGCTGCCAGACGGCCTGCGGCGCGGCGACCGCCTGCTGCTGACGCTGCCGGCAGCCGCCGCCAAGGAGCACCAGAAGCGGCTGCGGAAGCTGGAAAAGCAAGGTGCCTGCTGCCCGCCCGCATTGCCTGCCTGCATGCTTTCCTGCATCACCTGCCTGCCTGCCTGCCTTGCCTTCTGGCGTGCCGATACAGCTGTGCAAAGCCTCCTGAGATTGTCGTCAGCACCGGCTCGCCCTCTGAGATTGTTGCCAGCACCAGCTTGCCGTCACCCGCCATCGTGTAAGCTTGCGCCTGCAGGGGTGGAGGTGGAGGTGCTCACGCCGCCCGAGGCGGCGGCGGCGCCGCGCATCGGCGCTGCCGAGGGCATGGGCCCGCTGCAGGTGCGGGAGGTGCTGTGCCGGGAGCTGCTGCTGCGCCTGCCTGCCGCAGCAGCGGGCTGTGGCCGCAGATGGCAGCCGTGGAGGCCTCGCTGCCACAGCCTCCGCGCTGCTACTTGCCATCTGTTGCTGCCACCCTCCTGCCGCCGTGGCCTCGCCTGCTGCCCCGCCTCACCTCCTCCTCCCGCCCATGCAGCTGTGGGAGCGTTACTGCGGCTGGAAGCGCCTGCCGGAGGCGGCGGCGTCGGCCGGAGCCGGGCTGCTGCGCTCCCTGCTGGGTGGCGCGGCCGGCGGCGGCGGCGCGCCGCTGGAGGCGCCGCACACCAGCCTGGAGTTTCAGGCGGTGGAGGTGGAGGGTTACTTTAGGTGAGGTGGCGCCTGGGCAAGGTGGGGGCAAGGTGGTTCAGAGGGGAGCATTCGGGCGCCTTCTCACCTAAACGGCTCAGCTTGGCTGCCAACCATGCAGTCCTGGGTGCCTGCTGCCCTCCCTTCCCGCTTGCCCGGGGCCCTCACTCCGATTCCCGGCTCCCCGGCTGCCATTCCCCACCCCTGCCTGCCCCACGCCCGCCCCCGCAGCTTCCGGGAACCTGTGCGGTACCGGCTGGGGGACCGAGGGCTGGTGGTGGTGACGGGGCAGGTGCAGGGCAGCGCCGAGGCGGGGCTGGAGTCTAACGGCGCCGGCAAGACGGCGCTGATGATGGCGCCGCTGTGGGCGCTCACGGGCGGCGTCGACGCGCGGGCAGAGGTGCGTGGTGTGGTGTGGTGTGTACCTCCAGGCTGGATACCTCCAGCATTATGTACCGCAGGTATCTCCCATGCCCCATTCCCTCGCTCCCAGCGGGTCCAGAGAGCCAGGGAGCGCCAGGTGTCGCCACCCCCTTCCCAGACGCGCTCTGCCCCGACCCTGCCGCACCCGCAGGGCTCTGCCGCCACGGGCGGCCGCGCCGTGCTGGCAGACGTTGTGAACGAGGACAGCCGGCGGGCGCGGGTGCGGGTGGAGGGGTCGGCCAACGGCGCGCCCTTTGTCGTGGAGCGTACCGCCAGCCGCAAGTGAGCTGGGCGGGCGGCGGGGCCTGAGCGTGTGTGTTTTGTGTGGCTGTGTGTGTGTTTGTGGCTGTGTGGCTGTGTGGAGTGTGGGGGTGGGGCAGCTGTGTGTGTGAGAGTGTGTGTGTGGCTGTGTGTGTGTGTGTGTGGAGGGGGGGGGGGGGTGCGGAGGCTGTGTGCGGGGCTGTATGTGTGTGTGTTCTAGCAGCAGGGGAGCAGTCCACGAGAGGAAGGGGGCCTGGCTTGCCTGGCTGCCTGCCTGCTTGTCGGTTGTTGCCTGAGGAGAGCCGCGCCTGCCTGCCTCCCCTCGCAGGAGCTCCTCGGTGACCTTTGAGCTGGATGGGCAGGACATGACCACACAGGTAGGCATGTGCAGAGCTGGGGGCTGCTGTTGCACCAGCAGCGGCAGGGGGTCTGCATGTGTGTGTGGTGGCGGTGGGCAGGCATGGTGGTCGGGCGGCCTCTGCACAGCGCGGCAGAGTCGGGGGCAGCTGTCGGGACGCGGCTGGCGCCGCGCTGGCGCCCCTGCAGAGCCCCCGCAGCCGGCCGCAGCGTCTCACTGCTCGCTGAGCCTGCCTGCTCGCCTCCCGGCCGACCCTGGTGCACCCCTGCCTCCCTGCCGACCCTCCCGTCCCCCTGGCAACCCTCCCCGCTCGCCCTCTTGCCCCATTCCTCCCCATCTGTCCTGCCCCCCGCAGGAGAACCGACTCACCCAGGAGCGCATCGACGAGGTGCTGGGGGCGGAGCTGCTGGGGCGCGTGGTGTTCTACGGGCAGAGCGACATCACCGCGCTGCTGGAGGCAAGGAGCCGGGCCGCGGGTGCTGCTCCTGTTGGGGGTGCATGCAGGGGCGGCAGTGGTTTTGCCTGTCGTCACGCATGTGACGGGGTGCCAGTGGTGGTGGCTTTGCAGGCGGAGCCGGCATTTGGCCGGCTGCACTGCTTCCAACTCGGTTACTGTGCAGCATGTACCGCTCGCCACTGTCACGTGTGGTACTGATCCATACCGCATCGTACCGCAGGCCAGCGACCGCGCCTTCAAGCAGGAGCTGAGCAAGCTGGTGGACCTGGATGTATGGGCAGCTGCTAAGGAAGCCAGCCGTGGGGAGCTGAGCGGAAGGTGGGACCGTGGTACCGGCGACAAGGGAGATGGAAGAAAGACAGCGGGGTTTCGGTTTCGGTTTCGGTTCGGGGTTGGGTAGGGTTGGTGTGGAGTGATGGGCGCCTAGTGGCAGAGGTTTCAGAGTGTGTGTGTGTGTGTGCACGCTGGTTGAGCGCTGCACCGCCGCTCACTTTCCTCCTGTCTGTCTCTGGTCCTTGGCGACATGCGCAGGCGCGACGCGCTGCGGGATGCCAGCGCCACGCTGCGCGAGCGGCAGCAGCAGGCGGGCTCGCTGCGGCAGCAGCTGGAGGCGGCCCAGGCGGCGGCGGCGCAGTGGGAGGCGCAGGCGGCGGAGACGGCGGTGGGGCTGCTGCAGGAGGCGGCTGGGCTGCTGGGCCGGCTGCAGGGGCAGCAGCAGGCGCTGGCGGCCGCGGTGGCTGGCAGCCAGCGCCAGGCTGCAGGCCTGGCCTCCCAGCTGGCACAGCTTGAGCCTCAGGTGCAGGAGCTGGAGCAGCAGCGGCAGGCGGTGCTGGAGCAGCAGCAGCAGCAGGGCGCCGCGGGCGGCGCCGTCGGCGCGTCCGAGGTGGCGGCGGCAGAGGCGCGGCTGGCTGACGCGCAGCAGCAGCAGGCGGCGCTGCAAGAGGAGCAGCAGCGGCGGCAGTACGAGCTGGGCGGCGCCTCGGCGGCGGCAGCCGATGCCGCGCGGCAGGTAGCGGAGGCGCATGCGGCGGTGGCGGCCGCCTCCTCTGAGCTGACGGCCTTCCTGCGGCGCCACCCTGGCGCCGCCGCCGCCAGCTCAGCGGCAGCCGCTGAGCTGGAGGCGCTCCTGGAGCAGCAGCGGCTGCAGCAGCAGGAGGTGCAGCAGGCGGAGCGTGCATTGGCGGCGGCGGCGGTGGAAGCTGCCGGGGAGCGGTCCCGCGCGGGCGCCAAGCGGGAGGCCGCCGAGCACGTGCAGGTAGAGGCGGTGGCGGCGGCTGCTGCTGCTGACGAGGCGAGAGGCGATCTGGGGGAGGAGGCGGGCTCTGCGGCAGCAGGGAGCCCGAGCCTGGCGCAAGTGAAGAAGCAGCAGCGCAGCCTGCAGCGGCGGCTGTCTGCTGCGCAGCAGCGGCTGGGCGCGGCACACGGACTGGTCCATGAGCGGCGGCAGCAGCTGAGTGAGTACCTCCAACTGGCCCACAGCCCCAGCGCCAGCCCCGGCGGCGCCAGCAGCAGCAGCAATGGTGGCAGCGCCAATGGAAGCTTTTGCAGCAGCAGCGGCAATGGAAGCGGCGGCAGCAGCAGCAGCAGCGGCGGCGGCAACGGCAGTGGCAGGGAGGCGCAGGCCGGCGGCGTGGCTGTCGCCAGCCACAACGGCGGCGAGGGCCTGGGAGAGAAGCAGCAGCACAGCCAGGGCTTGCCTGGGGAGGGCAGCGGGGCGGTGTGCGACAGGTGCCTGCAGCCCATTAGCCAACAGCTCTTTGAAAGCAACGTGGCACGCCTAGAGGCGGCGGCGGCGGCATCAGCGCGCACCGCCGACAAGGCGGAGTGGAAGGTGGCAGAGCTGCAGCAGGCGGGCGAGGAGCTTGAGGCTGCTGCCGCGCTGGCAGAGGCCAGGGAGGGGCAGGTGGCGGCGCTGCTTGCGGCTGAGGAGGCCGCTGCCGCCCGGGCAGCCGCAGCCGCGGCAGCTGCCGAGGAAGCACTGGTGGCCGGTGACGTGCTGGCTGACTGCGAGGCAGCTGTGGCGGAGGCAGAAGCGGAGCTGGGGAGGCAGATGGCAGCTGCCCAGAAGCTGGTGGCCGCCATCGAGGCAGCCGGTACCGCCGCTGAGCTGGAAGAGCAGCGCCAGCAGCTGCTGCAGAGCGCCGCGGGTGCGGCTGGCATCGAGGCCGCAGCAGCCGCCAGGCAGCAAGCAGCCGATCAGCAGCTTGCTGGCGCCACCGCAGCGCTGCAGCAGCTGGAGGCCTCGGCTCCTGCAGCCGCGGCTGCGGTGGCGGCTGCACGGCAACACCTGCAGGCTGTGCAGCAGCAGGGCGAACAGACGGCCCGCCTGGAGCAGCAGCAGGCGCTGCTGCGGGGGCAGCAGCAGCAGCTGCGCCAGCGGCAGCTTCTGTTGCAGCAGCAGTCAGAGGAGGCTCGACAGCTGGCTGGCAAGCTGGAGGCGGCAGCCCTCGACTTGGAGCAACTCAGCGGCAGCGGCTCCGAAGGCAGTACCAGCAGCCCCAGCAGCAGCAGCAGCAGCAGCAGCAGCAGCTTTTCCTCTTCGCAACCAGGCAGCAAAGACGAGGCAGCAGACGGCCCAGAAGGTCAGTTAGAGGCGGTGGCCGCAGCGGCCGGCACCTGCCTGTCGGCGGCAGGCGACCTGCACCAGCGCTGGCTGTGGCACCGCCAGCAGCCCAACCTGCCTGCCAGGGACGCTGCCCTGGTGGAGCAGCAGCTGGCGGCGGCGGCGGCACAGGTGGCGGCGGTGGAGGCGCAGCAGGCGGAGCTGGAGGCGGAGCTGGCGCTGTGGAAGCAGGTGCTTTGCGGCTGTGTGCGGGAGCGGTGGGCGTGGAGTGGGCACGGGTTTGGAGGTGGCGGGGATCGGAGATAGGACAAGTGGGTGTGCCGGCGCCTGTGCTGCCTGCGCCTGTGCTGCCTCCCACTGCCCCCGCCTGCCAACTGTACCTCCCGCCAGGTGGACGACGCTTTCCTCCCTCGCGGCATCCCCAACTTTGTGGTGGAGGGCGTGCTGGGCGACCTGCAGGCAGCCACCAGTAGGAACCTCAGGTGGCCGGCAGGCGCTGCTGCTGGGGCTGGGGCTGGGGCTGATGGGCGGGATGGAGCAGCGGGTCATGGTGTGCTGGGGCTGCAGCCAGGGCCGGGCTGGGGAAGGAGGGAAAGGCGCTGCTCAGGAGCCACGCTTGCCTGTTGATGCCATTCACCGCCGCCGCCTGCCGCCGCCGCCTGCCGCCGCCGCCTGCAGCGCGCTGACGAGCGGCATGAGCCTGGCGCTCAGCCCCTGCAAGCCCGCGCCCGCCAGCAAGCGCAGGAAGGGCGGGGAGGAGGGCGAGGCCGCGGTCGGCACCATCGAGCAGATCGAAAAGGTGCGGCAGCCTGGGCAGGGCGACCGCCGCACCTTAAATCGCGGTGCCTCTGTGGCTGCCAACCAGCGATGCCAGCGGGGGGGCTGTGCTGCTCGCTCTCCCCATGCCTGCCTCCACACCCCGCCCTCTCTGCCCCGCCTCACCCCCCTGCATCCGCAGATCGTGCACGTGCGGCAGCCCGGCAGCCTGGAGCTGCGCCCGCGCAGTGTGCGCCAGCTGTCGGGCGGCGAGCGGCGGCGCGTGGCGCTGGCCCTGGCCCTGGGCTTCTCCGAGCTGGCAGCCCAGCGGGGGCGCCTGCGCAGGTGAGGGGAGCACAGCGCAGCGGAGCTCTTTGCACAGCTCAGCAGCTTGCACATCGCAGCGCAGCACAGCATGCAACCTTGGGGCCAGCTCGCGGGGTGCATGGTCGGCTGGGTGCAAGGCCCGGGCGGAATGCCGGTGATTGCAGAAGAAGTGGCACGGGCACAATGCTGTGCTGGGCACGGGCACCCACATTTTGCCCCGGATCCCTCGGCACACCACCACCGTATGCCCGCCAGAACCCCCCTGCCCCCACCCGCCCTCGCAGCAACCTGATTGTGCTGGACGAAGTGATGCAGCACCTGGACGGGGAGGGCTGCCTGCGCGTGGCGCAGCTGCTCAAGCAGGTATGGAGGCGGCGGCGGCGGCGGCGGCGCGTTGCATCGACTTGGCTGTGTCCTTGAAGCATAAACGCGAGTGTGTGCTGCCTTCATCCGGCACCTGCCACCCCACCACCGCGGGCCATGTGCCCGCCACTTTCTGGCCAGCACTGGCCGCCCGCCTCCACGCAAACCCCGACGTTCAAACAGATCCCCGCCTGCCGGCATGCCTGCCCCCTGCAGCTGCCGTATGCCAGCGTGCTGGTGGTGGCCCAGGCCCACAGCCTGCTCACCCAGGCCTTTGACTCGGTGGACGTGGTGGTCAAGGTGGGGGGGCACTCCCGCGTGGAGCAGGGCAGCGCTGCCGTCGTGAGCTGATGCAGACATACAATTTGAAGCAAGCAGCTGGCTTGTTGACTCGGCTCTCAGTTACAGCCACAGTGGTGCACCAGCTTGGTCGGGAAAACTGCTGAATGAACCTCTGGCATGAACACAAAAATGTGTGCGGTATATGCGCTATAGAAAGAAAAAGAAAAATGCGGTGAAGAAGTGTTGCCACGATGGGGCAGAACGAGTCTGGGGCGGTTGCAGCTCCGCCTGCCCACCCAGGCGCCAGTGTGGGGAGGAGAGGAAAATTGCACAGCGAATGATGATGGGGCTGGTAGGACAAGAGTCTGCAAAAAACAGGCTGAAAATGGGGGAAAAAGCAACAGGTGGGCAAAATGTGGGATGGAAGAGGAAAGAAGGATGAGTTTGAAGTTTGACAACGAAGCGGGACGTCTGCTATGGCTAAGGCACGGCAGGGCTGGCACAGGCGGCGCCGGCCGCGGCCGCCAGCGCCAGCAGAGGTTCCACCCCGGCCGCCGCCCCTGCCGGGTCTGCGGCGGGCACGGCGCCTGCCTGCTGCCGCGCAGCTTGCTGCGGGGCGCACTCCACGCCCGCGCTGGGGCCCGGAGAGCTGTGGGGAGGGCTGGGGAGGGGCTGTGGGCGCAGAGCGGCGGCCACCGCAGCCGCCGCAGCCTGCTTCGCCTGCTCCAGCTCCTGCTGCTGCTGCCAGATGTGGTGTGCTGCTGCCATGACCAGGTCCCGCTCCCACCGCAGCTCCGCCAGCTCCTGCTGCGCCTGCCACCAGGCGCGAGGGTCGCCTCCGGGCGCCGCAGCCGCCGCCGTTGCTGCAGCGGCCAGCTCCTGCTGCTGCCGCACGGCCGACATCTCTAGGCGTGCAGCCTCCAGCTCGCGATGTAGCGAGGCTGCCGCTGCCGTGGCCGCCGCTGCTGCCGCCTCCTTGTCCCGCTCTGCCTGTTGTTGTGCAGCTTGGGCATGCGCCGCGCGCTCCCGTGCCGCCTGCTCCTGCTCCCGTACCTCCTGTACCGCCTGCTGCTGCCGCTCCAGGCGGTCCTGCAAGGCCGCCACCTGCCGCTGCAGAACTTCCACCTCCTGCCGAGCGGCCGCCGCCGCCGCCGCCCCCTCGCTGGCGGCCGCTTGATACTGCAGCTGCTGCTGCAGCGTCGCCTCGAGCACCGATGTCACAAGGGTGGTGCGGCTCTCGGCAGCCCTGGCTGCAGCCCCCGCCTCCTGCAACTGCCGCCGAGCCTCCGCCACAGCCTCGGGTTCATGCCCTTGCCCCTGAGCTGCTGCACCGCCTGCCTCGCCGCCCCGCTGCTGGGGATCTAAAACCGCCTGCTGCCACCAGCGCAGCCGGTGCTTGCCAGACGGCGACTGCTGCTGCCCCTCAGCCAGCTGCTGCGCCTCGCCGTGCTGCGCCGGCCGGGGCGGGCTGGGCGTCTCCGGCGGCGATGGCTGGCGCCCAGCGGCTGCGGGGCGCTGCTGCTGCTGCTGCCGCCCCCGTCTCTGCGGCTTGGTGCGCTGCCCCTCATCCTCCTCTCCCTGCGATAACACATAGCATCCCTCGGAGTAGGCAAGGGCTGACTAGGTTGATGGCAAAGAAAGCTTGCATGCCCTCACCGCTCCTCAGCTCACCTCAGCTCCTCCTTCTGCCTCTACTCCGGGACCTTCCTGCTCCTGCCGACTGCGCTTGCGGCCGCCACCTGCCGACGGCTTTGAGCTGCCAGCTGTCGCACCAGCCTGCCGCTCTCCGCTCGACTGGGGACCGCTGCTGCCGCCGCTCTTGGCGCTGGCATCAAGGTTGACGGCTGGCCGCCGTGGCGGCGCTGCTGCATCAGAGGCAGCCTGCAGCGAGGAGGAGGCACGCGATAATGCAGTGGTGTTGGGCTCAGGCAAACACGTCTGCAGGCCTTGGCACACCAGCAGGCTGGAGCCGAGCAGGCGCTTCCGCGGCGGCGGCGCCGGCAACGCCTGGGAGTGCGCCTCGCACTGCACCCCTGCTCCGCCATATGTTCCACGACACCTCTTTAGGCTTGCTGTTGCTGTAAGTCAGTCTTGCACAGGACCTGCTGCCAGTGCGATGAGAGGGGCTGCCCAGGCACTCACCCCAATTCCTTTGCCCCTGCCGCGCTCCCCACGATCATGACGGCCCTTGGGAAGCTGCATGAGGGCGCAAAAGGTTGGGTTGAGCACACACAGCGGCCAAACGCATTTCGCTTGCTTGCCAACAAGCCCCAACCCGCTGACCGGATCCAAACGGAATGTCTCGGAGTCTGCGCTGTTGCCTAGGACCAGGGGAGGCAGCGAGCAGGAGCCGGGTGACACCGCCATGGCTTGGTGGCCATTCAAGTCGCGCTCGACAGTGAAGCGGAGGTGTTGCTTGATGCATGAATGGACAATCACGGCAATGGGCGGGGCCACGATTATGGGTGCAAGAGAAGGGAGCCTTTCCACCCCTCCACGCGGCCTCCACCCGCCGCCGCCGCCGCCATCGATTGGTGACATAGTCTGTCCAACGTGCCAGTGTTACAGATGGGTGTCAATCATATCATGCAGCCACGACTAGTACATGGGGTTGCATTATTGCACACAGGTACAGGGAGGCGCAACAGTGAATGTGCACAGGGAATGCTACAGGTGCTGTCGAGTGTGAGCTCACAAAGGTACAGGCCTGGCTCAGAACAAGCCGTGCTCGCAATACAGAGTGAACGGCAGGCGAAGCTCAGCGCTCGGCATGGAAGTAATCCTTGAAAACAAACAGGGGCTCCACCCAGGAGGCCAGACCCGCCAGCGCCACGCCCCCTAGCGCAACCGCGGCGCTAAGCGCCGGCGGCGTGCCCGGCAGCCAGGCTGCCGCCGCGGTTGCGGCGGCGGCGAGGCCCAGGCCGGCCCGCTGGCCGGTGCGGGCACGGGCCAGCGCAGCGCTGCAGGACGGGCAGTGCTGGGTGTGCTGGTGCAGGCGGTCCAGCAGCTTCTCCTTGGATTCCTCCTCAGGTGGCAGCCCGCCACCGCCCGCCCAGGGCAGCCCGCCCACGCCGCCTGCGCAGCCGCAGCAGCACGGGCCGTCAGCAGCAAGTGGCAGGCACGCCGATTGCCTTGCGCTGGCGCTAGCGCATCCTGCACGGCACCTGCCTTTCATAACAATGGCCAGCACACGCTTGCAAGCTGGAGCGCTCAGCGCCACGCATCAAACAAGCCAGCCGCCCACCACCAACCACAGCTGCCGCACACCCACCTGCCATGTCATCGAACCAGCGCCGGAAGGCGACCACCGCTCCGTCGGATGGGGTGGGCATGAAAAAGGCGGAGCGCCAGCTGCCGCCGGCCTGCACGTTCCACACCCGAGGACGCATCAAGGCACAGCGGCACAAGGCACAGCTGGCACCCGACCTATTGGTGGCAAGTGAGCCGCCGCTGCGCCTCCTCCATCCTGCCTGACGCCCGTGTGGCAACGCTGGCAGGCTGTGCTGTGTGGCGGCTCTGCCATGCTGGGCATGCTGTGCGCGCTGAGCCCACCTTCTCCAGCCTACGCTCCTGGCCGTGCAGCAAGATTAGGTCGCCGTCCAGAACCTCCTGCGCCGCCATGGCAACACAGTTGGCAGCAGCGGTAAGCGCCAGGGTAGGGCAGGACGGCAGAGAGGTCGAGGCCCTGGCAGCGCGGCCGCGCCGCAGCTCCGCCCGCAGCTCCGCCCAAGCAGCCCTGCCCCACGCCGCTTGGCCCGGCGCTCACCTGCGTGTACACGTGCAGCAGCCAGCGAGGGACGAGGCCCAGCGCCGCACGCAGACCGCCCGCCCCGCTGCCCGCCTCGGCATACGAGGTGGTGACCAGGAGGCAGTGGCCGGGGCGGGAGGGCACGGCGTAGCCGCACGTCACAAGCGAGCTGCCCTTGGCTGCGGCCACCCGGGCAGCGGGTGGGGGCAGGGAGGTAGAGTCGGGCAGCTGCCACTGGCAGGCGATACAGGCATGGTCGGGCTGGAGCCCAGGGTGGGCAGCTGGGTGGCCACGCATCACGAGAGCATGCACACAGGGAGCAACCACCGGCCGGCATGCACATGGTGCGTGACAGGGTGGTAGCCATCCCGTTGGCCCGGGCCCCAGCTCGCCTGGCGCGATGGTCTGCCGCACAAAGCAGGGAGGGCGGAACTCCAGACTGCGCCGCTGCACCTCCAGCTTGCGGCTGGAGGCGCCCAGGCTGGTGGCAAACCCTCCCTCCAGGCTGATCTCGCCCTGCAGGGCACAGACACAGCCCACGCGGTAAGACGCCAGCCGGGACTAAGAGCCTCGCGGGCAGGCAGACAGGGGATAGAGGATGGCCCTTGGGGTGGGTGGCGACATGCAGCCAGACGGGTGACCAGGCACGGCCATGCATGCGTGCCTAGGTGGCAGGTGCTGAGCTCTAAAGCAACAAGGATGATGTCAGGGCCCGCTACGCCTGCTATGCATGCCTGGCTCCCGCGCAGCGCACCTGCAGCTTGACGGCGTACGGCACCGCGTCCTCCCTGCGTCCCAGCAGCCCGTGGGGCGCCCACATGACGTGGCCTGCGCAGGCACCAGCAGCGGCGGGGGGGCAGGAGCCAGGTGATGGGTGGGGGGGCGCACCAGAGCTGAGCGACGCTGAGCATCGGGGTGAGGGCAGGACTGAAAGCAGCGGCGCAGGGAGGGCAGCAGACCACGACCACGCCTGCCGCTACGCACCAGGATCCTGCGGCAGTGTGAGCGGCAGGAGAGGCTGAGCGTGTGATCGCGGCGGTAGGGCCGGCGGCGCGCGATGCAGCTCTGCCCCAGAAGCCCCGGTACCCACCAGGATGTTTTCAATCATCGTGTCGAAGCCGTAAGGGCACTCGCGCACCAGCCAGCCGCCGCCGATGTTGACAAAGGAGCCGCTGCCAGGGGTGGCGCCGCCGCCGGCCCCTCCAGCCAGCAGGTCGGGATGCACGGGCAGCGGGGCAGCGGCGGCCTGCTCCGGCGCGCCAGGGGAGGCGTCGGGCCACACCCACACCAGGCCCGCAGCCTCGGCGGTGGGCTGGGTGGCGGCGCAAGCGCGGCGGCTGCCGCAGGCGGCAGCCTCGCTGCGTTCGTCCATAGCCTGCACACACAATTGTTGGTGGCCCCATGGCCTCAGGGGCAGGCTGCCGTTGAGAGCTCTCGCCAGCACAGCACGCAAGACTGGGCAATGCCGGCACAATTGGCCGGCTGGCTCAGCCGGGCGAGCGACACGCAGGCGGCACGGCCCGCGGCAGCAGCTGCCTGGCAGCCGCTCGGCACCGACCTGCGGTACGCGGGTGCACTTCCCGGTACCCTCAAAGGACCATCCGTGGTAGCTGCAGACCAGCTGTCCCTCGACCACGCGTCCCTCGGAGAGAGGGGCCAGGCGGTGCGGGCAGGCATCCTGGAAGCAGCGCCAGGCGCCGGCGGCGTCCCGCCACAGCACCAGCTGGCGCCCGAACAGGGTGAATGGGTGGGGCCGGTCGGTGGGGAGGTCAGCCGCCACTGCAACGGGATACCACTGCTGCAGCCAGGGGTAGGCAGAGGGGCTCGCGGCTGCGGCAGTGTCGGTGTGGGCGCCGGCATCGGGGCTCGGTTTGGTGGGGCTGCCGTTGATGGCAGCGGGAGCAGCCCGGGCGGCAGCGCGGTCGCTGCGCTGTGCGGCCAGGGGCTGCGCGGACAGGCGGCCTGCAGGAATGCATGAGACAGGGGCGAGGGGTTGTGTAGGGGCTCGGCGTGTTCAGGCGGGAGCCGCCACTGTTGGCGGGTGCCCACGCCCCGCGCCGCTGGCGGCACAACACACCTGGCCTGCTCCAAGACCGCCCTGCGATCGCGCGGTTGCCAATCGCCGGCGCTGCAAGCCGGCTAGGGCTGCGCGCCGCGGGCCCGATCATTTGTGGCGGGAAGCGAAGCGTTTTCAGTTGCCAGCTTGCCTCGTGCACGGGGCCGCCGCTGCTATCGAATGCACGCAGCATACATTGAGGTTTGGGACCGGGGTGGGACTCCCGGGGAGGGCCTCCGATGCAGGCGTGGTACTGCCGCACGCCACCGCAGCCACACCGCCACTGAAACGCCACTGGATGCTCTGGCAATTCCGGCAGCGCGCACTGCAATGTAAAGCGTGCAGTCGAGTCACACAATTTCACATACCCACAGCTCCACCTGCCTGGAAACGCCGTTGCCGCAATGTTGCCGCCCACACCACAGGGCGCCGTCGGCGACCGCCGTACTGCAGGCCGACCCATGGGTCCGATTTCGAACCCGTGCGCCGGCCCCAAGCCGTTCCGAAACGCCCCCATCGCCACAGGACCTGTCAGAGCGCAGTGTGGCCGCAAGGGAGTCCTTCCCGTCAAACCAGGCGGGAAATGATCGGTTCAGCTCCGTTTGGGCACGGGCCGGTGGCCTCGGCCCCTGCCCCGCAGAGCTTACACGCCACCCCCGGCAGCGTCGGCGCGCGCAAGGCCCACGCGCCGGGCCCAGCGCCGGCGCCCCGCCTCTGCCCTCCCGCCGCCGCCGCTTCCAGCACCGCGCCCGGCCCCAGCGTCCCGGCGCCGCCGGCCCCCACCGCCACCCGCCCGCTGCTGGTCATCGACGTCACGGGCC
>NW_005435080.1:161784-189159 GCF_000147415.1 Chlorella variabilis | reverse complement strand
CCACCACCACCACCACCACCCACCACCACACACACAGATGGACCAGAAGCACCAGGTGGAGGACATCCTGGCGGCTGCGGGCCTGCCCCTGACCTGCCTGCAGGCCTCGCTGTTCATGGAGGTGCGGCACCTCTGCCTGCTTGCCAGGCAGTGCCTGCCTGCCTGCCTGCCAGCAGGGCGCGCGCCTGCGCGCCCCTGCCTTCCTGCCTGTGGGGCGCGCCCCAGTGCCTGTGCCTGGCTGTAGGCAGGCAGCTATCAGCCACCCGGCAGCTCACCTTGCCGCCTCCCTGCCACACACCGCCTGCCGGCCAGCCCTGTCGCCACCGGATGACTGAACCTCCTGCCCGCCTGCCGCTGCGCCGCCGCAACAGGAGCTGTGGAAGCGCTACACTCGCCCCGCCATCCTCAAGGGCACCTTCGCTTTTGCCATGCCCCCGGACAAGCCGCTGCACCTGGTCAGGTGCGCCTGTGTGGCGGCTGCACGCAGCCACCACCAGGGCTGCCGCCGCCGCTGCCGCTGCCGCCTTGTGAATAGCTGGCTTCACAACCGCTTGATTGCCGAAGCCGAGGTGCCGCATGCGGCGCCTCGGTTCCCACATTCGGCGGCGGCGGTGCCGCATGTATCGCGCCAGGTGCCGCATGCATGGCCTGAGCTGGCGCTGGCTGGTCTGAGCTGGCCCCCTTGTCCTGCGCCTGTGCAGCGTGAAGGACATGGGCCGCGTGGCGGCGCAGGTGGTGGCAGCACCTGACGAGTTTGTAGGTGCGCCAGATGAGCGCCCTGGCTGAGGCTCAGGGCCCCCGCTGCCACCAGCCGTGGCCCTGCTGCTGCCAGCTGCGCCAGCTGTGAGCTGTCAGCTAAACCGCCCCCACCCCCCATCTTGCCGTCGCAGGACGGGCGGTACCGCTGGCGGGCGACGCGCTGACTCCCGTCCAGCTGGCGGCGGCCTTCAGCGCTGCCCAGCGGCACGCGCCGCCGGTCGCGTACAAGCACCTGCCCGCCTGGCCCTTCTGGCTGCTCAACCGCGACCTTTACCGCATCTGCCGCTTCTACTCCACGCAGGCAAGGACTGCGTGGGGTATGGCGACGCTTTGGGTGGTGCCCCATCAACGTCTGCCGCAAGCTGATGCGGGGGCGCATGCCCTGCCGCCGCCCTTTGTGCGCCGCGCCGCGCCGAGTCGGCCTCCCCTCACCCACCCTGTCCGCTGCCGCAGGGCTACGGCATTGACGCGGAGGCCTGCCGCGCCCGGTTCGGGCTGCAGAGCTTCGCAGAGTTTCTGGAGGAGACGAGCTGGGGCGACGCCAGCATCCCGCCGCTGTCCTGACGGGACCGAAGTGAGCGTGCCACCACCTGCTGCATACGCCAATGCGCTGCTTGATGCCGCACACACCCCGCGCTTGTGCTTCCCTGTAATTGTCTTTGCTTGCATGTACGTGTGATGCTCTGATACGACCCTTCAGCCACGACCGTTATTTCCAGCCCTGTACCTGCTGTACGATGCCAGCACCCTGTATTCTCCTCTCTGCTGCCGCACGCTCCCCTGCATCCTGTGCGCTGTACTCTGCATGATTTGATTGATCTGTTTACAAAGCAGGCATCCACTTGTTGTAAATCAATCGAAGACCGTCGAAGGGCGTCTAACGGCCCTGCAGCAGGCTGCGCACCTCCCGCCGCGCTGCCGCCTCGGCCTGCCGATGCCGGGCCGCAATGTGCTGCAGGGGGGTGTCCCGCCGCCGGGGCTGCCGCGTGGCCGTCTCTGCAGAGCCAACCGATGCGCCGCATTGGCTGACGGTATCGCCAACACAGTCAGCTGTTGCGAGGCCATCGGCGGGGAGCGCGGGTGCCTCTGCATCTTCCCCTGCCGAGCCCTCCGCCAACAGCTCGGCACACACATACCTGCTGCCTGTGCCAGGCGCTGGCCGGGGCAGAGGCAGGCAGCCTGATGCGCCTGCCAGGAAGCGCAGGGGAACCGCAATGCCGGCCTCCTCGGAGCATGCCGCCTGACCAGCGCCAGCTGGCGCTGTGCCACTGCTGGTGTGTGGGCTGCCAGGCTGGATGCAGGTGCTGCTGGCCAGCGGTGGCAGCACATGAGCCGCAGGATCGGGCAGCTGGCCAGGCTGTGCCAGCGCTCCATGTTCGCTTCGGGAGCCCAACCTCTGGACAGCAGGGCTGCTGGGGCCCCTGCTGGCCTGCACCTTCTCTTCAGCCTCCTCAAGGCTGGGCTGGCATGCCGCAGCCGCTGCTGGCAGAAGCACGGGCTGCTGCTCACTGGCCCCGCGCACTGACACCGGGCTGCCGCCGCTCGGCGGCTCAGAAGGTGGCGGGCCCTGTTGCTGCTCAGCCGCTTGAGCCTGGGCCTCGTCCCCTGCTGGCAGCACGCCCGCCTCGCTGTCAGCTGCCACCATGCCGAGTGCTGGTGGCTCTGCCTCCACCTTGCACACACCCTTGCTAGCGCTGCTGAGCTGAGTAACCTCACTACCTGCCGCCACATCCACACTGCCGCTCACGCTTTCCGAGTCAAAAGTGCTGTAGCGACTGGCGCCTGCTGCTGATGCGCCTGCTGCCTCCATCCCCTCCTGCTCTGCTGTCTCAGCATGCAGCGTCTGCGGCGGCAGCTCTGAGGCACCAAGCTGCACGGTGCCAGCCACTTGCTGCTCAGCAGTGCTGCTCGCGCCATCAGCGGCAACGATGCCATGGCCAGCAGGAGAGGCGGCGCCGCTGCCATGGCAGTGGCTGCTGGGCCTCCGAGCAGCAGCCTCCCCAGCGCTGCTGCCAGAAGGAGGCCCTGGGCTTTCCCTGCCAGCGCTGCCGTCGAGTGGCTGCACTGCATCCGCTGAGAGCCGTGCTTCAGCCAATGCCGCTGTGGTCTGGGCTGAGGTGGCTGGGCGGATGGCTGGCGCTCTGTTGCAAGCGGGTACCGCATGAGGGGCGGTGGCCAGGCGCCGCGGCGGGGACGCCAGCTGCCGGCCCCGCACTGTGCGGTGCTGCAGTTGCAGCTCAGCCACAAGCAGGGCGTAGCGGGCCTCCGTTGTGGAGACGGGAACAGGCTGGGCATGAGGCGGGGCCGGCATCTTTGGCCTGGCGCCAGCTGCAGCGTCCCCGCCAGCGCCTGCCGCAGATTCGCCGCCAGCGGGGTCCCAGTGCTGCGAGACGCGCCACTGCCGCCGCTCCGCCTCCCGCGCCTCAGAAGGGAAAGGCCGCTGCTGCTCCAACAGCTGGCGCCGCCGCTGCTCCTGAGCCTCGTGCCGCGCCGCCGCCTGCTGCGCCTGCTGCCGCTCAAAGCGGGGCTCCATTGTGGACAGGGGCAGCGGGGAGGCGCGGAAGCGGTGCGGCTGCTGGCGCAGCTCCTGCAGCGCCCGCTCCTGCTCGCCCTTGACCTGCACAGCAGCACAGGCCAGCGGGCCACAGCACGCGGGCATCACATGGCTGTCTCTTCCTCAGCCTGAGCTCCCTGCTTTCCAATTTGCATAGCAACTGCCTGCTAGATGTCGCCCCAGGCTAACCGCCGCCCAGCCAGACCCACGCCCACCTGCATCAGTGACTTGACCTTTCCTGGGCTGCTAGTCGCCGGGCGCTGCTGCTGTTGTTGCTGCTCATGCCACGGGCTGACACCTCCAGCCAGCGGCGCAGTCTGCGGCCGCCGCCCCTGCAGCCGCTGCTGGCAGTGCAGCAGCCGCTCCGTGAGGCTCTGCGGAAGGGCCTTGGGACCAGGCTGCTGGTCAGCGACGCTGGGGCTGCCTGCATCCCCGCCGGCAGTCAGTTGCTGGGCACCTGGGCTGGGCTGCTGGTCTGGCTGGTCCCCTGCTGGAGCTTGGCACGGTGTTGCTGGTGCGACACACTGTGCTCCAGCATGCACGTCACTGTGGCAGCTTGTAGCCAGGGAGCCGGTGCCCAGCCGCTGCACTCGTTCCACAAACACACCGACTCCTGCACACCAGCCCCACAGCACAAGGGGTTTCAGGTCCTCACACTGCCCCTTGGCCGTACAGTGAGCAACATCGGCACATTGCAGGGCAGAATGGTACCGCAGCAGAGCATCACCGCTCACGCCGCCGGCATGCGGCCTGCGCGGCGCAGGGCCCCACCTGCCACGGCGGCGTCGGCTGTCCGGCCCCGCAGCTGCTGCCGTGCCGCCAGCGCAGCGGCGAGCTTGCTGAGGTGCTGCTGGAACCGCTCTTCACTGTAGGCCCCTGTAGCGCGCTGGAGCTCTGTGCCGCTCAGCTGCTGCCCCAGCTGCTGCGGCCAGGGCTTGCTGATGGAGCTGGCAGGCTGCTGCTGCGGCTGCTGCTGGCGGGGGCTCTGCAATGTGGTGGCAGCAGCCGCTGCTGCAGGCCCGGGACGCCGCCAGGCAGAAATGCCGTCTTCGCCTGGCTGGTTGCTGCTATCGGGTCTGGGCTGCTTGGCCCTGTTGGCGCCGCTGTGCCCAGCTTGGGTGGCGCCCATTACAGATGCAGGTGGAGCATGAGAAGCGGGCTGTGTGTCGCCCACTGCTAGCTTAGCCCGTGTGCCACCAGTAGTGGGCGGCCGACGCGCAGCGGGGGCGTGCTTTGGCTGCGCCAGCCGCTCAACCCCAGGCGGCGCTGCGCCCGGCCCCGCCGTTGTCTGCCGCGCAGAAGAGGGCCGTGCCGCCTTCCTGCCAGCCCGCAGTGGCGGCGGTGCTGCCGCTGGCGGCCGAGGCGAGCCAGCCCGAGTGTAGAATGCAGGCCTGCCTCCGCCAGGTATGGCTGCCGCCGAGCTGCGTGGAGTGGCGTCGGCTTTGCTGGGGATGCTGGCATGGCCCTGGGGGATGGCGGCAAAGCTCCACACCCGCTGCCGGACTGCCTCCTTGGCAGGCTTGCCGCTGGCCTCTGGCTTCCTGGCAGGCTGCCGTGGTTGCTGGCCAGCAGGACGGTGGGAAGCAGGGGTGGTGGCAGGCACCTCAGCTCTCCCCTCCTGGCTGCATGCTGCTTCCGCGCCGATCTCATTCACTGCGCCACCCACACTGCAGAGGCTTCCGGGACCGCTGCTGACGCTGCCGCGGCTGCCGTCGGGTGTGGTGGCATGTCCAATTATCGGGCTGCCTGTCAGCACTGTGTCCTGCTCCTCCGCATCCAGAAGAGCAAGCTGGCCTGGCACCACGGGAGAAGCTGCGCCTCCTCGGCTGGGCGGTGAACCGGCGGCTGGTAGTGTTGCAGATCGCCTGCTGCAATCAGCTCCCTCCTCTTCCTCTGCCATCCGCTCAGTGCTGAATTCATCGCTGTAGCTGCCGCGGTCTGCGCGGTCTGCCTCGGGCGGTTGCCCCACTGCTGCAGCTGCTGGTGGTGCTGCCTGCGCGCATGGCAGCGGCCTGCCGCCGAGGCGCCGCAGCAAGCCCTCCTGCCTGCCGGCTCCGGCTGCCGCCGCCGTGTTGAGCAGGTCGGAGAGCAGCAGCGCCTCGTCTCCCGCCTCGGGCGAAGCAGCCTGGCTGGGAGCGGCTGCAGGCGGCGGCACCGGGGAGTGCGGAGGGCCTTCCAGGCTGTCCCCGCCACTCGCGGTTTCGGAGGAAGATGGCAGCGTGCCCTCATCTGCCAAGTCTTTGCTGCCCTGCGCATGGGCCTGCACAGTCTGCAGCGCCTGCAAGGACAGGCGGCCGGGTCGGCGGGCGGGGGCGAGTGGGTGTCGGGGCCTGAGTGTCTCAGCGCTGCTGCCTGCACATACTGACCTGCTGGGCCGCCAGCCGGGCTATCCTGGAGCCGCCAAAGCGCAGGGCCAGCGCCAGCGTGTGCTCGGCGTTGACCGGCGCCATTTCCCAGCCACCCCTCACAGCATCAGTAGGTTTGAGTGGCTGCACTTGCACAAGTAGTGCACAATTCGGGCCAGAGGGCGCCTCTCTCCTTCCCGGGTTTTGCCAGCAAGGCTTTCGAAAGTTGGTTGCCAACTCTCTCGCCACATGCCCGCCCCCGGTCTATGGCATTGAGGAACTCCATGGAAATAGCATAGCTGCCTAGGGGCTGAGCCCTGAGCTCAGCTGAAGTAATCGGCGATGGGAGAATATAGTTCCTGTGCGCACGAGGCGTACAGGACCGTGGAGACGCAGGCTTCACATTGCGAGGCCTGCAACCCTGGCAACGCCCTCGTCCGCGAGTTCCTGCTGTGAGCGCCGCTCCTTGACAGCGCCGCTCCCCACAGCTCCTGCTCAGAGCACCATGCAGCATCAGAGGCTCGGCGCGGGCAGCTGACACCTTGCGCTTTGCACCCGCCGCCAGCTGCCGCCAGCCCGCCCCTGCACCGACGCCCACACCCCTTCTCCCCCTTCTGCACCCAGCGAGGTGCGTCGCCACCTGCAGCAGAAGGGCACCCATGGGCTGGAAAACATGGCCACGCAGATAAAGAAGGCGGCTGACAGCTTGCTGACCCACACCTTCCGAGTCTACGACCAGGCCAGCGCGCTCAAGGTCAAGGGCTGCGGGCCGCTGATCGCCAAGGCAAGCAACGGCACACGCACTGGGGGCAGTTGCAGCGCCAGTCCGCACCTAGACGTGACATGCTTGCTGCTTCCTGCCTGCACCACACCTCCTCGCCTCGCTGGCGGCCTGCATGTCGGCAGCCGCGCTCGATGCTTTGCAGCCGTTGCACTGAGAACGCCCCTGGCCCGCGTCTCCCAGCAGATCATCACGTCAGACCTGTTTGGGGAATACCCGCCGGAGCCGCCCAGTGAGGAGGAGCTGGAGGCGGAGCGGCAGCAGGAGGCGGCCATCAAGGCGGCGGCGGTGAGCTGCACTCGTGCCACTTTGCAGCTGCTAACAGCACGCTGTGCCCATGCTGCCGGGGCCTGCATCAGTCCTGTGTGACAGTGACGTGTGTGTACATGTGAACCGCTTAGCCTGGTGCCTGCCACAGGCGGCGCAGCGGAAGCGCAAGAAGCAGGAGGCGGCGGCGGCCACGGCAGCCAACGGCGCTGGGCCCGCGCCAGCCGGGCTGGCCGCGCCGCCGGTGGTGGCGCGGGCGCCGGTTCCAGGCATGGCTGCAGGCATGGGTGCAGCGGCGGCGGGTGCAGCGGCAGCGGGAGACGAGGAGGAGGACGAGGAGCGGCGGGCAAAAGGGAAGCGGGCTAAGAAGCCACCAAAGGAGTACATCCCCAAGCTGCACAGCGCTCCCTTTGCCTTCCTCATCTGCATGCTGCAGGTGCGTGCTGCTGCGGAGGGTTTGGTTTTACTGGGGTTGCGCGCACCCTCGCCGCCAGCCGCTGCGTCCGCTGCATTTCTGCTGGTTATGCTGCCGCTGGGGCTCACCCAAGCTGCTGCCGCTGCCGCTATGCCAAGCGCAGGCGCAGAAGGGCCCCGCCAAGCAGCCCCACTTTGGAAAGCAGGAGCTCATGGACTTGACTGAGGCCAGCGGCCTGTCGGACAAGCCCATCCACGGCGATGGTGGGCCCGGCGGCATCGGCACCCACCGCGTCTGCACACCTGCACGCAGGCTGCTGTGCCGCGCAGATGCGCCTAGCTCTGTGTGTGCTCTCTGATGGTCCAGCCAAGCGGCCACGTTGGTGCGGTGCCTTCTGCCCTGCAGGCACGGCCGCGCGGGTGCTTGCCGACGGGCGCAAGTTTGAGTTTGACGGGTGGAACAGCTTCCGCAAGACGGTGGGTGCCCGCCCGCCTCCCCGCCCGCCCTCGGCATGTATGCTGCTGTGTCGGCGGCTGGCCTTAGCCTGCGCTCACATCCGTGTGGCCCTCTCCTCCCCCACACCTGCGTGCCTGGCCACAGATCGTCACAAAGGGCCTGGCCTACGAGTGGAGTAACCCGAAAAAGGTGTCCCTCACACCCCAGGTGGGCCTCCTTGTCCTGCGCTGCCCTGCTGGCATGCAGGTGCGCAGGGTGCATGTGCCCGCTGCGCTCCTGCTGCCGGCACCTCCCCATCCGCCTCCCCGCTCAGATCCCCTGCGCTGCCCTCGCGCCACGGCCGCGCCGCTTGTACTGCAGGGCTTTGCGCTGGCGGAGCGGCTGTACCGCGACGGCGTGGCGCGTGGCTTACTGCAGCCCATCCCTGGCATCCCCACCGCAGGTATGGCGGGCAGGCGTGGCCAATGGGGGGCTGCTCACCCGCGCTGTGAAGAGCGGCGCAGGAGCCGTGCCTGCTCAGGCTGGCTGCCAGCTGCCATCAGGGGAGCTGCAGTACATCCTTGCACCTGCAGTGCATCCCTGCACCTGCAGTACGACTCGTGGCTCGCTCCCGCATATCTCCCCTGCAGGCCCCATGCTGTTCCAGCAGGAAGCAGAGCTGGCGCCGGCAGCGGCTGCTGCTGCGGCGGGCGTGCCGCAAGGCGTGGCGCCCTCTGCAGCACTGCAGGCTGGCCGCCGCCTCCCCGTGCAGCAGCACCAGGCGCCGCCAGCGGCTGTGGCGCCGACAGAGGCGTGGCCCTGCGTGCCGGATGCGGCACCGTCACGCCGCCCTGCAGCCGCAGCAGCAGCAGGGTATGGAGTTGAGCCAGCAGCAGGAGGTTGGGGTGGTGGGGAGGGGAATGGCATGGTGGCTGAGATGGATAGCGACCTCAGCCTCAGCCTGGCAGAGCGCCTGCAGCGGCAGCAGCACCAGGGGCTCCTCCATGCCCAGCCACATCAGCAGCACGAGCAGCTCCAGCAGCCCGCACCTGCAGCGCCAGTGCCGGCTGGCGGCGGGCCGCGTCAGAGCGGCGTGATTGAGGAAGTCATTGACCTGCTGAGCGACGATTCGCCCTCACCTCTGTCCAAGCGCCGCACCGTGGCAGCCGCCAGCCCAGGCCAGGACCAGGCGCATGCGGGCATGGGGGCTGCCGCGGCGGCGGCAGCGGCGGCGGCGGTACCGGATGAGCAGGTGGCGGCGATGGTGGGCATGGGATACTCTGACAGGAAGGCTCGCAGGGTGGGTTGGTGCACCTGCCCGGAAGCTGGCATGCCTGGCGCTTCTGTCTGCACGTGTGCTGCCTTGGGCACGAGCTTCTGCTGTGTGTGCAGCACTCCCACATCACTTGACAGAGTTGCAGGGCAGGCCAGCGCCTCAACTGCCGCCCTCCCTGCTGCCGCCGCCAACGCCGCGGCTGTGCAGGCGCTGCGGCAGTCGGTGGGGGAGATGGGGCTGCCAGACATTGGCCGCGCTGTGGAGCTGGCAGAGCTGCTGTCGTCTGACGGCGAGGAGGAGGGCTGTGATGCTGAGCTGGCGGCTGCTGCAGCAGCAGCTCCGCAGCGCACAACGCTCAAGGGCCCCAAGCGAGGCGCACGGGCGGCGGCAGTGGCAGGCGGCAGCGGGGCCGCCGCTCCGCTGCAGCGGGGACAGCCGGCGGAGCCGCCGTTGCAGCCTGCACGAGAGGTCCTGCGGAATGGCGCCGAGCGGCCTGCTGCCGTGCCGGCAACTGCCGCCGCTGCCGCCGCGGCGCTGCAACGCCAAAGCTCCCAACGCCGCCAGCAGCCGCAGTCTGGTGCGGGGCACGTGCGCATGGGCAGCCAGCAGCCGGGGGCGCCGGGGGAGGGCAGCCAGCAGCAGCAGGCAGAGCAGGAGGCAGGCGGGAGCGCGGAATTTGACGTGGATCGCTTCCTGGCTGGCGTAGACTGCCAGTTGCGAGGCGAGCCCGCCCCAGCCAGCCAGCAAGACAGCGGCCCGCTGGCCCGCGGCGGCAGCGGCCCCGGCGGCGCCGGCGCCGGCGTCCGCCTGCGGCAGCAGGATGTGCGGCTGCCGCCGCTGCCAGCGGGGCGGCGCTTTGCGGAAGAGTACGAGGTGGGGGCTGCTGGCTGGCTGGCTGCCTGCCTGCCTGCCTGCCTGTTGCTGTGCTGGCTGGCTGGCTGGTTGCAAGTTCAAGTAACCCATGGCTGCCATGCACCTCCGGCACACCGGAAGGGAAGCCTCAGACCACACCCGCACCCCACACCCACACCTATACCCACACCCGTGCTGTGTGCAGGTCCTGATGCTGGTGGATGGGCGGGAGCAGTACAGGCGGGACGGCGGGCAGGGCAACCGCGCCGCGCTGGATGCACACATTGCCACGGTGCGCCGCCGGCCCTCCCTTCCCGACCCTTCGCCGTTTACCGGCTGGGCCACATCAAATGCAGCTTCCCAGCCTGCCACGCTGCGTTGCTGCACACGTGAAGCGTGGGGGAGCTGGGCCCGTGGAGCTCTCCCCCCCACCTTTGCCTTGCACCTTGCACGCACAGATGCGCGCCGCGGGGCTGGCCGTGGAGCAGCGCCAGCTGCCCATCGGCGACGCGGTCTGGGTGGCGCGCAGCAGGCGCCAGCCGGGCGCCGAGTACGTGCTGGACTACTGCCTGGAGCGCAAGAGCGTGCACGACCTGGCCGCCTCCATCACCACCACCCGCTAC
Source organism: Chlorella variabilis (assembly GCF_000147415.1). Classification (NCBI taxonomy): domain Eukaryota; kingdom Viridiplantae; phylum Chlorophyta; class Trebouxiophyceae; order Chlorellales; family Chlorellaceae; genus Chlorella; species Chlorella variabilis. Next base: position 178,852 of record NW_005435080.1, on the reverse strand, counting down.
GAGCGGCAGAAGGTGGGCGGGCGCGGAGCACCGCGTGACCGACTGGCTGACTGACCGGCCGGCTGCGTACACCTGCTGGATGCACAGCAAATGGATGCACCATGGGCGTGATGAGCGCAGCGGGGCCGGGCTGGGGCTGGGGTGGATGTGTGTGCGGCTGGAGTCGCCACGCCACGCTCAGCGGGCAGGCAGCCCTGCGTTGGCAGCGAGAGGCGGCACCCGGGGCCCTGCCGCCGCCGCTCACGAGCGTGCTGCGGTACTGCCGGAACGTACTGCTGCAGTACCACCTCAAGCGCTGCGGCGTGCGCCACCTATACTACCTTGTCGAGGGGGACCCAGACACCCTCCGCACCGGTGGGGCTGGGGTGGCTGTCGGCTTGTTGCTTGCTTGTGCGGGCTTGCAGCCTGGTTTGCTGCTGCTGCTGCTGCTCACGGTAGGGGGCAGTTCTCGGGGCACAGACTGTTGTGTGTCGCACAGCTTGCGTGTGTGGGCTGTAAGCCTGGTTGCAGCAAGGACAAGCTTGCAGCACAGGCGTTGGCTTGCGATGCGCTCTGTGGGCGAGAGTGGGGATGGCGGCCGGCACAGCGGGGACAGCAGGCGCGCTGCACGACCGCGAATGCTGGCCCCCTGCCCCGCACCCGGCGATGCGCGGGCACCATGTGTGCCTGTGCGCCCTGCCCATGTGCGTGTGTGCCCCTTCTGGCGCAGAGGTGGCGCAGAAGGGGGTGCGCACAGCATCTGCCAAGATCGAGGTGGTGGATGGCTTCACCGTGCTGCGCACCTCAGGTAGGTCGCTGGCTGCCTGGCTGGCAGTCGGGTGGGTGGGTGAGTGGCCTGGACGGCCGGTTTGGAGGGCATGCCTGGGCTTGAGTGGCGTGGGGAGCGGCCGGCGCCGCGCGCAGCACTGCGCGGCACGCCGGTCCTCCTGTTGCGGCCGGCTCGCCGTGGCTTCTGGTTCCGGCCGTGCGGCGAGGTGTTCCTCCTGTTCTGGCTGCTGCGGCGCAGACCACCACAGCACCTTCCGCCTGTACCAGCGCCTCACCCGCCACATCCAGGACTGGTACCGCGACCTCACAGGGCCCAGCGCGGCAGGTGTGTGTGCTTGTGTGTTTGTGTGTGTGTGTGTGTGTGTGAGAGAGAGAGAGAGAGAGAGAGAGCAGGCATGTCGTCGTTGTGTGGCATGCCCCAGCGCTCATCGTCGTTTGGCATTGCCGCCGAATGGCTGCGTTTGCGCGCTGCAGGCCAGCTGCCCACCTTCGCGGCGTGGGTGGCGGTGTGCAAGGACAGCGGCGAGGGCACCACCACCCTGCACGACCTGTTTGCAGTGATGCTGGCGGCGGTGCCCAGTGAGCGGCAGGGGGTGGAAGTGCGAGGGGCACATAGCCGGGCTCAGGGCGTCGGTTTGATGCTGGCAATGCAAACCGCTCTCATTTGGGAGCACGTGGGCTGATGTTTCAGCCGCCTCGTGTTTCCTGCCCCACCTCCTTGCCCCTCCCCCTGCGCTGTTTCAGGCATGGGGCCCACTGTGGTACAGGGGATACTGCAGCGATACCCCACACCGCTGCACCTGTACCGCGCTTACCAGGTGCGTGGCGGATGTGGGGCGGGGACCGAAGGGTTGTTTCCCGCCGAGTTGCTGCATGTGCGCTGCCGCCAAACAGGCGCTGGGGGATCACCGTCCCTCCCTGTGCCGGTGCGGGGTGCAGGAGACGGTGGCGGCGGCGGCGAGCCGCGGCGAGGACGGCCACCGCGCAGCTGAGCGCCTGCTGCAGGGCCTCAAGTGCACCGGGTGCGTTCTTTTCTGGCAGCTGCCGCGGCCTGCCAGTTTGGTTTACCCGGCCCCGCCCGCCAAGCCCTATCCTCCAGCTGCAGTGGCAGGCTGCAGAGGGACAAAAGCTCTGCGTGCGTGCCATGATGGTGTGGTGCAGGGGCAAGGGAGTTGTGGGCCCGGAGCGCTCGGCCTGCGTGTACAGATGGCTGTTCAAGGAGCGAGTGCGGCGCACTGGGCTGGCGTAGCGGCCGGAGTGGCGGCGGCGGCGGCCTTGCTGGCCGCCTGCGAGGGAGGTGCCGTCGACTTGCGCAGCTGGTGGCAGCCCAAATCCCTGTACCTAATTGTACCTATGTGTTGTGAGTGATCAGTATGGTCATGATGTAACTCTGACAGGCAGGCTGCTGTCAACAGGTCCATGGCAGCGCGCTGCGCTGTCCAGCCGCCACATGTCGGAGACAGGAATGCTGCGCGTGCGTGCCAGCTGGACATGGGGCGCCCCTGTTCGCCAACGTAATCCCTTGCCATCGTCGATCGCCGTCAAATCAGACCAACCCCAGCGACCCTAAGCTTCGTTTCCTGCCGGTGCCACCCCCATCGCGCACCTCTATCCTTGCCTTCGCCCCCGACCCGCACAGCGACACAGAATGATCGCGATAGCCAGCTGCACGCGACCCTCCGCTCTTGCTGCCGCGCCGGGACAAGCGGCTGCCGCCGCCGCCATCCTGCCGCCCACTGCGCGCCGCCCAGCCACCGCCAGGTGCCGCCGCCGCGCTCTGCTGCCAGTGCAAGCCACCCTCGGCAGCAGCAACGACGTGCCACCCGTGGCAGCAGCAGTGGAGGCTCCCCTTCAAGTGCTGCGCGAGGCATGCCGCACCACACAGGTGCCGCCAGAGCAAGTGCTGGCGGCGATGCAGCAGGTGGAGGCGGCACACAAGCAATCGTCGCTGGTTCAAGGTGTGCCGCTGCAACGGCAGGGCCGGCGGACGGAGCTGCCAAATCCTCTGGTTGGCTGAATGCTCGCAGGGTGGCCCACGCTTCTGGCTGGTATGCTGCTGGCAGGTAACCTGGCGCCCGCACCCCACCCCCTGCAGGCTTCCCTGCCTCACTCAGCGGCACCTGGCGCCTCATCTTCTCCACGCCCTCGCCCATCAAGCAGTGGCAGTACATCCCTGTACTGGAGGATGCAGTGGTCGACGTCGATGCAGGTCTGTGGGGGAGCTGTGAGGGCCGGCCTGTAGTCACATCACTGACTGCTTCCCGGAGCCTCCTGGCCTCCCGTCATCATACATCACATCCCACGCATGCCCTTGTTGCCTGCGCAGGCACCATCGACCTCGTGTCCGTGGTGGGACCCCTGGACAACGCATTCAAGGGCACCTGTACCTTTGAGCAGGGTGAAGTCAGCTGGCCATGCAGGCCGGTAAACGCACAGCATGCGATGCCTGAGGCCGCCAGCCTGTTACGATCTGCTGCTGCCTGGCAGGGAGCTTCCCGCACATGTGTACCAGCCTGGGCCTGACCCGCGCCTGCGTGCCTTGAGCTGCTGCAGACCCCGCCACCGGCTCCTTTGCCATGCACTTTGGGTTTTCGGCGGCGGAAGCCAAGTGGTTTGGGCGGTGGGAGACGCGGTCGGGTGAGCCCGCCAGGCTGCCTGCTGCATCAGCCACCCGCGGCAGAGGAATCGTGCCTCGCCTGCTGGGATTGCCTGCTCTGCATCAACGCCTGCCTGCCTGCCTGCCGGCCTGCCCGTCGCCCACCTCTGCTCCACTGCCTGCCTCTCCGTCACACGGCTGGCTGGCTGCAGAGTTTTCCAAGGAGACACGCAAGACCTACACTTTCTTCCTGCTGGCCGATGACGTGGCGGCCGCCAACAGCAGCGGCGGCCCCAAGACGCTCATGTATCGCGTGAAGTGAATGGGAGGGGGAATGCTTCCAAGACTATTGCGCACGTCTGTGGCAGCGGCAGGAGCCATTGGTTTCTTTACACCCTGTAAGCACGGTTTCGCCAAGCTGCTGCTGGCAGGCCGCAGGGAGCAGCTGAAGCGGCGGCAGCCAGTCAGGGGGAGATGAGGCTCCGGGCACCACGGCGGGTCACCGGGAAGCAGCCACATTTGATTGCCCGCCTGGCGATGCCAGGTCAAAGGGCTCCAGCCAGGCCGGCCGCAGGAAGCCCCTCCTTCCCTCGCAGTACTGGTAAAATGCCTGCGCCATGCGCTCCGACCCGTGCTGCGCGGTGCGCTGGCTGAGCGCCAGCAGGCGCGCCCGCCGCACCATGCGCTCGCGGTACGGGCGGTACCCTTCCGACAGCCACATCTTGATGCTGGCCATTACCGCCTCCACCCGGTCCTCTGCCACGTCATCGTGGATATCCACCACCAGCTGGGCCCAGACCGAAGAGATGGAGTTGGTGGGGACGTCGCCCACCATCAGCGACCCAGCCATGCCCAGCTCCACGTATTTCCTGAGCTGCAGGGCGGCCGGCGGGGAAAGACAGGTGGGTAAGTGGCGCTGTAGGGCAGAGCGGCGCCGCCTGCCAGGCGACGGCGCCAGCGGCGGGGTGACTGCACAGCTCCCCCAGCCATGCGGGGACTCGTGCCCTGCGTGCGGCGCGCTCGGCCTGCTGCGGATCTGCCTGCCAGCCCCACCTCGTAGTCACGCAGGCTGCGGGTGACGATGGTGGCTTTGCACTGGAAGAGGAAAGCAACGTACTGCTCGTACTGCTGCTCCAGCCGCGTGGCGTTGATCTGCTTGGCCGCTCGCTCCTCATCAGAGTCCTGCGCAGCAGGCAGGCAGGCAAGCGGTCAGGGGAGAGGGTGGAGAGGGTGGCATGCCAGGCAGATCAATGCGCAGGCAGGGGAGAGGGTGGCAGGCAGGCAGATTCCCCCAGCGATCGTGGGGCAGCAGCGCATGCCTCGCAGCAGCAGCCGCAACAGGCGCAGGAAGCCAAGCAGGCAGGCAGGCAGGGGTTCATGCTTGCGCCGCCACTGGCGGCGCCACTACAGATGCCGCAGTGGCTGGTGGAGGTGGAGGTGCCGTGCATGCAGCCCTGGCCAGTCCCACCTGCTCGGTGTACCCAAAGTGGGGCAGCATCTTGCTGCGCAGGCCGTGCCGCTCAAACAGGCCCTCCTCCATCCACTGGGCCAGCTTGGAGCGGATGGGGTAGTGAAAGGAGTGCAGCTGGCCCACCACGCAGATGTCGTACGGGCGGCCGTCGCCGGCTGCGGCACCGGCGCCACTGGCAGTCCCGCTGGTGGCCTCCTGCTGGGCCTCCTCCTGCGCCCGGTAGTGCCGCGCGTAGGTGCCCGGCAGCACGGTGTGGGGCCAGAAGGTCAGGAGGGAGTGGTTGGTGCCGGCTGGGAACAGTCCGTGGACGTCGTCTTTCTTCTGGTCGTTTAGGGTGACCAGATCTTTCTCGTAGGCCAGCAGGGTGATGTTGTAGTGCCTCCAGGGCTGGGGGTGCCGCCTGTCTGCAGGCGAAGGCAGGCAGGCAGGGCGACAGGAAGGGGGCTGCTGGGGGAGGTCACGGCGGGCATGCATGGGGAGGCGCTGGCAGCGGCAGCCGGCAGCAGCAGCCAGCCATGCGCCGCCCACCGTGGAAGGGGCAGGCCCAGCGCTCATCGCTCCACTCGTGCTGCTCATACCACACACACTCGTGCCTGCGGGCAGCCAGCAGGCAGCCGGCGGCGCTCAGGAGAAGGCGGCAGAACCCTGCCGCCCTGCTGCACTGCCAGCGGCTGCCAGTGGCTGTGTGCTGTTGTGGTGCGCTGTGCTCTTCTGGACGGGTGACTGAAACAATCAGATGGCACAGCACAGGAGGCACCTGATGGTCATGTAGACTGGGTCCCCCGCCAGGCCCAGCTCTTCTGGGTAGAAGCTGACGGCCACCACCAGGTGGAAAGGCTGCCCCCAGCGCCGCGCCACGTTGTCGGCGGGAGACAGGCCCTCGTCCCAGCCCGGCCAGCCTGCATGGGGCGAAGCATCGCATCACGGGGCGGACACGGGCAGCTGCCGCCAGCCCGTGCAGCATGCATCGGGCGTCGGGGCATGGCGGTAGCCTTGGCTCGAGGCGAGGCGAGCTGGTGCACTGGCAGCGTGAGCCACATGGCATGCCCTCCAGGCACGCAGGCACGCAGGCACACATGCGATGCCTGCTGAGTCAGGCAGGGGCAGCTGGCGGCGCCAGCCCTGCAGTACTGGTTCACCTGGCCCCCACATGGCCACGCTGGAGTTGTCCAGCGGGGGGCTGGCTGCCAACGCGCCGCAGTAGGCGTGCAGGAAGAAGCGGTCCATGACGACGTCGGCGTAGGCGTAGCTCTCGTACCACAGCGTGCGCGGCGCGCGGTCCCGCTGCATCTCGCGCTCCGCCGCCGCGCGGCCCCCCGGCCGCTCGCCCTCGCCGCCGTCTGGCTGGCCGTCGGTGGCGCCTGGCCCCGGGCCTTCGGCGCCATGCTCGGCCCAGTGGCGGTGCTGGGCGAGGGTCAGCTCCAGGCAGGTCAGGCCGTCGAGCTCGGGGTTGGGCACGCCCAGCAGCTGCAGCTCCCTGAACGGGCTGATGACGCTGGCGCCCCAGTCGGCGGCGCCGCCTCCGCCAGCCGGGTCGCCAGCAGCAGGCGTCGCAGCAGCCGCCGCTGCTCCCTGCGTGCAGGCCTCAGCGTCATGGGGGTAGGAACGAGCAAGAGGTCCGAGCAGTTGGAGAGGGGAGGAGAGGAGGAGGAGGGACACCAGCAGCAGCCACGCCCCGCCACAGGCCACGAGGACGACTCGAGCCCTGCCCATGTCTCGCTCTCGTGCTCGGCCCAGCAACATCAGCAAAACGAGAGAACAGGAATGCGTGGCGTTGGCTGGAGCCATGCCCACCATCCATTCAGCAATCCACCCACCCTCCTTTCCATCCCAAACTCCTCCCCCATCTTTACACAAAGGCCAGCAAATGCACTTCTGTTAAACAGAAGCGGCTGATGTATTGATTTTATTGTTCGAGTATCGATCTTTTCAACGCTTGGGGCTGCCCACAGCTCCCCAATGCCCGGTGCCGGTACGCCGCCGGCCGCTCAGCGGCATCCCCGCGACCCCCGCCCAGACCCCCGCCGCCCGGTCACTTCTTGCTCCGCTTGGTGGCCTGCCTTCTGGGAATCGAGAGGTGGTCCTCAGGCCTGGGCACGTAATCCTCATCCTCATCCTCCTGCAGGCCCAACCAGCCAGCAGCAGAGGGCCTTGTGCGCTCGGCAATGCACGCGAGCGTGCAAGGCGCAGCGTGCAAGGCGGGGAGGCGGGGAGGCACAGTGATGGCGCACCTCCTCCGCCACCCAAGCGCCGCGCTTCTTGGCCGCCTTCCTGTGGGGGTTCTTCTTGGCAGGAGTCTGCAAGGTGGCGCCGGCAAGGATCAGGCCGGGCAGGACGAGGCGCGCCGGCCCGGGGAGGCGCAGGCAGCGCCAGAGCCGCACCCTGCTCTTCATGGCACGCCAGGCCACGCAGAACCCCAGCACGGCGCCTCGTGGCGATGGTTGGGCACAGGAGGCAGGCACAGCAGCACTCCTCACCTTCACTTGCGGCTTTCAGCAGCACTCCTCCTCCTCCTCCACCACCACCTCCTCACCCTCCTCGCCTCCCTCCCTCGCCTGCCACCCCCACCAGCACCCCGCTGTCAAGCGACTGCTGCACCACCGGCCGATCCTGCTTTCAGGGCAGAGCAGCGCAAATCAAAGCAGGAAAGCGTCGGCCTGAGGCGGTCAGGCCGCACTCTGCGCGCACCGGCGCTGCAGGCAGGCGAGCCCAGCAGGGGAGCCCAGCAGGCACCCGGGCCAGCCCCGGTGGCGCAGAGGCGGCGCAGCCCCCGGCACGCCAGCAGCTGCCCTGCCAGCAGCGGCCCTGGAGCGTCCCGACGCGCGCAGCTGGAAGCAGGCTGCTAGGCTGGCTGGTCTCACCTCGGCCTTCAGCTTTCCCAGCCCTGCGATCGCCAGCGCCTGGCCGTGCCGCTCCACCTTGCCGCGCATGTTGAACAGCACCGCAGGGGTGGTGCAGCCCCTGCAGGTGGGTAGCGTGCAGCTGAAGCAGAGGGGACCTGGAGCTGGCAGGCAGAGGGTGCGCGAGGCGGGGGTGCCTCGCAGGCGCGTGCGAAGGACACAGGGGTGGCGAAGGGCACAGGGAGGCTCACCAGTGGCGCCACTTGAACGTGATGGCGTCGTGCATCTGCAGGGGGCTGCCCAGCCGCAGGTCGCCCTTGCCTATCAGCGCCTTGCAGCCCTGGCACTTGGAACGGCTGGACCGTGCGTACTGCGCAGCAGCGCACCGGCAAGCAATCCACGGAGCAGAGTGTTTGGCATGGCGCGGCGAGGGGCCGAGCTGCGCACGTGCGGCAGCAGCGTTGGGGAGGCGAGGAGGCTCCGGAGCTAGCTGCGGCAGGCGGGCGGGCGGGCCGGCGGCGGCGTGCTCCGGGGAGTGTGTGCGGGTGCATGGCGCCCCCAACTTGCAGGCTGCACGCCACAGTGGGAGCCGTTTCTGCTCGAGCTCAATCCAAACCACACCTCGAGCATGTATGCGTTCGTCGCGCCGCCCTGCGGCCTCCACTCAGCCATTTTCGCCACCGAACAGAACGAGCTCTTCACACGACCTCTGAACACGTCCTAAAACCTAGGCACGACACAAACCTAGCCAGCGAAGCACAGGTCAGCATTTCGACCCTGTCCTGGATCCTCCTCTTCCCTTCCACCTTACAACGCATGGCAGTCGCTCGGAACAAGCAGGCCTGGCACAGGGGAGCTAGCCGCCCGCTAGGGGCCAGGCAGCCGCCGCCGCCGCCGCCGCCGCGTCCGCCTCCGCCTCGGCCGCCTCCACCGCCGCCGCCAGGAACGCGCGCTTGGGCGCCGCCCCCCGCAGCCGCTCCCAGTCCGCGGCGCACACGCTGGCCACTGCCCAGCCGCGGCGCTGCAGCAGGCGGCGTTTCAGCAGAGTGCTGCCCATGGGGAGGAGGAGGTGCTGCTTGGAGGCGCTGCCGCCGCCGCCGCCGCCGTTGTTGCGGCAGAAGTGGGTGGGCTGCAGCAACAAAAAAACAGGCTCAAAAAACGAAGTGCGCGCATACACGCCGTCGCCGTGGCGCCACCTCCACGCCATGTCGTGCGGTGCCCAACACCCCCAGGGCAGCCCATGGGCATGCCCTCAACTCACGCCGTCCACCTCGATCGCCAGCCTCCGCGACGGCACCGCAATGTCCACTGCGGGAGGGGGAAGTGGATGTGTGAGTGTTGATGAGGGCGGGCGGGCGTGGGCGCGTGTGCGACTCTATGGGTAGAGGTGGGCACCAGCCGCGCGCAGATCACACACACAGGTGACGTGTGCCGCGCATCGGCAGCAACCGCCTCCACCAACACACGCGCCACAGCACCGCAGCTGTCGCCGCTAACACACGCGCAGCAGGGCCCGGGGGGCCAGCCTCGCTGCTTGCCTGAGAAGCCAGAGACGGCGCACTCCTCCCTCACAGCCAGGCCCAGGCCGCCGCGGGCGGTGGCGGCCACGTCAGACTGGCAGGCAGACACCAGCTTGGTGGCGCGCTGCTGCGTCTCTGCCTGCCAGGCCGCCGCCGCGGCCTGCAGCAGCTGCCGGCAGGCGGCACGCTGCTGCAGCATGTCCCAGGCAGCTGCGGCGCCCTGCTCTGCCCCCTGCCCCTGCCCGCCCTGCACCTGCTCGGCAGCTGCCTCCTGCTGCTCGGCCTCGTACCGCAGAGCGGTCCCAAACTGGTGCAGCTGCAGCAGCAGCGGCTTCCGCACGCCGCCGGGCGGCATCCGCTCTGCCGCGCCCGCCAGCTCAGCCGCCACTGCTGCCACGGCAGGGTGGTGCAGGCAGCCGGCCGCCGCCAGGCTCCAGCCGAGAGAGCAGAGTGCCGCCAGCTCGCCGCCGCCGCCGCCGCCGCCGCCGCCGCTCCTGTCTGCGGGCCGCTGCTGCTGGAGCTGCAGCACCGCTGGCAGCAGGGCCAGGAGGGCCTGCGGGCGGTGGCCCAGGGAGGCTAGCGCCCACAGCAGGCTGGAGACACGGGACAGGCTGGGGAAGCCGCCCTGCACGCGTCTCAGCGCGCCCTGGCCGCCGCCCGCCGGCACGCACGCCAGCTGCCGGCGCAGCAGCGCGGTGGCCGCCGCTTCCAGCAGGGCCAGGTGCGGGGTGTGGTGCCGCATGGTTGCCAGCGCCCAGGCGGCATCAGAGACCTGCCAGGAAGGCAGGCAGACGGGCGTGCCGCAAGCCACACGGCACAGTCAGGGGCAGGGCAGCCTGCGCTGGATGCCCAGCGGAGCAACCGCACGCAGGCAACGACCCAGCCCAGCATCACCGGCATCAGCAGCAGCATCAGCAGTAGCCCCAGCAGCAGCAGCGGAAGCAGAGCAGCAGCCCCAACATCAGCAGCAGCCTGCAGCGGCGCCTCACGTGGTAGAGCTTTGTGAAGGAGCAGGTGGGCAGCAGGGCGCAGAGCGCCTCGGCCTCCTCCTCCCAGAAGACGCTGCCCCCCAGCACAGCCAGCGCCCACAGCGCGGCCGACACGCCGGCCGCCGAAGCCAGGCGCGGCCGGCCTGCGGGCGCATCCCTGCCTGCTGCTGCTGCGGCTGCTTCTGAAGCTGCTGAAGAGGCTGATGCCGAAGCTGCTGCAGTCCCCGCGCTGTGCTGCTGTGAGGGCAGCCGCAGCGCCTCAACAAGCCCCCGCACCACCCGATGCTTCGCCAGCTCCTGCCGCCGCTGCTGCGGCGGCAGGCGCAGGGCGCGGCGCGCCACCAGCTGCAGCGCAGCTGCCGCCTCCTCGGGCACCGGCACGCCTGCCGCGGGGCCGCCGCCGCCGGCGGGCATGCGGCAGCACGCCCTGCTCCAGGCAGGCCACAGCTGCTGCGCCTGCTGCAGCAGGCCTGGCGCTGTGGGGTCGGTCAGAGCTGGTTGCACCACGGCCTGAGCAGCCGCCCAGGAATCCGCGCCGTCAGCTTCAGTGCCATCACTGGTGCTGGGTGGCTTATGCGTGGGCTCCTCCGCCACCACGCTGCCCCCTGCTGGCGCTGGCGCAGAGGCCGCGAGCGAGCTGCAGGCGCGGGCGTTGCTGACGCCGGCGGCGGCCGTCCGGCCTGCGGCGCTGCAGCCGTCGCCGGCAGGCGCGGCAAAGTGTCGCAGCAGGTGCTCTGAGAAGGCAGAGTACACATCCCTCATGCCCTGCATGCCAGGGCAGCAGCGGTACCAGCGGGACGATGCTGTCAGTACTGCCAGCAGGGCACGGGTGGCCAAACACACACATCACATGGTTGCAGTTGCGCACGCATCACACACCGCCAGGCAGCTTGCCTGGATGCTCTCCCGCTCGATCTGTCCCCGCAGCGGGTCCAGCACAGGCTTGTGGAAGCGGCAGACAGCGGTGAGCAGCACGCGAGTGGCTCCACCGCCGCCCTCGAACGCGCCGCCGCTCCAGGGCTGCAGACTGCCTGCTGCTCTGCCGCTGCCGGCGCCTTCTGGCAGCAGCTGCCAGGCCAGCAGGTTGGCAAAGCAGCCAGAGAAGGGCACGCCTGCGCTGGTGCACCTGCTGGCCACGAGAATGGCGCCGCTGGCCTCGCTGCTGCTGCTGGCAGTCGCCCTGCTGCGGCCGCTGCTGCTGGCGGGCTGCAGAGCCAGGCGCTGCTCCTCCCGATTCTGCACGGCGTCCGGCCCCAGCGGCAGCAGCAGCCGCTGGCGCACGCTGAGCGGCGTGCGGTAGCGGAGCACACGGCTGGCGTCGCCGCCGCCGCTGCTGCTGCTGTCGGGCTGCCAGGGCTGCCCGGTGAGGCCTGTGCAGCCCCGCTCCTGCTGCAGGAACTCCGCCAGGAGGCCGTGGGCTGGCAGCGCGCCGCTGTCGCCGGCGCCGCCACCGCCTGAGAGGCAGCCGCTGCTGGTGCCGCCAAAGACGGCCCGGCACACGGCGGCTGGCGGGGCAGGAAGGGGGAGGTCCAGCAGCACCACCGCGCCATCCTGCTGCGGCTGGAGGTCAGCCACTTCGCCTCCAGCCCACGCCGCTGCCGGCATAAGCCGCTGCCGCCGGCGGGCTTGCCCACCCCGCACCCACGTGCCGCTGCTGCGGCTGGATGGCCATGGCACGGCATGGCGTGCTTTGCCGTTACGAGGAGAGCTCCACGGCGCCGTCCAGGCACTGCTGGCGCCTACAGGCGAGCACACTGCCCGGCTGGAGGTGGCCATGCGCCCCTGCTGTCGCCACACCTCCGGGCAGTCGCCGATGGTTGCGACTGATCATGAGACTGCCCATGGCCGTCCTCATCAACCCCGAAATGCCAGTCAGTTCCTCCGCCTTTCCAGCGAGCCCAACATTGCTTCAGAGCAGCCAACGCTCACAACAGGGCGACCACTGCATCCTGTAAGCACACCCCTGGGTGGGCAGGGGCCAGAACGGCACCATTGGATCGCTGTTGCGGCGGGCAGGCGGTCAGGAGGCTCTTCACGGCTGCCGCCTGAGGCCTTGGAACGCCACAGTATCCCTGGAACCCTGCCCCAAGCCGCAGCGTTGAACCGCCACCACCACCCTCCCCATTGGGGTACTGCTGGCACAGCCGGCCTTTTTTGGCAGCCCTTGAGCCCCAGCAGGTCGTGCTGAGCCGCCTGGTGCGTCCACAGCGCAGCAGCCATGGCCCGCCTCAACCCGAAAGGCGGCGGCGTGGCCGCCCGCAAGGGCGGCTCGCACCTCAAGATGGCGCTGCTGGGGCTGGTGGTGCTGGGCGCGGTGCTGGGCATGCTCAACATGGCGCCGCCATCGCTGCACGCGGAGCTGCATTCCAGCAGCACCCGCAAGGAGCTGCGGGAGCTGACAGGTGAGGCGCCGCCACAGAGACGCTCTGTCGCCGCCGCCGCCTGCTGGCAGGCGGGTGCTGCTCCCTCGAGCCAGCAGGGCAGCGCGGCGCCTGTTGCAGCTGTGCTGCCTCCGACGGCCGCCTGTTGGGTCGCAGCCTGACCTCGCTGCTGTTCACTGCTCCTGCCCCTTGCAGAGGGCAGGGCGGGCACCCGCGCCGACAAGCGGCTGCAGGAGGAGGCTGACTTGGAGGCAGCAGACGGGCTAACCGTGCAGGTAGCATGCTGCTATGCGCTTAGAATATTTATTGTCCTGGCCGATGGGCCTTTGTATGGTGCAGCGCTTGTTCTTCGAGGCATGCTGCATCCTCCTCCAGGGGCATTTTAGCAGGCATGCCTCTGCCGCGCTTCGTCCCATGCGCCTGCTCTCAGGTCGACGCTGCCGGCGACGCGGCATCCGACGGCGCGGCATCTGACGTCGGCGGCGGCGGCAAGACACAGACCATAGAGCACACCTTTGACACGCCCGACGGCACGCCGCAGGACGACAGCCTGTCGCAGCAGGAGCGGGCGGAGCTGGAGGCGGTGCAGCGGGAGGAGGAGCGGAAGCGGCGGGAGGAGGCGGATGCAGACAGGGTCAACACTACGCCTGGAGAAAAGTATCATGTCATCTGCTCGCTGGGATCGGGCATCTATGTGCAGTGGCAGTCGCGCGTGGTGAGCCAGCAGCTGCAACTGCGGTGGCGAGCATTGCAGCGCCGCGCCCGTCCACACCCCGCCTGCCGCTGCCGCGCGGCTGCCAGCCACGTGTGATGCGTTTGCACGCTGTCCGAACCACGGGTGGTGCCGCTGCGCCATTACCGAGCTGCTGTTGTACTGCCTACCGTACCGCAGTCGTACTACTGGTACAAGAAGACCAAGGAGGAGTGCGAGGCGGCTGGCCCCTGCGCCATGGGCGGCTACACACGCCTGCTGCACAGGTGGGCAGGCGGGCGGCTTGTGGCCGACCCTGGTGGCCTTGTGATCGGCCTGGCGGGCGGCTAGGCGTCTGCCTTGTCTGGGTGTCGGGCTCTGCTGCTGCGTGCCGTACCTGTGCACCTCACGCAGCAGCCACAGCAGCAGGCCCGCAGCCACAAGGCCCTCAGCCATCCCAATTACAATGCATTATAATTTTTCTTAATGAAATGCCTCACTCCTCCCTCCTCCCTGCACTTGCCCTGTGTTGTTGCGGTGCAGCGGCAAGGCGGATGAGTTCATGGATGAGATACCCACGGCGGTAGTGGACCCGCTGCCAGCAGAGTACCAGCACATTGCGGCGGTACGCCATCCCGCCACCCTGGGACCTGCCTGGGGCTGGGACCGGACCGGAGCCAGCCGCTGCCGCGCCGCGCTGCAGTGTGCATGTGCCCTGCAGCCTCCCTGCCCACGACCTCCACCCTCCCGCCGTGCCCTCACCTTGCGCCTGCCGTGCCGGCCGCGAGAAGCTGAACAGCGTGGCTGCCTTGCTGAGCTGCCTGCGCCGCTGGCCCTGCCTGCCTGCAGGGGTATGTGGTGCTGGACCGGCCCTACGCCTTCAAGCAGTGGGTGGACAAGTACCTAGATAAGATACCGGGTGAGGCTGGCGGCATGGGTTGGGAATGCGTTGCAGGCGCTGGGGCTGGCGGTAGGGAGAGGGCAGGGCAAAGCAGCGCGCGGCGGCCCGTTCCTTTGTCTCTGTGGATGGGCGGAGCTGCATGAAATGCCGGTACCGCTGCGGTACCATATCGCTTGTACCGCAGAGAACTACATCTGGATGGGCGAGCCAGACCACGTGTTCATCCGCCCGCCGCCGCTGTGGGCCACGCCCGAGCGGTGAGCTGGGGGGAGGAGGGGGCTCGCGAGGGTGGCCAGGCGGTGTGAGGTGTGGCGTGTGCATGCATGGAGTGCGTGGGTGGTGGGGATAGCGGGGGCAGCATGGCGCCAGCCAGGCCCTCCACCCAGTCTCCTCAGCTGCGTGCGCCCTGGAGGCCCCCTCTGACTTGCACCCCCTTGCTGTTTGCCCGTTGATTCCAACGTCCCCCGCTCTGCGCCTGCAGCCCTGCCGCCTTCCCCTTTTTTTACATCGAGCCTGTGCGCTTCAAGAACATCATCGACCGCTTCAACCCCAAGGGCGTGCCCATCACCGAATTTGACACCATCGGTGAGTGGCCCCACAGCAAACAGGCGCAGGCAGAGGCAGAGCAGGTGCTGAGACCAACGCGTGCACGGGCAGGGGGGGCTCTCAGGGGCAGGACCAAGGCACCGCGTCTGTGTCGGCAGGAGGCGCTGAGTGTGCCCCGCACCTCACCGCCGGGGGCCGCCTCCTCTCTCCTGCCACCATCAACCGCTCCACCACACACGCACACCCCAACAGGCAGCAGCCGCCCGGCAGCACCTCCCCAACATCAGCGTCACCACCCCCCACCCCCGCAGGCAACTCGCCGGTGCAGATATACAAGAAGACGTTTGGGGCGCTGGCGGACAGCTGGTTCAGGCTGGCCATCCAGATAAAGAACGACACCGAGGCAGACCGAGAGTTCGGATGGGTGCAGGAGATGTGAGAAGCATGCGGCGGGGCAGCTCCCTAGCCGCGGCGAGGGGTGCTGCGCCTGGTGCTGGGAGCGCTGCGGGGCGTGGCCGCCTTGCCGGCAGGGCGCATCCGTGGCAGGCTGGACCTCCTGGCCCGCCTCACCCGTACACCAGTGCTGCACCAAGTGCTGATGTGTCCTGCACCTGCGCCGCACCTGTACTGCCCATGTACCGCCTGCAGGTACGCGTACAGCATCGCGGCCGCCACCACCCTGGACAAGCCGGTGCGCCACCAGCTGCACGTGGAGATGCAGCTGCAGCCGCCCTGGGACACCAAGCTGACCTCGGAGGTTTGTGAGCCGCCGCCGCACCCCATGCGCTCCCGGTGTGCCGAGAGCCGCGGCGCGGGCGTGCCCGCTGTCCCGCCCCAAAGCATGGCGCAGGCAGGGCATGGCTTGCCACGCTGGGGCTGCACACCGCCCGCCCCAGGGACCATACACACACTTCACACCACACACACTTCACACCACACACACTTCACACCGCGCCTCCCAACTCGCCGCCCACCACCTCGCGCATGTGCCGTCCCACCCACTACCGCTGTCGTTTGGCGCGCAGAACGGCAAGGACGCCTACATGATTCACTTTACCTACGGCGACGACTTTAATGAGAAGGGGGAGTTCACCCCCGGCAAGGTCGGCTTCTGGCACTGGGACAAGCGGGACTGGACGGTGCGCTGCCGCGGGGCGGGCCGTGGTGGGGAGAGAGGGGGCTGTTGCAGGCCTTGCTGTGGCATAGGGCAAGGGTCGCTCGCTGGCGAGGGGTGTAGGCTGCACGCGTGGGTGGGGTGCGAGGCCGGGCGCGCTGGCTGTGCCGCACCGCTGGCGCCGGAGCTCGGCTCCCGCTGGAACGCTTGCTGTGGTGGCGCATAGTTCAATTCGCACCCTGGCTACCCCCTGCCGCAGAACAAGTACCCGCCCCGCAACTTCCCCATGCCCCCAGAGGGCTGCACCAATGTGGCGGTGAAGGAGCTGGTGCGGCGGGTAAACGAGGCGGCAGACAAACTGCCCCGCTGGGCCGAGTTTGAGACCAAGCTGTTTGCGCCGGCGGCGGCAGCCCAGGCGGGCACGCAGCAGCAGCGGCGGCGGCGACTGCAGCGCCAGGCAGTGCCGGGATCGCGGCCGCAGCCGGGGCGCCGCGCCGCGGCGGCGCTGCCGGCAGCGGCAGCGGTCGGCGCTGGGCCGTAGTGCGTGTGTGTTTCCTGCTTATATTCGCTTTCATTTGGCTGCGCACCTTCTCTCTCTGGACTGCGTTTTATCAATGTGAGACCACTCACCGACTCTGATCTGAGATTGAGGCGGAGTCGCAATGTCACGGCGTGTGCGCTGGGGCGGTGGTCCTGGCGGCCTCTCGATATGGCTCTCCGGCTCGCTCTTCAGTCTGGCCCGAACACAATCATCTCCACCCGACACTGCCAACCGGCGCGGCTGCTCCACCGCTGGGATGGCGCGAGTCTGGTGCTGCCTGCTGCTTTTGGCGTGTGCCCGGCTTGGGAGCTGCCTGGAGGAGCGGCGGGAGTATGAGGAGACCTCCCTGATGCGAGGGAGCAGCGGCGGGCAGGCCAGCCTGGAGCAGGCGGCCGACGGCAGCTGGGTGCAGGCGCTTGTGCTGCACGGCGTCGCCCTGCCGGGCTGGCAGGGCCTGCGCCACGCCTTCACTCGCCAAATCGTGACCTGTGCCTGCCCCAGCAGCGAGGTATGGATGTTTTACAGGCCTGGAAGGGGCGGCAGGTGTGGCGCACCCTGGGCAGGGTCTGGTACCGACCGCGCAAGGCACTTGCCGCCAATTCGGGCTGCACCACGCTCATGCGCACCCTCGCTGCAGCTTTCTGAGCGCAGCCTGCCTGCTGGTTGGCGCCTCCCGCAGGAGTTTATGCTCACTGTGACTGTGTATGGAG